>NC_133618.1:592698554-593298554 GCF_048593235.1 Sminthopsis crassicaudata | reverse complement strand
ACATTCAAATTTAGCCTCAGATACTATGTGACCCTAAACAAGTGACTCTGCCTCAGTTTCCTCATCTGTAAAATAAGCTGGAGAAGGAAATGACAAGACACTCCAGTACTGTTGGGAAAACTCCAAACGGGATCACAAAGTATAGGACAAAAATGAAAAACAACAGAAAATTTCACTTTGTCCTTGTTAGAGACCGGGGCTGGGCCTAAGATTTCATTAATATAAAAAAATAATTCAAGGAAACCAACAAGTCAGGTCAGTGAGCGAGTTACCTAGAGCATTGAAAAGTTAATAACGTGCCTAGGATCACATAGTCAGTATGTGTCGGAGGCAGCAGGCTCAGTACAGGCCTTTTTTGCTTCAAGGCCAGCTCTCCATCCCACATGCCTTATTGCCTCTCTGTCACTGTTACTTATAAAATATGATAACTGTGTGTGAACACATATTGCCTAAAGAATACAGCCACGTTACATTCAAAGAACTAAGTGATAATCCAACATCACTACTCAAGGAGCCTGTACATTAAATGGAGAAAAAAGTAAGACTAAAAAGAATATATAGTTTATACCTTATCTACATGTAAAATTACTGTAAATATTATAGATGTAGAATCAGAATGTTTCTAAAAGGGATTAATGGTGTTTCTTGCAGGATAAATTAATAAACCCTAAGAGAAGCTGTCAGAAGAATGCCCTACAGATGATTTTATTTTAGTAATTGTTTGATTTTAAATGCTTTCATTTTCTCCTGCGATATTTATATCTTACTTATAGATGATATTACTTATGAAATATGATGTTTCAGTCCAGAAGACTGTAACTGTAAATGAGACATAATATTCTCATCTAGAGGTAGATAAGGAGAGCCACATCTCATGCTTCACAGTATAAGGTGATTACTACAAGGGTCAGAAAGCTATTTTCTTCTTTTCTTCTCCTACTGGGCCATGTATTTTGCATAGCTGGCCGGAGGCTATTTTTTCCAGTAATAATATCAGATTGGCAGTCTAGCTCAATGGGTTAAAAATTGAATGGACTTACAGTGCCTTGAGGTGATGTAGCTAGAGCTTTATGTGGAGGTCACAAGGAATAATATGACTATAACATATGACTGTCACTGTAAAGTGTGACATAACTGCTAAAGATTCATGATGTCATGGAAAGAGTTTATGGAGGAGAATCTCCAAATCGGGGTCCTCCTTACAGCTTTGCTAAGAACTAGCTCATTCACTGCTCTCTATCTCCATTTCCTTACCTGTTTAAATAATAATATAATATGTTATGTTATATATTATTAATATATCTACTCTATCTGCCTCCAAGGAACGTTCTAAGAATCACAGCAAGTGCTTGCCTGGACACCCATAAGGACTCTACCCCCTTGATATTGCTTGACCATCTCCCTCCTCCTGTCGGTTTTCACTGGCAGTCCCTCGTGGTCAGATATCTTCCCTCCTCATCTCCACATTCTGGCTCCTCTGCCTTTCTTCAGGTTCCAGCTCAAAACCCACCTCTGCAAGAACCTTCTCTCAACCCCTCTTAATTCGAGTGCCTCCTTATTGTTATTTCTTTTTTTTTATCACATATTATTTGTTTATAAATAGTTGACTCCCCCATCAGACTGTGAGCTCTTCAAGAGCTTCAAGAGCTCTTCTTATTTTTCTTTGTATCTTGCCTGATATATAGTAGATTTTTTAATGTTTTGGGGGGTTTTTTTGTCCTTTATTCTTGAAGCAAAGACATCAGGAAGGTGATGTCGTTACTCACAAGTGAATTGGATTTAAGTGTGCAGTCATCTGAGTCCAGTGGCAAGATAACATTCGGGATGACTGTAGAAGGTGCTTAATCAATGATTATTGGCTGATTGGTAATGAAGAGGAGAGAGGTAGATTGCATGGCTTGATGCAACAAGTCATATAAGCAGTTTAGGATGTGAAGATGAAGATGGAGTGGACATGAGTATGATGTACTATAGCATCAGGAACAATAGGGGAAAGATAATAATAGCACAGAAATGAGTGGGAAACTGAAGTAAAGGTATAACATAAAAAAGTTGGTAGGTTGGGGAAAGGATGATGATAAGATGGAAGAGCAGATAGGAGGAAAGAAAAAAAGAATTTTTATTTATTATGTTTTATTTTATTTTACAGTGGAAATAAAATGCCATTCCACTAAATTAAATTATGCCCTAATAACAATGTAAAATTATATAAAATGAATTAAATGTATATTTATCTATTTAAACCTTTCCAAACTTAATTCCAGTTATGACCTTTTGTGTTCTAGCCAAACCAGATTAGAATGGTCAGCCAGTAAGCATCTGAGGTTGCTTTTGAACTCAGGTCTTCCTGACTTCAGGCCCAACACTCTTATTATTATTTTTTTTATTTAAAGCTTTTTATTTTTCAAAACATATACATGGATTATTCTGCAACATTAGCCCTTTCAAAACCTTGTGTTCCAGTCCCCATCTGCTTTTCCTATCCACTTCCCTAGATGGAAAGTAGTTTTATATATATATATATTAAAGATGGTAGAAACAACTTAAATCAATATGTGCATACACTTTATTGATGGGGCCACTTAGTTGACTACTTGCCAAATAAAGTTGTTGAGAGAGGGGAAGGTGAGCATAAGTAGTTAACAATTTCTTTTCATTTGGGAAATGCTGAAAACATCTGCCCAGAGGAATCCAGGGAATCTTAGGTCTTCAGACAAGTTGGGTATGATATGGAAGGAATTATTTTGGGGGTTACACAGAAGCCAGAGTCCCTTCGAACAATAAAATTCTGTGATTCTGTGAATCCACCTGGACTTTAAGAAAAAATGAAGTCAGTAAAAGAGGGTTTCAGGAGGAATTGGGGAGAAATAAAGAAGATGGATTTCAAGTAGTTGCAGGGGGGAAAGATGACAGGGAAGGGGAGCAAAGAAAGTTTAAGTATGGATGAATAAAAGGAGGCAAGAAACATCTGATAAAGAAAGGAAAGAATATAAAACTGGTTTACTCAGGAAAGTCTCTCCTGAGAAACACAAACTTCAGTTCAATAAATATTTTTAAAACATAAATTGAATACTGAGCTGGGAGGTAGGATAAATAAAAAGTTTAGATAAATCAGAGAACCTTGTCTTTGTTGAGACCAAAATTATTTTTAATTTAACTCAAAAAACAATAAATGGTAGGCACATATGACAAAAACACAGGTAACAACTTTAAAAAAAAGACAAGACTACATTAAAACTGGTAGTGAAGGCCAACTCTGGGAAAGATCATTATAAACAATTGAAGGAGAATGCACACAAAGAAATTCTCAGCCCTTGGCCTACATTAATTGGGTCTTGAGAAATGCAAAAAATACTCCACCTCAATCCAGTCAGTCAACCAAGAAGCATTTATTAAGCACCTGCTGTGTTCTAGGAAGTTCCATTACTGTGATTAAGGACTTCTAACCCCAGGCAGAAAACAGAAAAGGGGAAAAAAGGAGGTCAAATGAGGGGAACTCCTGGAAGAAGGATAAACCTTCAGGGTTAATGCCATATGGCACACAGCCACAGAGGATTTCCTAATCTAGATGGTGGACCAGAATCTTCCACAATGAGGAATCATGCTCCACCAACAGTGCCCTGGGGAAAGCTCCAAGTTCCCAGCCTTAGTTATAGCTTTATTTGTAGATAGAAAAGGAACCTGGTAATGAAGGAAGGAGCAAAGGGTAAAAAGAAGGGTCATAAGACTAGTATGCAAGACTTCCAAAAAAGATACCCAAAAATATAAATAGAAAAGAGGTACAATAAGCATGGAAACTAAAATAAATGGAAGGAACAGAAAGGGAAGAGTCCAAAGGAGGTAGAAAAAGGAATCATGAAAAATTAATGAAACACATAAGCTATTTCTCAAAATAAGAATTTATCTTGACCCTTAGATTACATTTTAAGGTTTTCAAAGCTTATTCCTCATAATAATTATTTGAGGTGGTAGTATACATGTTGTAATGAAGAGCAAACTAAGGTTCAGAGAGGTTATAGTGTCAGAGCCAGAATGTACGGGCCTGCATATAAACCTGGGACATCTGATTCCTAGCCTAATGTTTTTTCTATGACAATGGATAAGGAATTGATATGAAAAATTGGAAATAAAATGCCATTCCACTAAATTAAATTATGCCCTAATAACAATGTTAAATTATATAAAATGAATTAAATGTATATTTATCTATTTAAACCTTTCCAAACTTAATTCCAGTTATGACCTTTTGTGTTCTAGCCAAACCAGACTACTGGAAGTTCTCCAATTTTGATATATCATCTCTGACTTTTATCTACATGTAAGTCTTCACAATATGTCTGAGTGCTTTGAACGTACTTTCTCCTCAATTGTGTCTTCAAGAATTCTTGTTTTACTAATGCATTGTTGGTGGATCGGTCATGAACTTATTCAACCATTATATAGAGCAGTTTGGAACTATGTCCAAAGAATTATTAGGTTTGTATTCCAAAAGAGATTTTAAAAAAAGGAAATAGACTGATGAATACAAAACTATTTACAGCAATTCTTTTCAGGTAGAAGAAAAATTGAAAGTCGAGGGAATGCACATCAGTTAAGGATTGACTGGACAAATTGTGGCATATGATTGAAATGACATACTGTAGAGTGTTTTCTGTGGCCCTCTACAACATACCATTGTGGCATAAGAAATGATGAGCAGGATGTGCTCAGAAAACTTGGAAAGAAGCATATGAGCTGATTCCAAGAGAAAGGAGTAAAACCAAGAGAACAGTGTACCCATTAAGAGCAATACTGTAAACTGATGAATTGTGAATGACTTTATTATTCTTACTACAATGATCCAAGTCAGTTCTGAAGGACTTAGGATGAAAATCTCTATCCATTCCCAGAAAAAGAACTGACAGAGTCTAAATAAAGATTGGAACATGTTTTTTCTTTCTTTTTTATTTTGTTCTATGTTTTCTTTTACAACATGATTAATGTAGAAATGTTTAATCTGATTACCTATATCAAGTTGCATGTCTTCTTAAGGAGGGAGCTAGGAAGCAAGGGAGAGAATTTGAAACTCAGTTTTACATGATAAATGTTGAAAATTGTTATTACATGTCATTGGGGGGAAATAAAATACCAAATGAAAAAAAGAGATATACCACAGAAAAAAAGAAAGAATTCTTGTCTTAAAGGCTTTGCTCATAGATTCTCTCTTCCACGTTCCTTCTTTCATCCTATTTATAGCTTCCACTCCCACCCAAAATTTCTTGTGGTTTTTCCATCCTCAATTTACTTATCTGTGAGTCTGGTCCAGTGACTAGCACATAGTAGGAATTTAATTTACTTATCTGTGAGTCTGGTCGAGTGACTAGCACATAGTAGGAATTTAATTTACTTATCTGTGAGTCTGGTCAAGTGACTAGCACATAGTAGGAATTTAATTTACTTATTTGTGAGTGTAGCCCAGTGACTAGCACACAGTAGGAATTTAATGAACGTTTACTGATGGATTGATATGTCACTCAGGAAAATGTTGTGTCCCTTGAGAACAGAGGCTGTTCGTGATTTTTATAACAATTGCTTAATAAATGCTTGTTGAATTGAATTAAACTTTTTTTTAATGACCTTCAACTCACAGATATCCATAACACTTTGGCAGTTCCTCCCTCCCCCGTGTCAATTTAATACCTAACTTTAAAGGCTGACTGAAACAGCTTGGCAACACATAAGTGATTAAAAGAATTAGCCAGACTTATAAAGTTAGCTAGAGAACATGATTTGTAATTCAGATTTAATTTGAATTTGTAAAAGATGTGGCCTTTGCTAATAGTTAATCACTAATGGAAAGGAAGAATAAAATGTTTTCATTAGAGTCGATTCAAAAGCATTGTACAGGAAAGTAGAGACTAGCTATACGATGGCCTGGTATTCTCTGTTGTAAGACTTATTTCTCTGTGAGTGGGTTCCTATGAAGGAAGGCTGAAATGTAGCCTCTCATAAATTCTGTAGAGCTACCAGGGAACAGTAATCACCAAGGATAAAATCTAGAGGGAAGGTCAGTGAGGCAGACAAGAGCTGCCGTTACCACATTACCTAAAGCACACTCAATTCTGTGAAGCAGCAAAGAGAGAGCTAATCATCGCATCCAGGCCTTTTTAGATAACCTTTAAGCAAAAGCTCCTATTTCCGCCTAACCACTATTTTCATTTTGTGTACATGTTGTGCCTGTTTGATTGATAAAACAGGCTCCGACATACTGTGTTCGGAGTTAGTTTTCATAATGTTCTGTCAGTGGCTGACGTAATTCTCTTATTTGTCTTAGGAAGGGGATAACATTGCTGTTTTCATTTTATATCCCCATCTGAAGGCTCCCCTTCCCCCGCCCCATTAAGCATTTAGATGCTACCTGGCTGTCAGGCCTGAAAGTACCAGATGGAGCAGAGAAGCAAAAATATAGGCAGTATTGCCATGGAGACGAGATGCTAGCCCATCGATGCAGCTGCCATCTTTTCTTCACTCTGAAGAGTTCTGATTGCAATGAGTATCCCTAGATCCGAGAGATTTTTCTTCTGGGATACAAAGCTGTATTTTCAAATGCTGCATGGATACTCAGTCACCCTTCAGTTTCTGTAATCTGGCTCTGCAGAGTAATAGCCTGACTTTCAATTCTCTGAATCCAAAGCTAATCTTATGAGTTGACATCATCCTTACCCATAAAATGAAGCAGTTGGACTAGGATGATCTTTAAAGAGTCTTCAAGCTCTGTCTTATGAATAGGACAATAACTATGACTGTCTCCTTCCCCTAAACTGTGATGATTGGTTTGGCCAACTCCCAAATGAAACAGGACCTTCTGTAGTCAGGAAAGTTACCCAATATAGTATCTACTGGGATCTTCCTGGAATATGCCGCCAGAGCACTAAGAATGACGGTGCATTCTAGACATGAAGATGGGCAAAGCTCATACTTCTCCATCTTTGTTCCATTCACTATACAAAGCACCTCTTAGGCACTCATAAAGCATTCACTGAATGTTGAAACTGATGAAAAATAGATTTTGCCTTCCATTCTTCCCTACCTATTCCAGGTTGCTTTACTGCCCCCCAAATAATGGAAATTAAGAGAATGCCTTGCCTTATAGACAAAGTGGCTTCCAAATCTTCCTCTGAGAAAATCACTCATCACAAGTTTTAAGAACAAGTTTAGCCAGAAATGGTTCCATGCCTTGTCAGATCCTCTTTAAACACTATTGGCCAATATTTTGGGAAATTCAATTAGGTTCTGGGGATAATGCTCAAGATCACTAAATGTAATTATTTTTGAGTATGATTATGTAAAAGGTGTGAGAGACAAAACCCATTAAAATTCAGAAAATATAACCATAGGCTTAAACAATTACTTATGATGTACAAAATAGGTCCAGCAACATCATGCTTTCAATATTAACCGTAATTGGAGGGTTTTAACACTAAGTCTAACAAATACATGTGCCAATATTTTTTATAGAGATAAGAATCCCTGTGAAATATGTATTTTAATTTTGGACTCAGGTGTTATTTCTTTTCCTGATCTGAACTCTTTCATTAACCTTTGGAATATAACCCTCCTTCACAGATGCTTCCTCTTTTTGGTGGGAGGGTCTCAGGTTGCCTGCTTCAGCCGCTTCAAGACGAACCGCTGTGGCGGGGAAACAATATACAATGTCTTTAGAAAAAAAAAAACTGTAAATATTTTATAGTTTCTTACTAAACATACATTATTTACTGTGCTATGTAAATATTTTATGGGCTGCAACTGGCAATTTTGGAATTATATCTGTATGTTTGAAGAAAGGCAATTTAGCTCCTCACAATCTTATATTGCATATACCGTGCGTAGCTAAGTGCAGACATTTTTGAAAAGCCTTTGATACTAAGAATCGACAGTTGGGGAATACGTATGTTAGTCGGGCTCCAAGGACCAAACTCCTATCCTAAGACAATACATATTTAGCTGAAGGAGAATTTCTGTTAGTTGTAATAGTTCAGGGCTCTCATCCTCAGAAGGATGGCAGTGATATAACCATATATGTAACCACACATACTTGGATGGACTTGTTTCTATCTATTGAAAGGAAGGAGCGAACCTGCCTGGGAGACTCTTCATCATAATGTTCTTAATCTGGTTGGAAACAGGATCTGAGAAGAAGCAGTTTCACTGGACACATCCAAGTGGCAAATGTCTCTTTGGTTTGGGATGAAAGCAATTGATGCTGTAAATCATGAAAAAAAAATCCCTTCATTAAATAAAATGGTTACACTTGAGAGCATTTAAGAAAGGGTTTTAAAAAATAAAGCTAAACTGTTTAGAGAAGTTCTTTTAATTTGAATGACTCCCATATATGGAGGTCAGAAAAGCTGACTTCATTCTAAATTACAGCATATTTCAGAGACTGGCTATAATCCAGAAGGTTGCATTATTCCAAATTGCCTGTCAAAAACTGTCAAAACACTGCCATTACCAAAAAAACCAGTCATTTAAAATCATTTTCTTACTCTTTCTCTGAAACTTCACTGGCATTAAGCCTTAATAACATAGCTTATAGGCACAGTAACTGAAAACCTCTCAAATGAGAAGTGGTAAATAAACTAAGCCAGAACTAGAAATATACAAATATCTAGGCAGAAAAATTGAAGTAGTATTGCCAAGGAAGTGTCCTCTAGAGCAACTGCACTTAGTAGTTCTTTGGAAAGGGGCCTTTCTTTAATCAATAAATTCAGAAATTGTAAGGAAAACTTTATTGCCAAGCCCCATGGCAACCTAATTGTTAGAGTCTATAGATTATATTTCTTCCTTTCTCTTCCTCACCAACCTCCTTAAGGATCCTATGTGTTTCTTTAAAAAAACAAAACAAAAAAAAACGCCTCTTAGTTCTATAATTGTGACTACTTTATCAGTTTTCTTTCCCCAAAAAGCTTCTATTTTTTTTTTTCTGAGACATTTGAAATTCACTGTATTAGACGTGCCTCGATTTGGCGGGGGTGGGGGGGGGAGAGGAAAATTCAGCCACAACAAGATGACTGATTTTTTACAAATGACAAAGCTTGGTAGGAGAATTGTTCTTCAAACCTCCTTACAATCCAAGTAACTAATTAGGAAATAAGCAGAGTATTTCTGTCCCACAATCTCTGTGACAGTCATATTTGTCACTGACTAGTTTGTGAAAGAGATGGAACCAAAGGAAAAGCACAGCTCAAGATATGTAGCTTCCACTATTATATAAAAAAAATAGATACATAGACACGTTTCCTAAATCTATCAGTACTATATTATGGAGAAAATACAATGTGTAAGTGAATTTTCTCAACAGAAAAATAATTCTTTGAGACAAATGTAGCATAAAGACATTTCAAAATAGATCTGCAACTCCTGGAGATCCAGCAATATAGGTAATGATGCTTGATCTCATTATCAAGCAACTTAAATTCTTCAGCTAATACCAAATCCAAGTTGGGGTAGGCATAGTCTCTTGGAAGCACTATTTCCATCTGACCTGCAACTTCCTTTCTCACATTCACAACCAAGGCCATTGGAAAGAAAAAAAAAAAATCCCACCAACTTTCATGAATCTATTAAGTTTTCCAGTCAAGTCCCAGACTTATATTGTGAAATAGTCTATCCCAAGTTACAGGAATCAGTGAATATCTGCAAGCAATAAGTTTTAATTATTCTCATTGTCAGCAAAGAATACCATAGGCCTCTTCCCCATAGATTGACACTGTTTCCCACCACAGAAAATGAACATTTTAAAGTTATGCCTTTCGTTTTAATCATCACTCAGTTATTGAAAATGAATGCCTACCTTAAATTTATTATTATTTTTCCCCCCTGAGGCTGGGGTTAAGTGACTTGCCCAGGGTCATACAGCTAGGAAGTGTTAAGTGTCTGAGACCAGATTTGAACTCCGGTCCTCCTGAATTCAAGGCTGGTGCTCTATCTACTGCACCACCTGGCTGCCCCCCCACCTTAAATTTAATGAAAAAAAAATCTTCCAAAATGGGTCTGCAGCCATCGATGAGACTGTTTATCTAAGGCAGATATTCTTGGGAGGGGAAGGCTAATAATGAGGCATCAGAAGAGACTGACCTTGGGCCCAGTCAAAACTACCTTATCCTGTTAAATCCCTATCCTGAAATCACTGCAACTCACAACTGCAGTCATTCAAAAGAAACAAAATACTAAAGAACTCTAGAAGAATATCAAATGAGCACCGCACTAGAACCTGTCCCGGCCTACATGCACCGCAGCTAAGGTCACTGTTTCAGTCCTGGATCAGCCTGTTTATTGTCCGTGGTTCAACAGGCGCAGGATCGGTACTCAGCCTTAGAGAAAACGTAAGCTCTTCATCATAAGAGAGAGAGAAGGCAAGAGAGTATGGACGCAACAATTTGAAAGCATCATCACTACTGGTCAATCAATTTATTTTTAAACTATAAGTCCTAAAAATGGTGACTGAATTGCATTATTGTAATATATTTACTTTTTTTCTTCCACTAATCATTAGAATTGAACAGTGAGAGGCAGCTAGGTAACATACCAGATAGAATATTAACAGTCAGGAAGACCTGCATTTGAATCCTAACCCAGCCTTTACCAACTGTGATTTCTGGCCATTTACCTATTGTCTCTAAGTCTTGGTTTCCTTTTTTGTAAAATGAAGATATTAACAAAAGCTGTTTCTCAAGGTTTTTATGAGGATCAATATATGATGTATAATATAATGTAAAAAATTATGCTATGATACTATATGATGTGATATGACATATGGTATGTTATATCGTTTTAGGGCATATGATATATTATGGTATGTTATAGCATATACCAGATCATAACAAATAATATATGCTACAACATATATTACATAATATATGTGTTATATTATGATACATATCATATGTCACATATGAAATATCTTATTATGCTGATATCACATCATATCATGCCTTGCAAAATGTTTGTTGTATTACGCTATACCATAATATGACACATTACATCATATCATACCCTATCAAATTATATTTCTTAAAGCACTATATACAATTTAGCTATTATTATCATGTAAATTATATATTTTTATAGCCTTACAAGGCCTTATTGAATGTATAAAATAATGCTGCAAGAGTAGCTACAATGATATATACATGTGATGTTAATTATGATATATGTAATGTAATATCATAATTTAATATATTATTACATTGACCATGCAAGCCGTGCAGTGCTATTTAAATGTTTGCTATTGTTATTTTATCAATATAGGGAATTTTATTTTTTAAAAGTTTTTTTATTTTCAAAACATATGAATATATCTAGGGAAGAGGGTGGGGAAGAAAAGAGGAGGTAAAAAATTTGGAACACAAGGTTTCATGAGAAAGAATGCTGCAAATTATGCATATGTTTTGAAAATAAAAAAGTTTTAATTAAAAATGAGAATTAGAGATATCTTAATCACAAAGCAAAACAAAACAAAATATGCATGGTTTTCAACATTCGCCCTTGCAAAACCTTGTATTCCAATTTTTTCCTCCCTCCCTTTCCTTCCAATCCCTCTTCTAGAGAGGAAACAATCCAATATATTTTAAATATTGTAGTTCTTCTATACATATTTCCACAATTATGATGCATAAGAAAAATCAGATCAAAAAGGGTAAAAATGAGAATGAAAACAAAAAGCAAGTAAACAACAAAAAGTGAGAATACTATGTTGTGATCCACATTCAGTTCCCACAGTCCTCTCTCTGGGTGTAGATGGCTCTCGTCATCACAAGATCATTGGTCTGAATCATCTCACTCTTGAGAAGAGCCACAGATGTCAGAATTGATCATCATATAATCTTATTGTTGCTGTGTACAGTGGTCTCCTAGTTCTGCTCAATTCACTCAGCATCAGTGGATGTAAGTCTCTCCAAGCCTCTCTGTATTCATCCTGTTGGCCATTTCTCACAGAACAATAATATTCCACAACATTCATATACCACAATTTATTCAGCCATTCTCCAATTGATGGACATACATTCATTTTCCAGTTCCTTGCCACTACAAAGAGGGCTGCCACAAACATTTTTGTACATGTGATGATAAAGGGAACTTTAAATGAGGAATTTTCTCTCCAAAAGCAGATCAATACCTTTCTGCAGCTTATAGTCACTGCAAGGGCACTGAGACTTTTAAGTAATTTGCTCAAGGTCACACTGGGCAATTAAGAAGTTAAGGTTTTTGTCCAGCCTGACTATGGAAGACAACACTTGAATCCAGGTCTTTGTGACTCAGAAATCCACTGTTTCCCATACTACTTTTATTGCTAAATTGTATCTACATGAATGGCTGGTTAAAAAATAATGATTCAGAGCCCTCTTGCACATTTGGCCTTCTAATGCCTATGGATGTCACTGCAGGTTCTTTCTTAACTAGTCCTCTGAAAATTTTCACTTCCTTCAAAAAATCCCTCCACTTGTAGGTCATTCAACATGTAACAAGATAATTACTTGGTCATTGCAGGAGAAGAACTTTCAGCAAGGATAGACATTGAGAGTCCCAAAGCTCCTTTGCCTGCACTGCCCATCCTGACCCACCAGACAAGGATCAGAGTACCCTTCTCATGGTTATTTTGTACTCAGAATAGAAAGTGATGTCATCACATGGCTCTCTGAGCCAATGAGATGAGTCAACCTGTTTCACTTGTTCAGTGATAAAGAGAGAGAGAACCTTGGGAACAGTGTGTGGAACACAGCTTAGCATTCTCACTCTCTCTGTTGTTATTTACTTGGATTTTGTTTTCTTTCTGTTCTTCTTTTTCTTGTGCAGCAACATAACTGTATAAACATGTATGCATATATTGGGTTTAACATGTATTTCAACATATTTAACATGTATTGGACTACCTGCCAGCTGGGGAGGGGGGAAGGAGGGGAAAATTTGGAACAAAAGGTTTTTCAGTGGTTAATGTTGGAAAAATTACCCATGCAAATGTTTTGTATAATAAAAAGCTTTAATAAAAAAAAGAAAGCAATGTCATCAGCTTAAGCTTTTATTTCCCTGAACCAAACAAGAATCAAGGATGTTCTCAATACTTTTAAACTAGCCTAACTTGCATGAGGGGAGGGATTAGGATGTTGCTCCTGCCATATCCATTCCTACTCTAAATAGAGTTTTTTTTTATCCTTTTGTATGAAATTCCCCTTGATACTGGTGTCTTCTTTCTGAAGTGTACCTCCAATTTATCCTGTTTATATATTTTCTGCCTTATTATTAGACTGTGAATTCCTTGAAAACAGGAATTCTTTTTGCCTTTCTTTGTATCCTGAACTCCTAGCACAGTACTTGGAATGTGATAGATGCTTAATAAATGCTCATTGACTCATTAATCTCTATTAACTTTTAATTTATTATGGGAAGGAGCATAGCCTAGTGGATAGATTATATGGAATTTAGAATCAGGAAGACCTGAGTTTGAATTCTACTTCAAACAATCCCTACCTTGTTACCCTAGGCAAATAACTTAATCTCTCAGCCTCAGCTTTCTTATTCAGTGTTTAGCACAGTGCCTTGAACATAGGAGAAGCTTTAAAAAATGTTCATTGTTTGATTATAAAGTGGGAATAGCAATAGGATTTTTTTTTGAGGATAAAATCAGATGATATGCAAATCTCTTTAAGCACTGGGTAAAATTTAGCTATTATTGTTTTATTATTAGATTAGTGATATCTTTATTATAGCCTCCCAATGCCTTTTTTTGAACCCTAAAAATAATGCTATAATGGTTAACATTAATCTAACACTTTTTAAAAAAATACTTTTTAGGGAACAGTATTGGAATTAATATATATTATCATTCCCAATGAGGCATACAACAAATATTGCCAATCCCATTTTACTTGGGGTTGGAGAAGTTAATGGCTTGCCTGGGATAACAGACTTAATTAAGTCTGAGGGCAGATATTTGAACCCAGGTCATTTTCTACCATCCCTCTCTGTAATACAACGTGTTAAATGTTTACTCCAGTTTCATGAATGGGAACACTTGGCATGTGCCAGCCCCTACCTGCCTTCATCCAAATAACTGATTAAAACATTGTAAAAAATAGGGTCATAAAATAAACATGAAGCATAAAAATGAAAATGCTAACTCATCTCTTGCAAAGACTGGGGATTTCTAATTCTCTATTCTCATTTTGTTTCATGTGGTCGATTGTGGGAAGGCAGGCCTTTAATAAAATGCAGCTGATTTTAAGGCATGAAGAAAACTTACAAGTAAGAAAAAACTCCTTACTAGACTAGATGTTTCTTGCAGGTCAAATTAATGTTTTATATATCGCTCTATCTTCTTCACTACCTAGTATAATATAGTATAATATTATATATTAATATTAATATAATTATATTATATAATATATATTACATATAGTAATAGTATAATTGTATATAACTAACTCATAAGAAATATTAATAAATAAAAGTTTTTTTCAAAAAGCTGATTTTAAAAGTATGCCTACTTTTTGGAAGTAAGACATTATATCCAATACGTTGTGTTACTCTGGTCTACTTTCAATAAACTACTCATAAACAGGGGTGTGTAAATGTTTAACAATCAGCTCTCTGTGGGTTGAGGTAGGTGCCCATAATACACTGTTTTAATTCTCTTTTTTTAATTTTTAATTTTTGATGACATTTTAAGTTCTGAACTGCCTTCCTTCCTCACTCCCCACATCACTAGAGAAGGCCAACATTTGACATAGATTTACAAGTATATGTAAAATCATTCCATGAATATTTCTTTCTCTGGAAGTAGATAAAATCTTCCTTCATAAGTCTTTTAGAGTTCATTTGAGTTTTTATAATACTCAAATTAACTTGGTTATTCACAATTATTCATCTAGCAATATTGTTGTTATTGTATTTAATGTTCTTTTAGTTCTCCGCTCATTGCACGATTTCATGCAAGTCTTTACATGGTTTTCTAAAATCAGCTCATTGTCTCTTCTTTTTACTTTTTTTTCTTTTTCATTAATAGCTTTTTATTTTTCAAAATATATGAAAAGATAGTTTTCACCTTTGCAAAAACCTTTGTTCCATATTTCTCTCCCTCCCTCTCCCCCCTAAACAGCTCCCCTAGACAGCAAGTAATCCAATATAGATTAAACATGTGCAATTCTTCTAGACATATTTCCACATTGATCACAACTCATCATTTCTTATAGCATAATAGTATTCCACCATAACCATACACCATAATTTTAGTCAATTCTCAATTAATGGCATCCCCTCATTTCCAGTTCTTTACCACTACAAAAAGAGATGTATATACTACACAATAAATAAATGTATAAATATTTATATAAATATATGCTTATATTTATATAAATATATATTTTATATATTTATATTTATATTATATAAATAAATATTTTATATATTATATATTTATATATAAATATATTATATATATATAAACTTAATAAATAAATAATTTATTATATAATTTATAATTATTATATAAAATTATAAATTATACAATAAATTATAAAATAATTATAAATATATAATATATATTTATATATATTATATGTGATGTATAATATATATTTTATATTTATATAAATATAAATATTTTACCACATTTAAGTTCTTTATCTTTTTCCCTATTCACCTTGGCACACAGACCTAACAGAAGCATAACACTTTGCGCATAATTCCAAATTGCTCTACAAAATGGCTGGATTAGTTTATAATCCCATCAATCTATATTAGTGTCCCAATTCTTTCTTTTCTTTTCTTTTCTTTTTTTGGCAAGGCAACTGGGGTTGTGACATCCAGGGTCACACAGCTAGTAAATGTTAAGTGTCTGAGGTTGGATTTGAACTCAGATCCTCCTGATTGGTACTCTATGCACAATACTATCTAACTGCCCCCCTAATTTTTTCTAAATCTCTTCTAATATTTGTCATTTCCCCTTCAATTATTTTAGCTCGTCTGATTGATGTGAGATATCTCAAAATTGTTTTCTTTTGCCTTTCTCTAATCAATAATGATTTACAATGTTTTTTCATGTAACTATATATAGTTTTTATTTCTTCATCAAAAAACTGCTTGTTCATATCCTTTGACCATTTATCAACTGGGGAATGACTCATATTCTCATAAATTTGACAAAGTTCTATATATATTTGAAATATGAGACCTTTATCTGAGAAACTGTCTATACAATTTTTTCCCTCAGTTTTCTTCTTTCCTTCCAATGTTGGCTCCATTGATTTTACCCACAGTACAAATTTTAAGTTTGGTCTGTATCACTGATGCTTTCTCCATCACTTTTTTAACACTAGACAACAACAATGTGTCACATTGGGGTGTGAATGTTCACACTAAACACAATTAACCCAGAGCTCCCATGAGTTGACTCCAGCACACCCCATTCCCAAGCTTAGACTAATAAGATTTATTATTAATACTTATGTGGTACTTTGAGGTTTGCAAAGTACTAATATATGTTATCTTATTTGACTTTCATAACCTCACTATGAAGTAAATATTGTTATTATCTCCAATTTGTAGTTAAGGAAACTGAGTACTTACTTAAGTACACTTACCTAAGAAGTGTCTGAGACAGAATTTGAACTCAGGTCTATGTGATTTCAAGTCCAGCATGCTATCCTCTAGCTCTCTAGGTTTCCCCCACAAAACCTTGCAAACCTATCATTTGATTGCTAAATGAAAACACATCTGAGACTTTATAACTTGTTTGTGTACATATGTATGTACAAACATATACACGCATGTGTGCATACATCTATGTATATGTGCCTGCATGTAGATGTTTACATGTATACACACAATTATTTTCCTTTGTAATAATATTTACTTCAGTTTTTAAATTAAAAACCATTATCATGAGATGAGACCCGTAGGCTTCAACCAAATAGCTAAAGAGGTCCTTGACTTAATTTCTCTTTAAATCCATTGCCTTTACATTTTGCACCTTTGTTTTGAAGTGTTATAATGCACTTAGACTCCATTTAATGTATGCAGCTGACTGACTCAAATTTCAAAACTCCATGGAAATGCTACACTTTTCAAATTATCTGAGAGGTCAGTGTAGACATACGTCGGAGGTCATTATGCTACTTGAAAAACTGGCTTGAGTGAAATAGTGAAAAAGAAGGGAAACCTTCAAGTCCATCTGGTTGTAGTTATAATCATGTTTATTTAATTTTTGCAGGATCAAACAAAGCCTGGTAAGATTTTCTGGCTAGAAAGTTTTCCCCAAGTTTCATTATGAATAAAAATCATGCTATTTCCTGCTATTTCAACTTAAAATTGCAATTTTTCCAAGTGACAGATCGCTTTTCACCTTAATCGCCATACTGAATGACAGATGACCATAAAGACTCAGTTTTGCAACTTTGGGGCTGTTGTTTCAAATCATGTATTCAAGGCACATTTGTCTGGTGGCAGAGATCTAAATTAACATGCATGACAGTGACATGGGTAAATCCATGAGAAATCATACCCCAAAGTGTGTAACTCTCAGCATGCCATGTCTAATGTTCAGTTTCACTTTTATTTCTGAACTTGTACTTTAAATCTTAAAACAATACTAATTGAAAACATTTAAAAATGGTTATTAATAAAACTGAAGTAAAGAGGGGACTGATTTTGAATCATCTCCCCAAATCCTGGCACAACTTTTGTTTTCACATAAACTCATATTCTAACTTCTTGAAAGAAATCAATTTAATGCCAAGAACCCAACAGACAAATATGTTCTGAAGATATGCAATATTGAATGATGTGCATGCTGTTTATATGCGACATAAAGGGGATGCTTATACTTATTTTTGCATCATTGATGACTATACTGTTACCCAGTACACACTCAAGTAAAAGGTTATGCTTCATTCTGTCTCTTAATGACAAAATGCATCTCAAACAAAGAATGAAAAATTACCAGGTTCTACCACTTACTGCTCATAAAGTGACATATGTTGTCATTGATGGTGTATTGTCAGATAACTTGTGCATGATCCATCAGATGGGTAGAGGAAAAATCCATGTGTGAATGGGTATAGGCCCCTGTCTCATTAAAGCACAGAATATGAATATGGTAGAATACTGATGTGAGGTCAACTTTAGGTTTTGGATTAGTTATTTTCTCTCTCCAAAAAAGTCAAACAGCTCATGTCTCTTCTAACGACTAAACCTTGTTCTTCTAGCAATTTTGGGGGGTTGTTGAGTCATTCCAGTCATGTCCAATTCCCTGTGAACCCATTTGGAATTTTCTTGGCCAAGAAACTGGAGCAGCTTGTTATTTCTTTCTCCAGCTAATTTTCAGATGAGGAAACTGAGGCAAAGGGAGTAAAGTGATTTGTACAAAGCTAGTATCTGAGGCCAGATTTGAAATCAGGTCGCCTACCTGCCCACTTAATTGTGTAACTGTGAACAATTTGCTTACCTGTTTTTACTTATTTATAAAATGGGACTTTCATAGTACTTTAACTATATACATGTCAGGATTGTTTAATAGAAAATGCTTTATATGCTATAAAGTATCATGGAAATGAGAGTTATAATGATAGTGGCAAAGCAAAAAATCATATCATGTTCACATCATGATATTTTGGCTAACCAGGTGAGAATGACATCATGTCAGAAACAATAGTGATGACAGTAAAGGGACATTATATAGATCTTTTTAATGCACTTATCATGTATTATTTTTCCTTACTGTGACGTGTGTCAAATTGCCTAGCTATTCTGTAAGCTCCATGAGAATAAGATCTATTGCTTCCCTAGGGCTGAGCTCTGCACACATTATTTATTAGTAAATGTATATTTCCATTTCTCTTAGATCCCAGGAAAAGAATTGACATCTTTTATGCTAAATCACTGTGGTCGGGAGAAAGAACACTGTCTGTAGAGTGAGAGGACCTGACATCCTGACATCCTATGGGACCTTTAGGCAAATCATAACCTCCCTCAGGCTAGGTTTTCTTATCTGTGAAATTTGGGGATTAGAATAGAAGGCTATTGGGTCTCTTCTAGTTGCAGATATATGATTCTGTGATTTTGAAGCTCATTCTATGGCTGTTAAATCTCATTCTGAATCCTTATCAGACTTCCACATATTTTTTCCACTGAAATTATGTTTTCACATAAGTTCATCTTCTTATTCCTTGTTAGAAGCTAATTTAATGATATTCAACATTCATAGGAAGCTCTGACAATTGATAAAATTGAAATTTACAGAGAAGAGATGAAGTAGAAATGGCCAGTTGTATTTTTATCATACTTTGATTGTTTAAGAATTACTTTTTAGAGTTATTTGAATTTGCTACCCCTATTGCTATTGTGTATTTATGGAGCTCCTGCAGTATGTTAACCATTGTGTGGAAACATCAATGAGCACGTACTTGTAGCTTGTTATATTTGCCATCTAGTGTCTACTAAACTTATAAAGGGATGACTCATTTGGGGGGAAAAACAAGGAGAAGCTTTTGTTTTTTCTTTCTTATCTCATCTAGTATCATCCACTTCAATCAAGATGCTGCACTTCTTCATCCTTCTCTCTAAAGTATAATTTCCCTATCATTACATATCCTCTGGTCCCCCTCATCACAATTGTTCTGATGAAAATATAGAAATCAATCAAGTTTTTTGCATGAAAAAGAAATAGCAAAATTATGTCTGTTTCAATATTTGCATTGATTCTATATATTCTACTTGTCATTTAAAAACTAGCCAATGAGCATTAAAAAAAAACTGAATCTAATTCTCTTCAAACCCAAGAGGGATTCTGAAATTATCTTAATCAATTAGAATTTCATCTAGAAATACCTGATCATTACCTGTATGTTATTATTAGCATGAAAGGTAGCATGGAATCAGGAAGACCTCTATTGAAGTCCTTAAGCATTCCTTAACATCTCTGGACCCTAATGAATTCCAGGTGAGATGCTAGTTGGAGTGATGGAGAGACTTCCCTCCCTCTTCCCATTTTCCATTTCCCCATCAAAACAGACAGATATATAGATAAACAAATGGATAGATACATACAGAGAGATTAAATAGATGATAGAGAGATAGATGGGTAGATAGATAGAAAGAGAGAGACAGAGAGACAGAGAGAGAGAGAGAGAGAGAGAGAGAGAAAGAGAGAGAGAGATGATGCTAGGGAAAGATACATCAATATACTATAAAAATGACAAATTCCTTGCACTGTTCATGTCTTATTGAAAATAGGTAATGAATGGTTCTTTCCCAGAATTTCCATAACTCTTCAAGATTGTCTTGTGTTCTTATTTTCTAATTTGTCTTTTATTTATTTGTGTATAAGTTTTGTTTTCTTTTCTACATTGTAAGGTCTCTGAGGGCAGAAGTTAGGATTTCTCATCTTTGAAAGTCACCCTAGAACCATGGCCTGTATTTCAAAAGCACTCAATCATCTCATGTTGAATTATTAAAGCAGAGTTTACTTTTGTTGTTGTTGTTCCGTCCTTATCCGATTCTGAACGAGCCCATTTGGGATTGTCTTGGCAAAAATATTGGAATAGTTTGTCATTTCTCGCCTACTCCAGCACACATTTTGTAGATAAGGAAACTGAGGCAAACAGCAGGAAGTGACAAGCAGATTCTAAGTGCCTTTTTGCCACTGGACCACCTAGCTGCCTCAATTTGGGTATATCACCAAAGTGACGATATCCTCCACCAGAATAACCAGGGTTCTGGCTTCCCTGACACTACCATTTTCCCCTTCGTTGATCTAAGCTATGTCTGTATGTATTTGAGAAGTAGGGATCCCTACGTGCAAAGATGAGCAACATGGAGCAGTGGAACACTTATTAACTCCTAATGCCCTTACATGGGATCATATTGCATATGGGATCATAGATTGGAAGCCCTCAGTCCAATCCCTTTTAGGCTCAAGGAAACTGACCCTGTAGGTGATTTGCTCAAGATCACACTAGTAGCAGGCAGAGTAGGGATCTGATCCTGCATCCTTTAATCCAAATCTAGTTTTCTTTCTCATCAATCTCATATTGCCTCTCAGGAATAAGCATTTATTGGTCACTTTAAAGACTCGTTTACTTTCAGATTGAGTTTTAAGGTTAAGTAAAAATAGCTCTAAATACATCTTGTTTTTATGTATTACATTTCACTTGTCTGATAAACAAATCACCCATCCATTTCCAGAGAAAGTATATGTAGTCTAGTGATAGAAGCCCAGTGACTCTCTCATCCAGAATTTACACTTAGCCATTATAGAAAGACATTCCTAGATGATAAATTTCAAAGGAGTAAGTAGGTTGAGACCGTTCTCTACCTCTGACAGAAACTCAGACTTTATTAGAGAACATTTTTCACATATACATAAGTTAGATGCCAAAACAAGGCTGCCCCCGCCCTACCCCATATAAAAGCACTCTCAGTTATCTAAAAGATGGCATAAGCACTCTAGGATTTCCAATAAGAGATGTCACTGTCTATGGATTCTGACCAAATGGGCACTTCTTCTCATATAAGGTGTCTTTAAGATACGCCTGAATCTCTTGGTGCTTTTCTAACTATAAAAAAAGATATGGTTCTAAAAACATCAAAGTTCATGAAATTCCTCCTCACTTGTGTTAGTTTTTCCTTAAACTAAAGAAAACCTTCATAATTTTAAATGGCCATTGACCAGTCAAATAGTCACCACATTTTCAATTTTCCTGTAATACATCATGTTTCCACTGAAGTGAGCTATTACAGCTGCCTGAAAAAGTATTGTTTGATGTCTGTAAGCACAGTCAGCAATCAATAATTTGAAATTTGTACCATTTGTACCTTTAAAGTTCTGGCACATCATTTTTTATTTCATTCAATCTGCTTACTGTTGAAGAAAAAAGGATTTTGAACCACTGCCATGAAGCGCATTTATGTGTGAAACAAGGTTCATTTATATAGTGCAAAGTATATCATTTTGACGTTTATTTGCAATATTAATTGTACCTATTGATTCATTTTTTTTCAGAAATTGTAAATTTATTATAAATATCATCACTGATGACCTTATTTTGGTAATGCTACTCAATATGCTTGGCTTAAAGAAAGGCATTTTGGGTCAAGTCATAGTTTTTAAAAATTCAGAAATGTAACATGCTGTAATATTACATTAGAATACCATCATTGGATGTTATTTCAAGGACAGAGTCCGAAAAAAAATTCTCAACATTTTAAATGTCCTTTGGTCTTGGTCAGTCAATCAATAAATAATTGTTAAATACTATGTGTGGAACATTGTAATAGGAGTTGGGGGAGAAAACAGAGTCTTTGCCCTCCAAAATCTGGGGAAAAGGAGAATCTCTGTGATTTCACAATCTAAACAATCTCTATAGATTCAACTAATGATGTTTTAACCCTGGGTAACCTAAATTGTTCCTACTAAACTTCAATGAGCAATGTGTGATTCTGGCTAACGTGAAGTATGTTGGGGGGGTTAAAAGAAAAAAGCAAAAAATACAGTGAGCTTCTCATAGCTAGAATAAAGAGTGTAGGCTCGAGTTTTAGCGCTGAAGAATCCAAAGTGAATTCCTCTGGGAAACTAGAGACTTTTAACAAGAGGTTAGGGTCTCTCATGCCTTCAAAGGGGATTTAAGGTTTAGGCTGGTCAGACAAGCTTAACGCTGAAGGATTGTTGGCAGCTAGAGAGAAGAGCTGCTGAGAGAAGATAACTAGTCAGGTACCAAGAAACCTGAGGGACAGTGAAATTAAAATCCTAGCCCTGTATTTTTAACATGCTTTGAAGAACGGGAATTTATTTAGTCCCTTTGCTTTCGTTTTCCTAGATTTTTATGAGAATGCTTTGGAAAATTTCCCCCATTAGTTTTCTACCTGTGTTCCCTCCTTTTGCTCCAATATCTTTTATATCTTTTCCCTTCTCTCTATTCAATGTCACCAGGCCCTCATTACCTGATCTATGCAATAGCCTCTTAATTGATCTCTTCACTTTCACTTTTTCCTCACTACAATGTGTCTTTCATATAATTGATATAATATACATCCTCATGCAAACATTAAGTGATTCCTTTCCTCTGCTCAAAATTCTTCACTGGCTCCCAATTTCCTTCCAAATAAAGGAAGGAAAAGTCAATATTCTGAACAATATGACACTAGGGCAGTTAGATGGTCCAGGGGATAGAGAATCCAGCTTGATGTCAGAAAGACCTGAGTTCAAAACCAACCTCAGACATTTACTAGCTGTGTGATCCTGACCAAGTCACTTAACAGTGTTTGCCTCAGTTTCCTCCTCTGTCAAATGAGCTGGAGAAGGAAAGGGCAAATCACTACAAGCATATTTGCTAAGAAAACTTCAGATAGGATCACAAAGAGTCAGACACCACTGAAATAAATGAACAATAATATGACACTACCCTGATTAGGAAAATCTGTATTCAAAAACAAATTCAAACATTTATAAGCTATCTGATTCTGGACAGATCACTTAACAAAACATACAAAATAAAGATGTATTTGGAGCTACTTTTACTTAGCATGAAAGTTGGATTTGAAAGTAACTCTCAGCTCCCTTCATTTTTAAAATGAGGAAGTTGGATTTGCTGACCTTGAATTTCTTCTCCAGATCTAAATATAAAATCTTATGATTCTACCTTTCCAACCTTATCTCATATTACTCTTTTCCCTGGATTTCAAGCTTCAACAAAATTGGACTGTTGTCTGGGACTCCCTGCAGACATCCTGCTGCTTTGTCATTTTTTCCCCTTTTCTTTTCTTCCTTTTCTTTTTTGATTTATTTAATACTTAAATGCAAAAGAAAAAAAAACAAAAGAAAAAAGAAATGTAGAAAAAAAAAAAAAGAAAAAAATCAACACTGTTATGTGCCTAGCAGAACATCAGGGGAAATTCAAAATATGTAACAATAAATTTCCATTTCAAGAAAGCATATATAGAAGATTTGTATTCATAACTGTCCACCTTTTCTTTGCTTCCCTGTGTCTTTTGTTGTTGTTGTTGTTGTTCTCTGCTGTACACTTCTTTTTTTTTTTTTTTTTTTTTTTGAGGCTGGGGTTAAGTGACTTGCCCAGGGTCACACAGCTAGGAAGTGTTAAGTGTCTGAGACCAGATTTGAACTTGGGTCCTCCTGAATTCAAGGCTGGTGCTCTAACCACTGCACCACCTAGCTGCCCCTGCTGTACACTTCTTACTTTATTCTTTCCCCTTTCCTCCTTCTTATCTCCCCCAAGTAGGCTACAGGATAAGCAAGGATATATTTAACTATATATGTATAGATTCACACCTGCACATATGTGCATGCATATACATACATATCTACATACATATACAAACAAATATATACAAGTACACATACATACACATATATCTAAAATGACATTACTATGGCTGACATATAGTATACATTTTTCTCCTGATTGAATCCTTTAAGTTTGAATTTTTCTGAGTGCTATGTCTTTTCTTGCCGAATTCCTCTTCCCTTAAGCCCTCAAACTCAGATTTACCTCTTTGATGAAGCCTTATGGAATAACCCATCAGTAACATTCTTTCCACTTTGGACTTAATGTCATACATTTTGTTCTGAACCTCTCTGGAATACTTATTACAAAATATTGGTTTTGATAGCCATGTGTGTCTGCTTGTCACTCTACTAGGCTGTAAACTATGGCATGGTAGGGACTGTATTTTTAGTAAACTTTCTTTTTTTGTGCAAGGCATACTCAAAGTACTTTAGATAGAAGAGATATTTAATAATGTCTTTTGAATTAAATAACTTGCAAAAATTCTTTATAGGGTCATTATGAATTAACCTTAAAGGTTCCCTTTTGGGAAATGAGTATAATATCACTCACTGATAGTTAATCAGTAGATTGTTCAAGCTGGAAGTGTTAATGAACATCCTTTAGACCAGAAGTTCTTATAAGATCTGTGAACTTTATTTCTTTATTCTTGAATTTAAATTCAGTATTTCCTTTAATTACACATTTAAATTTTTTTTTCTGAGAAGGGGTCCATAGTCTATCAAATGGGTCCTGGAAAAAAAAGTTCTGAATCTGAATCTGAAAAAGATTAAGAATCTGATCTCTGATTCAATCCAATTTTTTTACTTTTGCAAATGAGAAAAATGAGACCAAAAAATGAGAAAAAAGAGACCAAAAAAGACCAATGTATGACAGCTAGCCATTGCTGATCCACCAAGCTGATTATGTCTTCATGCTCTTTTCAGATTCCCAATTCGGCGTTCTCGTATCTCCTTCCTGTAACTCAGGAGCCTCTCCCTCTCCACATGTACCCAACACCTTCATGATGCCCTCTGACTATGTAGAGGGTCCCCATTACACCTAGAATGACAGGTATTAGAACAAGTCAGAGACATAAAAGACCATCATTTGGAAATCTACAAAGAAGAAGGATTAACACAGAAGAACTTTCAGAAACCAGGAGTCACTGCAGGGCCCAACTGCTCAATAGGTACTTGAATGTTTCTATGGTCTTCTATTTCTATCTACTCTGGTTCACTCTCCCTGGACAATTACTTTGCTTTTTTTTTTTTTTAAAGAAATCTCAGTTTGCTCTGATTATCCCTTTCACTATCTATTTCAAAGTATAGGATTATGAATAAATTGGTGGATGACCACTCTGGTGGAGGTGGGCTTACTTCCTAGATTGATTGGGTTTAGAGAAGGAGTTCTTAATTGGAACAGCCTCAATTACAGATCTGAGGATTTCCTCTTTATTTTGCTGAATCTACCATATTGTTGATTCATTAATACCAAACTACATGGATGCCCATCAGCTGTAGAATGGCTGAATAAATTGTTGTATATTAATATTATGGAATATTATTGTTCTGTAAGAAATGAGCAGCAGGATGATTTCAGAAAGGCCTGGAGAGACTTATACGAACTGATGCTTAGTGAAATGAGCAGGACCAGAATACTATACTCTATGATACTATGATCAAAGCAATACTACATGATGATCAATTCTGACGGACGTGGCCCTCTTCAACAATGAGATGAACCAAATCAGTTCCAATAGAGTAGTAATGAACTGAACCAGCTACACCCAGCGAAAGAACTCTGGGAGATGACTATGAACCACTACATGGAATTCCTAATCCCTTTATTTTTTGTCCACCTGCATTTTTAATTTCCCTCACAGGCTAATTGTACACTATTTCAGAGTTCAATTCTTTTTGTACAGCAAAATAACTGTATGGACATGCATACATATATTGTATTTAACTTATACTTTGACATATTTAATATGTATTGGTCAATCTGCCATCTGGGTGGGAGAAGGAGGGGAAAAATTAGAACAAAAGGTTTTGTAATTGTCAATGTTGAAAAATTACCCATGAATATATCTTGTAAATAAAAAGCTATATATAAAAAATACTGAACTCAAGTCATTGTCATTTCTACCTAAAAGAAAACTATCTAACAGGTATTTTCTCTTTCAGGCATATCACAGCTATCCGGTTCTTTGGAACACTAGAGCACTTCGGCACAATGATTGGGGGGTCTTTTCAAACAGTGAAATCACCCAAAAAGAAAACACAAAAATGCTGGTACTAAATAGACCCCCCCAAAGGACACCTGTTTCACATAAACAGAATCTGCTAATAAAAAGGCTCAACTCTGTTGCTTTGAGGTTTGTAAAAAAACTGTTCACACAAACTTCCAGATGTTATATTATACCTCTCTTGAATATGAAAAAACAGACTTCTGAAAGTGATCTCCTCTTGATAGATAGACACAGGAAATGAGGCAGGATTCAAAAACCAGTCTTCAGGCTTCAAGTCCAGCACTCCTTCCACAACACAGTGAAGTTTTCTTTCAAGAAACTTAGATTCTTGTGAACTGATCCAACCATTTTGGTGAGCAGTTTGGAACTATGCCCAAAGGGCTATCAAACTGTGCATCCTGCAGTCTCTACCAGACCTGTATCCCAAAGAGATCTTAAAGGAGGGAAAGAGACCCACATGTGCAAAAATGTTTGTGGCTGCCCTCTTTGTGGTGGCAAGAATCAGTTGGAGAATGGCTGAATAAATTGTGGTAAATGAATGTTATATAATATTATTGTTCTGTAAGAAATGATCAGCAGGATGATTTCAGAGAGGTCTGGAGAGACTTACATGAACTGATATTATGTAGAGTAGAACCATTGTACACAGCAATAAAAGCATTATGTGATGATCAACTGAGATGGATGTGACTCTTTTCAACAATGAAGTGATTCAGGCTAATTCCAATAGACTTGTGATGGAAAGCCATCTGCATCCAGAGGAAAAAAGAGAGAGAGAAATACAGAGAAGAGAGAGAGGAGAGAGAGAGAGAGAGAGAGAGAGAGAGAGAGAGAGAGAGAGAGAGAGAGAGAGAGAGACAGAGACAGAGAGACAGAGAGAGAGAGACAGAGAGAGAGACAGAGATACAGAGAGAGACAGAGAGAGACAGAGAGAGACAGAGAGAGAGAGAGACAGAGATACAGAGAGAGAGAGAGAAAGAGAGAGAGAGAGAGAGACAGAGAGAGAGAGAGACAGAGACAGAGAGAGAGACAGAGAGAGAGGGAGAGAGAGAACTATGGGGACTGAATGTGGATTGAAGCATAGAATTTTCACTGTTGTTGTTGCTTGATTTTTTTCACTTTTTGATCTGATTTTTCTCATATAACATAATCAATGTGGGAATATATATATACAGAAAAACTACAAATGCTTAACATATATTGGATTGCTTGCTGAATAGGAGAAGTAGATGAGGAGAAGAGAGGGGGAAATGTTTTGCAAAGGTGAATGTTAAAAACTTTGAATGTAATTTCAAAATAAAAAAAAACTGTTATTTAAAAAAAAGAAATTTATACTATCATAGAAGGAGAGGACTCCAGCATAGTGACATGATTAAGTGAATATAAATAACAAAACAAAATGCATTGTGAGATCTGAAGGGGGTTGTGATTTCTTGTGATTTCTTGGAGGAGGATTGTTTGTATTAGAGATGAGCTTTTAAAAATAAGCAGGAATTCTGCATAATAAAGGAGGCAGAATTGTCATTTTAGGCACAACCTGAGTATGGAAGTGTAAAAACATGGCCCATATTCACATCAGAGAATTGTCCAATTGGACTGGGCCATGAGGTTGTGAACATCACTGAATTTTGAGCTTTTACTGATAAGCAGTGGGGAGCCAGAATATGAGTAAATGTATGGATGGGTAAGAAAGTAAGAAATATTTTTTTCTGGCAACAGTATGAAAAATAGATTGCAAGGGGAAGAGAGTGGAGATAGAAAGATCAATAGAAGTCTATTGTAATAATTCCTGACAAGAGGTAAGGAATTCTAGAGCTAGGACAGTGGTTAGCATACCATGGGATAACTTAATCCATTAATATGTGGTTGATTATAACACCACAGGGCAGTAGCCCACCCATGAAGATTTGTATTTTTAAAGGAGCAACTCAAGGAAATAGCAAAGGAATCCAAAAGACTAAATATCTAAAGCTTTCTTCCTATTCAGCTGGTAGGGAAGTGTTTTGGGGGGCAAATTATGTGGGCATTATTCTTATTTCCCTTACGGACTCTGTCTCTGAAAGGCTGGCTAAATTCGCAGGATCATAGAGTTGGCCCAGAATGCTAGTGGACCTGGGACAGCTTGTGTTAATCCTGCTCACTCTAACTCCAATAACAAGGGCTATTTTCAGTTAAGAAGCGGCTGAACAAATATGGTACAGTTTGAGTTAACTTTGTCCCCAGTAGATTGACATGACCTGACACCCAGCTGCAGACCATTTCAGCAAAGAAGCATTTATTGTTTGAGCCAGGAGTTTTCTAAGACTTTATCATCCCTCCTAACGGCTGCTTTTATCTGAGGGTCAATGAATATGTCATTATTAAATTAATTGCTTCCTCTTAATTCTCAGGCTTCAAGTTGCCCATTGTATTTGATAATGGAAACCAGTAAAGGGACAAGAGGATTATAGATTTCAAGTTGGAAGAGACCTAGAGGTCACCTAATCTGACCCCATCAATGTATAGATAAGAAAACCCAAACCCAGAGAGGTTACATTTCCCAAGTTAGCAAAAAGCAGAGCCAGAATTTGACATGAAACCAATGTTCTTCCCACTTCACTACGGTGCCTCAGTAGGGATACATAATTAATCAATAGAATCTAATTCTTACAGTTCAAAAGAACTGAAATCTGTGTGTAATAACCACTGTCGGAAGGTTTGATAATAGACCTTGTTCTTCTAAAATTACTTCTATTTTAAGAATCATAGAATGTTGGAGCTATAGAGGACCTTAGAAATTATCTGAGGCAGCTAAGTGTTAAAGTAACAGAGCAATAGGCCAGGAGCTGGGAAGGAGTGAATTCTGATACCTGTGTGCAAGCCACATAACATGCCTGCCTCAGTTTCCTCATCTGTAAAATGGGCTTCATACAAGACCCACCTCCAAGGGTTGTTGTAAGGATTAAATGAGATAACTTTTATGCAGTGTTTTGCAAATCTTAAAATGCTGTTATTGTTGTATTGTTGTTATTGCTCAATTTTCTTTTGACCAATGACGTGAAGAGTTAATTGAGTTATGTATATCATTGATGGAAGTAGAATAACATTTGAGCTCTACCAATTCCTAGTGCAGAGTATTTTCAACTAAACCACACTTCCTTAGAATCTTTTAAAAATGCAAATGGTTTGCTCCATGTGCATATATTCCATTCCTGGCAACATCTAAGTAAAAACAAACATACACATGCACAAATAAAGCAACTCCAAACTACCCATTTACCTCTTATGTAAAGCCAGTAAAGGAATCCAAAATGATACTAAAGACATCATCCAATAGGAAAGTTTCTTTATTTCCCTCAAAGTTTCATAAGCATACTGCCAATGCCAGCAAAACTGAAATTAAGCCTATAAACTTGGTTTTGATTTGTAGATATGTATACTATGAACTTCCCTTTTGCCCTGGCTCTCTGAGCCATTCCTGTGAGAAGGCACAATTTAAAAATTTATAAGACTTGTACTCTCAGGAAACAATATGGTTTAAGTTTACAGAATGTCAGCCAGTGTGACCTTTTCATTTTTGCATTTGGAGAGGAGAGCTTGCAAAAGCCTCTTCCCGTCTTCCCTCCTTTTGTGCTCTTTGGATGCCTTCCTTCCCCCATATGCTACTGCAGATGCTACTATGTACTTTACAAAGGAAGTTGGCCCAGGGGAAGTTTACCAGAAAGGGGATGTTTTGGTTAAATGCTGTTAAATTATGGAGACATTGTCATGTAACCTAAAAGGACATGTCAGTTTCGGATTCCTCCAAAGCATCATGAACAAGTACAAATGTAACTTTATTTTAAGCACTCATTAAATCTAGCAAACGACAACTGGAATGCAGAAAAGCTCATAGATGTATACGGAGTGTGTGTATGTGTGTGTGTGTGTGTGTGTGTGTGTGTGTGTGTGTGTGTGTGTATGTGTGTGTGTATGTGGGTTAAATACGTGCTTCAACATTAAACATTTTAGTGCAAGGATTTTCTGTTGATTTTATTGTCTCAAAAAAACAATCTGGCAAAGTTGTGGCTTTTTTTTTAACGTTCCTTTCAGGAGAGGAGAGAAAGTATCCAGAAACACATTTAAACAAAATACTCTGAGGTTTGAGAAGCAACTTGGAATAATGGCTAAAGGCAGACCTTACAGAAGGCCTGGTTTCTAGGCATTCCTCTCACATCTTAGCTTTCAGTGACTCTGGGAACCATTTTTGCATCAGGAACCTGTTTGACCAACTATGAATGCCTCAGAATAATGTTTATAGGCATAGAATAAAAAGTGTTGGATTACAAAGAAAACCAATTATGATTAAATAGAATTTTCAAAATATTCTGCAAAAACAGTTAACTGATCCTAGGCAGGCAATCCCTACCTAAAATTATAGTAGACCAGCACTCATCCATGATGATGAAATTACAAACTTATATTGCTTGCCACTCCTTCCACCAAAAAATAAAATTAAATTGAAAATTAAAACTTAAAAGTGTTTCTTTCCAATTTTATTTCATTCTTTTTTTCTTTCTCCCTTTCTCTCATGCACTTAAAAGGACAGGCAGGCATTCTTTTTTTTTTTTTTTAACAAGGAATAAAAATGGATCAATAATTAATATTAGAAATCATATTAAAACAAGTTCAATAAAAACAAGTGTTCACATTAATAAATACAAGAAAAATCTCTGAAAAATGTATAAATTATGATAAACTCATTTAAATGTATTTATATACATATTGTCAGATAAGAAATATGTACACATATGCATATAGATATGCAAACTAAATCTGCCATTTGTCATGAGTAAGCTGTAGACATGTTCCCAGTTAATAGAGAAGCAAAATAAGGATCACTACTTTCTTTATTACCCACTACACTAGGAATCAAAACATTGAGGACTTCAATTCAAATCTCAGCCATTCCTTCAAATGATAGGTTTTATCTTATGATCCTTCTTACCCTTTCCCTCTTCAAATTACACCCCTAAATTATTGTTAGTGAGTTTGCCCAGTTTGACTATAGTCCTTAATCATATAAATTACAGAATATTCTACCTCAGAGGCAGTTTACAAAACTGTATGCTGATCTGAGAGTTCATTTCTCCTTAGGCAGCTTTGGGCACTTACCACCTAGTGGCATTTCTCCTACTTCAGTAGTTAAATTTTGACATTACTATAAATCTTACATTTTCTGGTAAATGTAAAAATTATATTTTCCTTTGGGAAAGAAATCAACTTTCTTTGACAATCAATTACAAATCACAAGTTTTTCCACAGCTTGTTCCACTCAAAGAATCATATCATAGCATTTGAAAAAATTGTTTTGGATTATTAAACCTGGGATCAGGAAGACCTGATTCAAATTTTGTCTTGAATTTATTTGATACAAAATTCTGGTTCACTTATAGAAGTTATTTGTTCCACCCACAACTCCCTATGGATTTAGTTGCTAAATCATTATCAAGTGATTGATCTACTTGGTGAAAATAGTTCCCACATAGAGAGTGTCCCAGGTCTATCCTTTGCCTATGAGTAGACTTTTTTTTTTTAATAAATCGAAACAAAGTCTGATTTTTTTCCAGGATTTCTTGTATAGCCAAAGCTGTAGTCTGTGTATTTTAAGAAGACTATATCCCAGGAATATAGAATTACTTTATTCCTTAATCTAGTCCCTGTCCTCTGGATCTCACATTGGAGTAAGAGCTATGAAACATGGATAAAGACAACTAAAATAATAAGATAGGTGCATTTATTTCTATAAGGATGATATGCAGAGCTTTGAGGAGTTAAGTAGTCAGTGACATCACTTCTGGAAGCCATTGATCCTCTAAACATCTTTGAAATATAAAGATCATCCTAAAACTTTTGACAATTCTGTGTTTTCTTTGTCTATCACTAGGAAATTTTCTACATTTTTACATTTACTAAGCACTTAAATCATAAAAAAATCTACCTCTTTTTTCTTTTTTTCTTCCTTCCCTTCTTTCCTTCCTTCCTTCCTTCCTGCCTTCTGTTCTCTCTCCATCCCTCTCTTTTTTTCTTCCTTCCTTCTTCCCTACTCCCTTTCCCTTCCTTTCCCAAAGTGTACTCTACATTGTGTTAGCTACTAGGTATGAGGGAGGAGACTAGAGAAAAGGATACAAACTTAGTAATGAAAGGAGAGCTTTTCATTTTTTGTCTCCCCAGAGCTTTACATGATGATTTTGCACATGGTAGGAGTTTAATAAATGCTTGCCAAATCGAATTGAATTCACTTAGTACTTGAAGGATTTGCAGAGTACATTATCTTATTTGATCATCACAACAATCTTTGCAGAAGCTTCAATCTATTGCTTCTCAGTATATTTGGTCGAAGTCAAATATATTATCTCCTTTTAACAGATTGATGCTATCAAGAATAAAAGATGGGCTAGTCCCATAGTGAAAATGATGGATGACAGTTGCTCCACAGATACCATTTGGATGTCAGAAGAAAGCAAAGACCTCCAGTATGTTAGTGGACTCTTGAGAAGACTCAGATAAGAGTTACAGAAGATGAGCTGATATGGACCAGGTGCAAAACATATCTTTTCAAAGAATATCCATATTAATAAATGGACAGGTCCATCTGAGTATTTTATAGACAAAGAAACCAACAGTTACAGAATTCAGGGGTCTTGCTCATGATCACACAATTCACAAGATCAGAATCTGAACCCAAATTTTTCCTAACTTTAAATACAATACTTCTTTCAACTACACTGGAAAGAATAAACCCAACTATCTTCCAACAAGTTGTAGCTTTGGGATCAGAAAATATACTTTGAAAGCATATTTTATGCAATCATTCTAAACTTGTTTTTGGCAAATGATTTTGTCAAATTCTGAGGTGCTTATTATCAGCCCTCATTATCAGTAAAATAAATATGGATTTATATTTGTAGAACACTAGCAACAAACATATCTCAGTGAAAAAAGTCTGGATTTTTCTGCATTCTTAAAGTATACATTCTAATACAGAGATGAACACATGTATACAAACATCTATACAAAAATATTAATAAAAGACAGAATTGTCAAGTACTGGGTATTTATATCTATGTCAAGGAACATCAAATGGGTGGGGGAGGGAGATTCCCAGGAGATAACAACAAGAAGAGCAAAAATATACTGTCTCCATGGGTGATATTTCTGATTTTCAAAGTTAGTGTTCATGGTTCCTTTTGCTCATAATTTGATTGCTAGCACATTTCTTGGTATATCACCTTCAAACTCAAGAATTATGGCTTTGGAGAATAAAATTCCATGTAGCAGCTAGGGGGCTCTAGCAGTCCACTTTTCAGATATAACTGGACATGGCCACAACCAAAAAATTTAGGTATAAAAATAAATAAACATTTTCATTTTAACCTCAGGATATTAATGTATTAATATTATAGGACTAGAAAGTATTTTTTAAACTAAAATTTCATTTCTGGATTTATTTTATTTTATTCTATGGAAATAGAAAGGCTTATTTGCAATATGTGTTTTAGTATAATTTTGGAATATGGTCTTCAAAAAAAAATCAAATGGGGAAAAAAGCATTCTACCAACGTATGGAATTTCAGAAATAGCTTCTAATGTTTGACATTTGGATTTACATTTCAATCCATTCTGGATGTGTGGCAAATCTAATAGGAAAAAATCATTAACGTGACAAATTCTTTTTAACTGATAAAATAAATATAATTTGTTAATTTTCATAGCAAAGTACCTCTTGACTCTGAATCATCTCTTTGGAAATGCTTGACAGAAGAGCATTAGAGTGCCTGTCTCAGGTTTTATCTGTTTGCTGTTCCTGTTATTTTCTATGACATTTCTACTAGCAAGATACTTAAAAGTAATCATTTACCCTTAACTCTCAGGTTCTTTTTCTTTCTCTTTCCTTTTTATTCTATGACACCTTTTAAAAGCACTCAAAGACACTTAATGGACAGATTTGGCCTCCATGGTCAAATCCTGCAAAAAAAAAAAGCTGAATAAACTCTTTTCCTTTGCCCTACCTTTGGCCCCTAAAAATATTGATTATGGCTGTAAGGAGAGACAAAGGAGGATTAGAGAAGATTTCTCTAGTGTAAAAGCCATATGGAATTTTTTCTTTTGAAATGGTTTCTTTTAGATGCTAAATGCTCACTTCCTCTTTCTTATCAAGGCCTTTAGAGGAAATCACAGGACTTCAACATGTACCCACACATATTTTTAGTTTCCTGTACATCTCAAACATCACTGGCTTCCAAATATATTGGCCACAGGAAAATAGAAAATGTATTTATTCCAAGCCCCTCTTTCCATATGCAAACCCATGGGAGTTTAAGGGAAATGTAATCCACATGTTTCTGAGCTTCCTCTGCTTAAAGTCTTCTGAAGGGTTTTCTTTTTTTCCTTTATGAAAGATGCTTGATTTCCAAGGAGCTTTTTAAAAATAAACCTTTAATCCCCTTTTCTTAGGAAGAGGAAGTTACCTAAGACTAAATGTAGGTAAACCTCACAGTTTGGCTTTGGTTCAGAATTTAGAACTCATTAAGGTGAAGGTGAAACCTAAACTTGCTTCTGGAGGTACATACCAAGTCTTCTCATTCCATACCCCTTCTTCTCCATTGCTCCTTTGAGTAACTTTTTAAATATAATATCTCTAACTTTTTTCTTCCTGTCTTTTAGCTTTCCAAACTGTCAATCATCCCAATCATGCATTTTGTGAGACAAAGAGAGCTTCTTAATTAAGTAAATTGTGATTTCTCTCATTCAGGAAAATGCCAGATTGAGTGAATCCTTATATTTTCAAGTGCCAAGGGATACCACAGGTAGTCAAGGGCTTGGGTGGAATAGTAAAGAGATGGTGGAATTAAAGACAGTGCTCATGAGTCTTTTCTACTTTCCAGACCTCAGTATTCTCATCTGTAAAACAAATAAACACAAAAATTGTATGATACATGATGGCCCTTTGAATTCTAAGATTCTAGGATTAACAAAGGGGTCCCGTGATGGGATTCTTAAACAATCCAAGGACACATTTGTGTCAAGCGCTAATAGAAGTATCTTCCCACATTGTCATATTATGATACTGATGTGTCGCAATAAGATATGGATCCTATCTAACTCTAAATAATGGGATCCCCCTTGTATTCCATTCTATCCAACAAGAACTCACTAAATTTTTACTATGTGCTAGGTCTTATTGTTGGTTTGAGGGTTACAAGGCAAAGACAAAACCCCAAAACACGCTAGGATTCTTATTGATGGAAGATATCAGGAGACAATTAGGAAGGAGTAGAAAGGTATTCTTGTGGTTGAAAATGCCGTATTTATAAGCAGCTGAAATATAACGACTAAATGGTGGTTTTAAAAAATGGAGTCACTTATGCTATTTTAAAGTTTATAATGACACACACATGTGCATATATACATATACATGAATTATATATTATATTTATATTATGCAAATGAATGAAAAATTTATGCAAAATAATGGGGGCACAGATAATTTAGAGTCTCAAAATGACTTCTTGAAGGATGGCAACATTTGAACACTTGTTTGAAAGGATCCAAAGAGGTAGAAATGAGGAGGAAAAGTATTCCAGGCATGGGGGATGGTCTGTTCAGGGGCATGAAAGCAAAAAATGGTATATCTAGTATATGAAATTCCAGGGAGTATTATGTAGGTCAATTTGACTGCCACATAGCGTTTGAGTATTTGAAAGGGAGTATGTTAGGAGTTGGGAGTACCCCTTCAAACTTAATCTCTCACCATTCTAACCTCCCAAAAATTCAATAAATATTCTATCTTTATATGAAATTTCATTGAACTGTTCAGGTGGTAGGGAATAGGAGATGGGATATATGATTGACAAAACTAATTTTTCATTAAGATAAGTATTCCAGAGTATTTGCATTTTAAAAGATTCAAATAGAATCCTAATCAATCTGATTTTAGCTGTGAGAAAGTAAAAGGAATTTCAGCTATTGTGAGAGAATATTTCACCTTCCTGAAAGCCTCTGAAGAATACTTTGTGTAGTGGATAGAATGTTAGACCTACATTTAGGGGTTATGGGCAGAAACACTGGCTCTAACCTTTACTAGTCATGTGACCTTGGGTAGGTAATTTATTGATCAGAGCTTTGGGTTCCTTGTCTGTAAAAGGAGAAAGAATAATACCTGTTCTACCTATTTCACAGAGTTGTTCTGAACATCAAATGAGATAATTTCTATAAGGCACTTTGCAAAAAATACATTAATTATAGCATTTATCAGGCATTATTTTATAAGTTTAGAGCTGATTAGACCCATTTCATTTTCCACATATTCATACTGCTTACTTCATTAGTTCTATTTAGACTATTTTTAAAAATGACCTCAGTTTTGACAAAATTATAAAAACATAATCAAATGATACATTTTTAGAAGCAAGATTTAGACCCAAATTTTGTGCCTTAATTAGTCTAGGTACTGTACATAACCCTAATAAAACATCTTCTCTAATGCTTTCCAGGTGTCCAGTGTATATCATCTTATAAAGAGTTAGATTTTTTCTTGTCAGAATGTCTGCATATTTTGCTATTTTAAATAATTCTTCTTAGTATTCTGTTAAAGATTTAGAATCAATTTCATAAAGCTTCTGAAATTTAAGGGGACAAATTGCTCTCAACGATCAGGTGAAGGAGACATTTTCTAAAAAAAAAAAACTTCCAAAGATGAATCAGATATATCTTGAGAATATGAATCTATTTTGTTCCTTAAGAATTATATTCATGCAAGTAAGTGGAATAAATTATGACTATAACACAATCTAGGGAAAGGGTCTTATGATACTTTCAATAGATGTTTTTCTGGGGTTTGTTTTGTTTTTGTCTTTACATTTCTAGGAACTATCATAATTGTTGTCTCTTAATAAATACTTGTTGAATTAAATGTAATCTATACATATCTACTGTGTACCTGGCCTTGAAGAATCCAGACAGTTGAGATTATACTGTACAATAAAAATTCTCATTAATGATGTGGTTGAAATACATCATCTATCATCATCCTGGTGATTTCATACTTATTAAGCCAATGTTGTCCTTTATGCTGTAGAATATACATAAGGTTCATTTTTTATGCAGGAGGAGCATCTGTTCTTGAGGAAAATGACAGCATTTACACAAACAAAAGGAAACTGGACTACCTGCTTAAAGAATGATGTCAATAATCCAGTGCCATTAGAGGTAGCTGTTAATGTCATCATCAACTTCACTGATGGCACAATTAAGTTAATTAGCACAAAAGTTTATGGTAAGTCTGCTGAAGTAGACTCCTTGAGATATACCCTGTGCCATGCCAGCATATCATTTTAAATTCATGGACCTTCCAAGTAGGAAGGCCTGAATGTTTAATGGGTTTTAGTTAGCAGACATAAAACAGAAATTTAGAAAATCTACCTCACTGTTGGTGAACATTGCAAAGCTAAGTATTAGAGATATCGTAGATTCTTCATGCGTTTAATAATTAGGAAATAGCATGTAGGTTACTGAATAGTGCATTAAACAATAAAGGTCATGATCTCTTGAGCTGCCATGCTCCCACAGTATGGTAAGGGTTAGGGGAGGAGGTCCTTTAAAACTCACATCCCTTTCCTTGAGGTTCTGATGAGGAAATATTTTTCAATTTCATCAGAGCACTGAGAACAAGAGGAAAAGAATATTTAGTCCATATCAAGAACTTGGATGACTGTAATTTCATTCCTATACTACTATCAACAATAGAATGTTTTTCTTTCTCAGTCCACCCCACTTTGGTCTCTAACTGGAATTCTTATTATTTCTATGGAAACTTTAAAGTTCCTAACAAGGCTCAAGGAGGAACTGAATAAAATGGAAAGACATTCTAGTTCTATTTTGGATTATATTCAAAGTATTCTTAATAAGAGGAAACATCTTTTTCTCTTTCTGGATTTACTCTATATTCTATTTATATTTATGACGTTGTATGTAATGCTGAGAAGCAATGTAGAATAATGGATAGGAAGCCTACCTAAGTCTGAAAGATTTCAGTTCAGTTTCTGACACAAATTACTTAACCTGCTTTAGGAAACCTAAGATTTTAGGGGAAAATGCTAACTTGCATTAGTAAAGGGAGTGTCTTCATCTGGGATTTCTCTATACTAATGAAGTCACAGGTATAGTTTCTATCTCTAATTTAATAAATACTTATTGAATTTTCTTCTTTTTTTTTTTTTAACTTGTCCCACCTTCTCCATAAGCCATCTACTGGTACTCCAGCCCATTGCTATTTGAATCCTCCATACCATAGAAAAAAAAAAGTTTCTTTTTCATCCACTTTTGGCACTTAATCATATACTTCTTTCTATAATCCTTCAACAAGTTCCATGTTTGCATTTTAAGAGTGTTTGTATGGAAGGCATATGGCATATTGAAAGGAGTTCTGGACCTGGAATCAAAAAGACCTCAGTTCAAATTACACCTTTGACATTTATGAGCTCTGTGAAAGATTTTGGCATGGTTTACTAGCTCTTAGTGTAGTTGCTGAAATGACCCAAATTCCAAATTTAAATGTATACCCTTGTTTTGATTATACCATTCAGACATCATGATAATTTATTCTGGGTCTTTTCATCTGAATTTGTTCCATCATAATCTCTATATGAGGGCTCTGGAATTCTTATTTTACCTATAAGTTTTAGAGTGATCCACACTTTCCTCATTTGCAAAATGAGACCAATGTCTGTAGTACCTATCTCCCAGGTCTGTGATATGGCTAAAATGAGATAAAAGTAAGAAAAGTGTTTGGCAAATCTTAAAGAACTATATGAATGGCAACTATAAATGACTGCAGAAAGACCAAAAAAAGCTCAGATCATTTTAAAATTTGAAAATTTAAAATTCTACACTTTTCAGAGTAATTTAGCACAGTAATAAGGACTCAATAAGTACTTATTGAATTGAATGTTCTTTCCTCTTCTGATGGTGGAATCATAACCTTTCAGTTCTCTCTTCAAGTGCCTTTTTTAGTCATTCTTTTGAAAATAGCTCAGAAATTCTCTAATTGCTAAAATTTGATATTATTTTCACCTTAGAGAAATAAACATATTATTATTAATGACTTCTATCAGAACTGATTGAACTAGAAGCAGAGGAAGGAAACATCCCTCTTATCTTGAGCCTTATCTTCAAGCATCTCATAGCTTTACATAAAGCAACTGATGAAGCCTTTTAAAAAATTCTTACTCTGAGATGTGTAGCTTTACATTCCCAAGAATGTTTTCTTTCTTTCAAAAATCTTCCTGGCATCAATTTGAGAAAGAAAACAAGTTACAAGTAAATAGGATCATTAGATACAATAAAAAGAATGAAATATAAGTATATAGGTACAACATAAAATTTAAATATATAATAGAAAGACCATAAGGTCTAATATGGAAATTAGCATGGTAAAAAACTCAAATAAAAAAAAATAGAGAGTAAACCCATCATGGCAATGAAAGTGGCCATGATAGAGTTAAACTAGGTACTTGGGCCATTTCAGCAACTACACCAAATTTGTAGTGTCTTAATTAGCAATTAGGAACAAATGAGCTGCTCTCAGGTTATAAAGAATAATTTTCATTATTAAGTAAAAAACCCAAAATGACTATCAAACATTCTACAGTTGGAATTGTTTAAGTCACCTGTAGAAGATCATGTACTCCCTTGAGGTAAAATAAAAACAAATCAAAACAAAAACAAAACAAAACAAACAATAACAACAACAACAACAAAACAAACAAACAAAAAACTTGATTGATTCATTCAAACTATCATATTCCTAATATAGGAAATTATTAGATCATTTCTAATACTTATTTTTCCGGAAGGAAAAAAGGAGAGAGAAATTGGGGGAGGGGGAAGGGAGGATTGGAGGAAAGAGGGAGAAAAGGAGGAAGCAAGGAAACTTTTATGAATTACCTACTATGTGTCAAGCACTATGCTAAGTGCTTTACAAATTTTATTTCATTTGAATCTCCCAAAAAACCATTTGGGGTAGATGCTATTGTAACACCCATTTTTCAGTTGAGGGAACTGAGGCAGACAGCAGTTAACTAACTTGCCCAGCATCACAAAGCTAGCACCCATTTGAAGCTGGACTTGAACACAGATCTTCCTAATGTCAGGAATTCATTAATATCTGATCCTAAGACAAAGTCTGGGCTCCATGATACTTCCTTCTGTTGCTATTGGGGGGTCACTATCATTAGTGACAACACATCATCCTTATTAACAACATGCAAATCTCTCCAAGATGAAAATAATTCCATTTTTCTCGATATGAATATCTTAGTAAATCATTTATTTCTAAGGCATTTTCAAAAGATTGCCTGAGAAAAAACACTAGCAGAGAGAAATGAATGATGGTGATTCTGGCGCTAATGTTGGGCTTTTCCTTTTTTAAGGACGAGGGCCTACAATCCATACTCACCCCTAGATCTCTAACAGCCTGAGGGGCTTTGCCTACTTTACAATACCTGGATTAGGCTCTAATGCTCCTGCCTTCAATCTTGTGCACCTCAACAGAAATAAAAATGGGTTGCCATCTCAAGGCAGCTAAAAGGTTTCTATAGAAATGAGTCATTGTTTTCAATCTTGTTTTCATTCTACATCCGAAAGCTCATCCAGATTGGAATCTGTGTTTTTAGGCTCTCAAGCAAAGGAGGCTAATTACTGGACAAGATTGGAGATTAAGCTTTCTTCTCACACTTCAATAAGGTCCCTCCAGAATAAGGTTTAGGCTTATTAGGAAAGTGGTATAAGGAAAACAGGTTCTTCCCTTAAGGCAACGCTCCTTATTCTTCCTGGATAAAGAAGACTTCAATTTAGAGTGCTTTTAATATGGTACCTTTCACAAGCATGAAAAAAAAAGCCATATGAAGATGGGATTTCTTTTACGATATATTTAAACAATAAGACATGACAGGCACTTCATTTCAGTAGAGATGCACACCTTGAATGCATTCCATGGCTTAAGGCCAAAGTACAAATGACTTCAACTCTTCAAGAAATGCAATAATCTTCCGTAAATGCATTATAGCACTAGTTCTGTCTTATTGGTAATAAGAAATGAAGATTAGTTTAAAACTAAAGAGGACAAGAAATTTCTGTAGAGAGATTCTTCGGGTCAGAACAGCCTGACAGCCAATAAGAAACTTCCATTTGTAAATAATTTCCAAACTACTTATCTTAATATAGTTATCCTAGAAAAGGATTCTGAAAGCTGAGAGTAACTCACCTCTAAATTTGCCAAAGGATGAAGACAAGAGCATCACATTATAATAAGGAATCTATTATTATTAAGCATAAAAACTTTTAAACCAGGTTTCATGTTTGGGATTGGGGGTGGTATTAATATGTGTGTTTTATATATACATTTGTGCATACAAATACATATATATGTATATATACATATTTCTGCAAGTCTCTGAAAAGGACCTGAATGTTTACTAAGCTTTTTGAAGTGTTGGTTAACTCAATGTTTAAAAAATGTATCTTTAATGGTGATATTCCCACAGTGTTCATCATCAGCCCTTACTTCTGAGTTATATGAAATTTGCCTTTCATGGTGACAATGGAAGGTACATTTCTAGATGATTAGAGAACATCAAATGGCTAATGTTACTCTATTTATTGGCACTATGCCTTAAAGCATGACCTAAGGCAAGCAATCCTTTCCCAGAAAGGAACTACATCATATGTTATTATCAAGGTGTATAGAAAAAGGACATTCTATTATGATAATGATTTTTGAAAAATATAAAGAATGTCAAGTTTCCAATGGAATGTGCCTAGCTGAGGCTGTTCTTGTCTCAGCAGGAGTAATAATTGTATTGTATGTCTCTATTTAGTATTGGTCTGGTACAAGGATTTTGCTACAAATCTTTAAGCAAAATGGTGGTGTCTGAGAGGACAATGACTTTCAGAAGCACTGCTCAATTGTTCTGGTATTTTAATGAACTATATTTTGAAAAATTAGATAAACATGACTAATCTGGGGTGGGTTGGGGCAGTGAAACTATTGTAAAATGAAGAAGAAAGAGTCCTAGAAACATATTTAGAGAAGGTGAATTTGAAATTCATATGGTAGAGTGTGTGTATATACACATATATGTATATGTGTGTATGTATATATACGTATACACATAATATATACATTTATATACACATATGTAGTTAAATATTTCCATATTACATATAAAACTTTTGAAAATGCTTTTTAAAATTTTGAGTTTCAAATTCTCTCTTTCCCTCCTGCCATTGAAAAGACAAGCAAGCAATTTGATATTAATTACATATGTGAAGTCATGCAAAACATATTTCCATATTATCCATGTTGCAAAAGACAATACAGAAACAAAAATAAACAGGAAAAATAAAGTTTTAAAAAGTAAGCTTCAATCTGCATTCAGAATTGTTCAATTCTCTGGATAGCATTTTTTCATCATGGATCTTTTGAGATTCTCTTGGATTATTGTCTTGATCAGAGTAGTTAAATCTTTCACAGTTGATTATTTTTATAATATTGTCATTACTGTATTCAATGTATTGTTTATTTCACTTTGCATGTAAGAGATGAGTGTAAATCAAAACTCTTCATCCTATTACCTGAATGACCCAGGACAAGTCACCTGGGCTTTGCTATACTAGAAAGGAAGGTTGTGAATTAGATTTTTCCTTAAAGTTTTTTTTTTCAGTTTCTGATTCCATATATAATCATTTCAAAAACTGCATCCATATAGATTGTCTAACTGTTGTTGGAACTGTAGGTATGGTAATAATAGACAAAAATGCTACCTATAGAATAGATTATTTCTAATAAGCACATATCTCTAAAGATAAAAGAATATTGCTTGACTTATAGAAACATATAACATATGCGCTGTATGAATTAAACCTAATTTTGAAGCATTAAAACCAATTTCCTGTAGAGAAAACAGAAATGCTATTGAGGATGGTAGTAACATTTATAATGACTAATGATATTTGGTATTTATGTCACCTTTCATCTTTAGTTCAGCTGAATAAACAGTAGAGCAGATAAGCACCAAGGAAACCAAGATAATATTAATAATCCTTTTTATTTTTATCCCATAGATTCCAAGTGTTTTATAGCTATTATGCTCATTTCATTCCTAGAAGTTAGTGGTTATGCTTCTGACAAAATGATTTGATAAGCTTATTCAACAAGTCTCCTTCAAGATGAGAATCCAAATGTTTTAGTTCACAAATCTCTCCAGAAGATCAGCTTTGATAAATGATTTGTGCATAGGATTCAAACACTTTATTACCTTAGAGAATATCTAGCTCAATACTTTTATTTTACAAGTGAGAGAAGTGAGGTCCAGACTGGTTAAACTTGAAATAATAGCCATTCATCTATGGACATTTTCATTGGTTTTATTTTTATATCACCAATTAAGAAGGGCAAACTTCTGTTTGGTTCTTTTTAATAGACTATTTACAAAGTTTTGCTTTCATGCTTTCATGGTCTAGTATTTGGGTTTTTTTGAGCATCTATATTTGTATGTCCCAGATCTCTCAAGGAACAACGGAGATTTTAAGGGAAGAAGTTGCAGCCCTTACATTTAAGGAACTTTTATGCTCTATAAGTGAATGAGAACGAAAAGTTATATTACTTTTTTAAAGCCTATATATGCGTTCTCACTGGGACAGAGTGTATGAAAACTGTTCCTTATGCATTTCAGCAACTTTTCTATAAGAGTTTTAGGAACCTCCAGGAACTAAGACATCAAATGACTTGCTCATGATCACAGGATTTCAGTTTACGTCTGGTATTCTAAAGTCAGCCAGCCCTTTTATCAGTGCAGTATAATACTGTTTCTTAGTGGATTTAGGTTAAATTCATTATAAATAGAGTGTTGGATGCTGATGTCTTTATTTTTATCTTAAAGGTTTTATTTATTTATTTTTGCTGAGGCAATTGGGGTTAAGCAACTTGCCCAGGTTAAGCTAGGAAGTGTTAAGTGTCTCAGACCAGATTTGAACTCTGGTTCTCCTGACTTCAGGGCTGGTGCTCTAACCACTATACCACCAACCTGCCCTACGTTTTTAATTTCTAAACATATGCATAGATAATTTTCAACATTCATCCTTGCAAAACCTTTGTATTCCAAATTTTTCTCCCTCCCTTCCTCCATCTTCTCCCTTAGATAGCAAGTAATCCAATATGTTAAACATGTGCAATCTTTTTATACATTTCCACATTTATTTTGCTGCAAAAGAAAAAAAAATCAGATCAAAAAGAAAACAAAATGCAAGCAAATTAACAATAAAATAAGTGAAAATACTATGTTATAATCTACACTCAGTCCCCACAGTCCTCTCTCTGGGTGCAGATGGCTCTTTCCATCACAGGTTCATTGGAACTAGCCTGAATCACCTCGATTTTGAAAAGAGCCACATCTATCAGAATTGATCACCACATCATCTTGTTTTGCTGTGTACAGTGTTCTGGTTCTTCTCACTGCATCAGTTTATGTAAGTCTCTCCAGGCCTCTCTGAAATCATCCTGATGCTGATGTCTTTTAAATAACACTTTAGGGACATAGCTCCAAAATAGTCAAAAATAAGACAATTTTTTTTTTCATGATCCTTGGTCTTGAAATCTCAAGATTAGAGTCATATCTGGAAGAGCCTTTAAAAACTATGTAGTATATCTCCTTTTATTTTATAGATGAGGAAAGAAGGAAATGAGAAGTTAAATGACTGACTGCTTAGGATAAGTCTTCCTGACTCCAGGTTCCCTGTCTTAATCTTTCTAAGATAAATTGAAAATGAAGAAAGGAAGACTTTATGAGTTTGGAATTTCCTCTTCTTGAGGGCAGAAAGATTTTTAAAAACTTTTTTTCATCCCTAGTATTTAGCTTAGCTCCTGGTGCACAGCATGTTTAATAAATATTTATTGACTGACTGGTGTGCATGGAAATACAAGTTTTTAATCTAGATCATGAAGTCAGTTCTTCATAATCGATCCATACAGAGAACATTCCTTTGTTCTTTCCAGTCTCTAGCTAATTAAATTCACCTCAAGAATTCCTATGATCCCCCTCCAAATGGAGAGTATTTGATGTCATTTGCCTACCTTGCAAATCATTATTGTTGTCAAAGTTGGAAGAACTGATTGTGGAGCAGAAGTTTTGTACCTAATTACATTTCTCTTTATTCTACAAGGGAACCCAGACGCTGTAACAACCATAGAGAAAAAGGATTTGAGTAGCCTTTGGTTTGGACCATCTGTCAGGAATATGTGACATATGTTTGCTTTGTTTATTCAAGAGCCAAGAGTAAACTGATATACTGAACTAGAAATCTGTCACTGGCTAGAGGAAGACCAAATCTCTTGCTACCTGCTCTGAAATGAACACGTCCACATACAAATGAGCTGATTGTGTTTATGAGTTTCTCTGGTTTCCAGCACGTATTGAAGGTGCTCTCACAGTCTGACATGACAGTGTAGGTATCATTTGGCGCATCCCAGATGACTGATGCTTTTCTTGATTACAGCTGATGGGTGTAGTTGAATGGAAAGATTTCTACCCATACCGGCCTCCTACTCCTTTCTGTTCCCTCCTTTCTCCCCTTCCTTTGAACCCTCATTTCAAAATTCATTCAGTGTCCCTGCCTTTTTCCAATTAATGCCCTTCCCCCCAATCAAATGGCAAGTTTCTTTTTCTCGTTTTTGGTGGCCTATTGTCTACCGAGACGACTTTGCAGGTCCCGACAGATGTGGTCTCCTTGTCCCGGATAGTTTTCAGTGGAGCCTGGAATCCTGAAGCAGATGCAGGCGATTTCCCCTGCCCCATCTTTGGGCAGATTTTAACTTGAGACACATTCAAAAACGGGGGGCTCTCAGTGGAGCCCGTGAGAGCTAGTTGTCCCACGTGTGTGCTTGTGCTGAAAGGGAAGGAGATAGGAGGTATGTGGGGCCACACGCCGATTTAAGGGGGGAAACCCAAACAACTCTAACTGATCAGCATGGGCGTGGAGCATGTTTGTGAGGTCATCACAACATGGGCAAAGCCCATGTGAATGTCCGAAGGTTTGTCTCGACTTTATCCCTATTCAGTAAAATCTTCCGGAGGGAGAAGGAAAAGGGAGAAATTATGCGTCTGACTCAGTGTGTGAGCGCGATGACTGTACGTGTAGATGTGTATGAATGTGTCTTTAACGCAAAAAGAAAAAGAAAAAAAAAATCTTGACTCAGAGCCCCAAGCGACGTGGGGGAAGAACACAATAACAAGCAACTTTGTGTTCGAAGGAAAAGGCTGTGGAGTGATTTATACAATTCGCGATCATGCACCCTTTGTGACTGTTCTTGTGCTGGGGAGGGGGAGTCGGGGGAAGGGAGGGTGGGGTGGCGCGCGCCTCTGGGTAACCCCGCGCCGAGCTCGCGGTTTGTCTGGATTGGAGTTCTTAGAAGGACGTGTGCACATGAATATCGGGGTATTTATGGGTCCGCTATAGTGTGTTTCCTGTCCCTTTTTCAGTGGGTGGGGAAGGACGCGGGAAACTAGGGAGCAGAGGACGCAGGCAATTGTCTTCATCTAAGAGCAATCCGGTCAGAGAAACTGACAAACCACATTGTTTCCAATAACCCATTAGCATCCGTTCACACAAAGGGGGTTCTGATCGGAAATTGTCCTGGGGGAAAACAAAACAAAACCAAAAAACCCCAAACTCTGTCCGCGGACATTTCAGAGGATTACTGTATCTTCTTCTGGGGCAAAGAGCCAAAGCCGAGAGAGGAAAAGAGCGAGCGAGGGAGGGAGCACTGTGTCCCCGCCTCCCCCCAAACGCGCACATCTGGTCCCGTTCCCTCGCTGCAGCTGGAGGTATCCAGTCTGTTGAATCCAGGTTGGTGAAAATTTAGAGCAAGTTCTCTACAATCTGTTGGCTCAGTCCCTCCTTTCTTCGCCCTCTCCGGGTTCCATCCCTTCACTATCCAAACGGGATGGTTTTAGGAAGCAGTTCGTGTGTGTGAGCGTAGCTGGGGGAGAGGGTGAAAACCGTAGTCCCGGAGCACTAGTAGTCTTTCCCAAAGCCAAGACTGTGAGCCCTGCAGGGTTTGCACCTGCTTCTTGCGAGCAGACCCGCTTTTTTCCGCTTGGAGCATTGCACGATGTTGGCGCTGACCAATAGGTCCTGGGCACTCTTGCTCCTGCTTTCCTTTCCCTGGGCGGCGGCGTTGATGCAATAGAGAGAGCTCCGGGATTGGGGTGCGTGGAGACGGTTTGGAGAGGGCGGGGTATGTGGTATGTTGGACGTCCAGGCCGAAGGACATCGCGGTAATGTTAGGGGCTTTTTCTAGGGCAGTTTTTAAATGAGGTAACTTGTTTCTCTACCAGGATCGCTAATAAACTCGGGGGTAGAGGTAGAAAGGGTCAGTTAGAGTAGTGGACAGAAGGAGAGAAAAAAAGAGGGAGGAGAGAGAGAGACAGAGACAGAGACTGAGAGAGACTAAGAGAGACAGAGAGACTGAGGAGAGAGAGAGAGACAGACGGGAGGGGGGGAAGAGAGACAGAGAGAAAGAGATTGAGGAGAGAGAGAAAGAGAGACGAGAGAGACAGGCTAAGTTCCTGGGAAAAGGGGACTCCTTCCACCTCAGACTGGGAACTGCCACTGCCGCCGCTCCCGCCGCTGCTGCTGTGGCTGCGGCAGATACTATGACTTGGAAGCTGCTTGGGGCTCCGCTCCCAGGCAGCGGAAAGTAACATTATTTATTTAATTCTGTGCATGCATTCAGTCCGCCGCGCTCCTCCGTAGCAGCCGGAACAAGACACCCCCTCGGACTTTTGGGGAAACCACCTTGGACATCCATCTCCCTCGGGCTGTCCTCGTGCAGCCTGGGAACGTTCACTGGCTTTGTGAAAACGTATCCCAAGAAGAGGACCCTCCCAGCGAGAAAACCGAGGTGGGGGTGGGCAGAGAACCCCAGCCAAGGAAAGCTTCCTGAGGCGGGGGAGAGGAGGCTGGGGGTGGGGGGTGGGAGGTGGGGAGAGAGACAGACAGACCGAAGGAGGAGGAGAGGAGGTGGGAGGCTCCAGGCTCTCTCGCCTCTGATTTCAAAGCTGGCTCTCCCTTCCAGGTTGGGTCGGACCTGAAACCCTAAAAGCGCAGAAATCCTTGAGCCCCTCCTCGCCTTCGGATCCCGAGAACCAGCGGCGGCGGCTGTGCCTGCGGACGGAGTTTGCTCTTGAACTCGATGGATCTGAACTTTGGGCTGCAGAATCATCAGTGCGGCTGTGGGGGGGTCACTACGTGCTGATCTCCGGCAAGGGACGCCTGCTAATTATTGCCATTTTTTGTGGGGGTGACCAGTAGCTGGGCGCTCGGCACGATGTTTCTTGCCACCTTGTACTTCGTGCTGCCGCTCGTGGGTAAGTTGAACCTTTCTGAATGTGACAGATCCCAGTGCCCCCTTCCCTTTGCCCCCAGCACCCGGTGGGATGGGGAAAAGTGTGTGTGGGGGGGTTGAAGTTGTTTGGGGGGACGGATTACATTATGAATCCTTTTATAGAAACTCTACAGGTCTAGGAAGGGGGCAGTTCTCCCCTTCAACCCCCAACTCCCTTCCTGGTTTTGCTTTATTTATTTATTTATTTATTTTTTCATACTACGACCTTATCTCGAATCCCCCCGGGCTATTTGCACCCAGTGGGGGGTAGGGGGCATCACTATTATTTTGGACCCAGGAGCGCCCCAGGATAATTGTGGTTGCTGTTAATAGATTCAGGTTAGAGAGAGGGCAAAAGATGTGTTGGAACGACTAACTTACATGGGAAACTTTTCCGAATTCGCTTACCCGCTCAACGTTTGTTGCCAGAAAAACTGATTTCAGCTTGCGTGCCTCAGTTTACCCAGCCTCATTTCCACAAACCCCGTCCTTCCCTTCATGCTACTTTGTATCTGCTTTACAAATCCAAATCGTCTCTCACCACGCCTGCCTCAACCCAGCGTTCCAGCGCCTTGGCGTGGGCAGTGGGTGTTTTTTCACTGGAAGCTTTGAGTAGTGGGTGGGAGGTTTGGGAAAATCTTTCACTTTTGTACCTAGCCCAAAAGGCCTGTAGCCTGAAAGCGAGTTAGTAAGCCGGCCTTGCCTTAACCCCTAAAAGCAGAGACTCAAAGGTGGAATTCTCTGTTTGGGGGTCAAAAAGCCCAGCGCTCCCACAAGTTGAAATGGGGCAGGCTGGGCTGATTGCTGCCTTCCCTTCTCTGGCAGCCGCTTCCTGTTTGGGGAGCAAACCCGAACCCCTATTGGCCACATGGCAACCCTGACTACTCAGCCAGCTCAGAGGGAGAGTGGGGGCGCCGATTTAGCGCTGAGAGAAGAGGGACCGTCTCCAAAGGCCAGCAAGGAGAACCCACAACACATTTTCTTTCTATACGTTAAAAAAGTAATTCCCTTCCCAATATGGGGTAATTCAATTGTGAGTGCGGAAGGCTTAAGCCCCTTATTGATATACGTGAAAGTGGGTTCCCTTTTATAAGAGCAAAATATTGGGGGGAAGGTGGGGAGCGGAGTCCATGCCTGCCTCCCAGAGGTTGCACCCTTTATCTAAAGCGAACACGTGTGATTCTCACCCTTCTTTCTCTTTCTTGCCCCTTCCTAGATATTCTTTTGACAGCCGAAGTCAGTGGCGGGGACCATTTGGACTGTGTAAAAGCCAGCGACCAGTGTCTCAAGGAGCAGAGCTGTAGTACCAAGTACAGAACCCTGAGGCAGTGCGTGGCGGGCAAGGAGACCAACTTCAGCCTGGCATCTGGGCTGGAGGCGAAGGATGAGTGTAGGAACGCTATGGAAGCTCTGAAGCAAAAGGCACTTTACAACTGCCGGTGTAAGAGAGGAATGAAGAAGGAGAAAAATTGCCTGCGCATTTACTGGAGCATGTACCAAAGCTTGCAGGGTAGGGACCCAGCCCCCACCGGGACTCCTTCACTTAAGCCCCCACCCCCTAGCTTTATCTCCAAGCTCCCCCTACTTCCCTCCCCTAGTCACGGGCAGGCTGGCTACACTGCATGCAGCAAGCCCAGTCAAAGGGAGCTGACCTCATCCTCCACTTTGGTTGCTGCTCAGTTTGAGAATGAGGACCTTTCATCAGACCCAGGAACATCAGCAGCTGGTGTTTCCTGCTGCTGAGGCAGTCGTGGCTCTTGTTCTTGGGCAATCCACATAGGGATTAAGAGGTTAGGGGGCGTCCTCCAAGGGTATCCAGTCGACCTTTCTAAAGAGATTAGGGCAGGAACAGATGTACAGGGTCATCCCAAGAACTGAATTCTCCTTCAGGAGAGTTGGCTTCCATAAAAGATCATTGGAGACTCTTTAAGAGAATGTGCCTTGAGTACATAACTTTTTGTTGTCATAGAATCCGTGGTGGTTATTCACTATGAGAAAAGATGGAAACCTTAACTCTGAAAAGGCCAGAGAATTTTTTTTTATATTGACTCTCCCCACCAGAAATTTTTTTTTTCTGTATCGATTCTCCCCCCCCCCCCCCCACCAAAAACAAAACAAAATACCTGATGAAAGCCAGATTGTGAAAAGCCATTTGTCATCATTGATGAGAACGGTGTCTTGAACCAGCTGGTGTGGTTAAACTTTGGATAACAGAAATAGCTCGTTGGAGAAGAAATGCATTTGTCCTCAATGCCTATTACAAGGAGAATTTTATTTGTAGGGCCCTTTGCTTTTGTTGATCTAATACAGACATCCTGTTCATTCAGTCACCCACTGAAACTGTCACTGAACACCTGACTGTATGAATTTGACCTTGGTTTGCCACTTCTATTAAAACTTCGGAACTTTCTTGTAATCTAGTTTGATTTCTTCCCATTTATGATTAAAACCATTCATCAGAAATTGTCCCATTTTTAGCTGCAATCCCTATTTTCTAGATACCAAGTTGAAATTTTTACTAGTAAATAGAGATGGTTTGCTTCTTTCCAACCTTATTTCCATTGGCTCTAAGAGGCAGGCAGGACTTGTGATGTCACTTAGCTTGTTCCTCTGTGATTTCATCCCCTTCTGTAGAGTGGGGGAGTTTCTGGCAAGACACAGTGGATTGCTCTCCAATGTTTTCATGGCACTCTGGGGAGAGAAATGAACAACAAAAGAGGAAAGAATTAAAAGAAATAAACAATCCACAAAGATGATTTTTAAATCTTTGGAAGTCTCAGCATCATTTTTTTCCCGTGCTACAGATAATAGAATATCAAGTGAAAATAATGTGTAGGCAAGAATTTTTTTTTAGAACAGAATAAGTAGACTTCAGTTAAAGAATATAGTACTGAGAGCCCCAAATAGCCTCAGATAATCTGCTTTAAAAATAGCCCAATTTTTCTGTTGCTTTTAGGAAATGACTTGCTTGAAGATTCCCCATATGAACCAGTTAACAGCAGATTATCAGATATATTACGACTAGTCCCACATATGCCAGGTAAGCAGATTTATAGCTCTTCATTGAAAATGCCAGCTGCCTGAATTAAATGAACTGCTTTGAATTCTGTTTTAACGCATTAGTGTAGGTAACAACAGTAGTGTGACTTTGTATATCTGGGAAATTATAGGTAAGCTGGACAAGGTATAAATCTTTTTAAGAGGATTTTTGTGGCCTTGACAGTCTAAAATGAAATTATTTAGTTGGGAAAAGTAAGTGGCTGTTCTTAGTTGTTTGTATTGGGTTTTAAAAATGTGATTGGTCAACTCTTGGGAAAGAAATGCCAGTTCTACCTGTAGGTGGCAATCAAATTCCCTTCTTTATCATGCAGAAATAACTGCCTAACTCACATCATTTGCTACTTAAATTACAGAAGATTTGAAGATATCTTTGTTTGGGGGGTAGGGAGAGGGGATGAACTCAGTGTTGTTTTCCCTGCTTTTTAACTTAAAGGATTAAATCAAATCATTTACTCTTCTTAATCTTAAATCTCTTCAGATTAAAAAAAAATAAAATCAAGTTTGTGCTATTTAGAGAACATACTCTTATGCCATCATCCATTAAAAAGTATTGCTTCAAATTGTGCCATTGGGTCTTCCAAACAGTTTCTGTTTTGGCTTGAATGAAAGTGATACTATTTAAGATTTTCCTAAGCATAATGAAGGAGAAGAGTACTTTCTCTTAATGATAGGCATGTTTCAGGCAGATGTTATAATTTTCTTATTCACTTAATATTTCCATAAGGAAATCTAGCCATCAAAAATGATAGGTTGTTTCTAGGTGGCGAAATATAGAGATTGATGTTGAATTTAATACCATATCATAACTCGTTGCTGTTATATATGCTCTGTGTTCTAAATACCTAATTTTCCTTGTACTAGATGCAAGGGAAGGTCCAGAGAGCCATAGCAATAACAAGCCAGAGAGGAAGGTTGCTAATTCAGGAGAAAATAGGGTCCATCCAGTGTCATGGATATCAATATATTTCTTAAATAGAAATAATTTTTATTCTGATTGTCTGGGTTTTCCTGGATCAGCCATGGTCACTGAGGAACTAAAAATCCTAGAATTTTTTTGATGGGAACTCAAGTTCATTGCACTTAGAGCAGGAATATCATAAGAACACTTCATGCAAGTTTTGAGGAAGCTGAAACCCAAGGGATAAAGTGATTTGGCCATGGGCATAAGGAAGTGGTAGAACCAGCACTGAGTACGAATGTCCAGATTCAGGGCTTTTCTAATTATATCTTGTTTTGATATTTGGGCCCATTGTAAAATTCTGTAGGACCAAACTTTAGCCCTTGGTGGGCTATGGGAAGCAAGAAGTAGTAGTATGGAATAAAGAAGAGAGATTTGGAAGGAAGGAAGACAAGGATTTAATTCCATTTCTGTCACTGTTGCCTTGAACATATAACTTCTAAACTTTGAGTTTTACATATTTAAAATGATAGAACTCTGATCTCTTAAAGTGTTCTATCTCCTTGTCAGGCTGTGTTCCTGTGATTCTAGGTCTGTTGGAAACCAGAAGTAATTTTTTGTGCTGCTTTGATTTATCTCACTTCTTTTCTTACACATTTTTATTTCTTGGACTTGTGATTTCATCAGTGTAAGGAGTTTCTTGTGAGAAGCTCAAATCTATGAATGCAGATCTCACCTGTTTGTTAATTTATAATCTTTGAGAGATGCTTGGGGTACTGAGAGAGGCTTAAGGGAGAATCACATGAGATTGTGTGACCTCTAACTTTATGTTAAAGGTAGGACTTCAATCCAAGTTTTCATGATCAAGAGGTCTGTTCTCTACATTGCCTTTCAGGCAATTGTTAATATCTTGTATTTATTTGTGCATTTAAATACTAAGTAGTCCTGATTGGCCTTGGAGAAAATGAGCCTCTTATTGACAGAAATACCCTTTCATCTGTTTGTTTTTAATCATTCTCTTTTAAAATTCATCATTTAATCAACGATGTTGTTTAGTCATTTTCAGTATTTCTTGCTTTTCGATCCCTTTTGGGGTTTTCTTAGCAAAGAGACTGAACTAGTTTGCCATTTCTCTCTTCAGGTTATTTTGCAGATGAGGAACTGAGGGTCATGCAGCTATTAAGTATCTGAAGCTAAATCTGAAGTAAAAAAGATGAGTCTTCCTGACTCCAAGCCTGGCACTTTACTTTCTATGCCACCTAGTTGCCCCTAATCAAGGATGATTTAATAATAAAAACTGATGTTTGGATTTGTGATAAATGTGCTTCTGAAAGGCGGTAGTCATAAATGGCTGACCAGGTCTGCTAGGAGGCAGATTACTATAAGAAAGAAGAACATTGATTGGATTTGGATGCAGAGGACCAGGGTTTGCATCTTGGCTCAGCCACTTAAAATCTGTGTGACTTTGGGAAAATTGATTTAACCTCTCTGCTAGTCAGTTTCTTCATCTGCAAAATGAGGTGGGGTGATGGACTAAATGTACACTAATGTCCCTTGAGATTTCATGATGCACTTTTAAGAGATGAGACTTGGACCCAATGATTTCCTGAATTCTAATAAGCTTGAAAATTTGTTTAATTAGCTGACATTTATGTAGCTTTGACATTCCTACAGCAGCTTACATATGTTATTTATCTGATCCTCATAAGAACCCTGTGAAATAGGTGATCTTATTTTGATGAGTGTTGCTTTCATGAAAAAGAAAATCAAAAGGTACTGTGTTTGATTTTGTTCTCTTGAATAATGTATGTGAGTAGAGCTTGGTATTTACAGTATGTATAAAAGCAGTAAAAGGTTGACAAATGTTGCCTTTTTTTTAAGCCCCAATTCTGGCTTTTAGAAGAAATAATTCGCCTTCAAATCCCTCTGCCTGGGGTTTGGGCAGCAGCTTTCTGCTTTTGCAGATGTGGAGGCAATCAGAGTTGAAGTCCTGCCAAATGTGGCTAAAATGTTTATCTCTGTAACCTTGTATGTATGCACATAACCATGTGCTGGCTCTCCCTACTAAAACACAATCTAGCTGAGTGTCTTTTGTATCTCCATTCTCTTTGTTTGGAGTAGGCCCCTCAAGTCTACAGCTGACTTTTGCAGTCATTTATTAATTGGCCAAGTTCATGGGCCACTTACCATAGTTGTCAGCATTGTTAATAAAATATCATGTCAGTGACACAGAGGAAAAACTGAAGATTGAACTGATTTCAGAAAATGGGAAGTCTCTTCCCTGAAGAATATACACAACTCTAAAAATTAGATGGAACAGATTCTTATCTAGAAAAGAATGGAGTAATGTGATCTTGGCAACATTTTAGCCAAACATTTTAGGTTAATAAAAATTAGAGAGCTGGGAGCTTCCTACAGGTTGACATAGGCGGTATTTTAGGGGTCCCAGGCTTGAGAAGGGGGGCTATGTGGGACTACACAGAGGGAATAATGGGCCATTTGGAAGAGGGATACTGGAGTAGGGAAATGAAGAGTTGGACTGGGGATGGATGAAGGTGGATCAAGAGTAGATTTATACAAAAGCAGAGAATTTTTGAAGACTGGAAAAAGTGCATTAGTGTTTAACATCCATCTCTCTTTGAATTGTAAGCTTTCTCGTCCTTTAAACTCTGCTGGTTTCCCCTTTTTTCCTTTAGTAAAAGTTTGAGGAAAGACAAGTGATCAGTAACTTAGAAGGAAGATGAGCTCACTGGCAGAGTTTTGGAAACCTTGGAGGGGGGCAAACGAAAAGAATGGGAAATTCTTGAAAGCACAGGGTTGTCTGCCTCGTGGAACCCCAGGGAAGGCTGATCAGAAAGGAGGAGAGCATGTTTTGAATAAAAGAGGATATTTTGTATAAAAAATCTTTTAAGGATTTGAGATTTCAGACTATTGCTGTAGAGATTGTAAGATGCTAGTTCCTAGTTTTAAATCCTTACATACAAACTTGCTTGTTTGGGAAATAGTGGCTGAACATGTAAAGGAGAAAAAAGTCCACGAGGAAAGGAAGCTCAGATTGGAAAATATTGAATTGATTTGATGGAAGTCCAGTCCTAAACCTGCGTCCGGATGCTTTTACTTTAACAAGTTCAAATATAGATCTGTATTCCTGGGTGGTCTGGAACCTCCCCTGAATTTCCTTTAAAAAATTTCCCATATCAAGTTACATTTCTGTGTTGTGCTGTGAATATAGCAGGGCATGACTTTGTTTCTACTGTAATGTGCTTTAAAATGCAATGTTTCTGCTTTAATGTGCTTTCAAATGCATGTTCCTATCCCCAGTTAAGGTTTTGGGTTTTTTTATCCTTTACAAAACTATTAAATGCAGACTAATTCCATTTTTCTGCTACTGTTGTACTAAATCACAATGAAACTTCTCTTCTTTTTCTTTGGATGCGAAGAGGGTCTTGTAAAACAGAGGGTTGCTTAGATGAACCTTTTTTTTTATTCTGAAAAATATCTTAAATTGGGAGACCCTTGTACATTATATAGAAAGGATAGGACAGGAATATTCATGGATTTTCTTGGGAATTGAGGATATAAATATTTCCTCATTATCCACCTTATTCTTAGGCTAAATGGGAAAGAAAAATTGGAGACCCTTTGGCCCCTGTTTAATGCTCTATAACAAGGAACTTCAAATGACATTCATTCATTCATCAAAAATTGCTTGAGTACCTACTAATGTGTTAAGCTCCATAAGGATTACAAGGATAAATCAGAGATGGTCTCTGTCATCAAAGCTTATATTCTAGCAATGAAGAAGCTGGAGGAGAGACAATTCTCCCACTTCAGACTGGAAATGTTTTTTTTTTTTTTTTTCTTGATCCACAAAAGAGAAAATCTTGAGTCACAACACATTGACGTGAATTTCTTGGATTTTAGCTGTGTTTATGAAACATTTCTGAATTTGTAGTATGACTTAAAAGCCTTTATCATTTGAATGTGTCAAGGGAAGTCTGGAGTCAGGGGGGTATGTTGGTATATCCTGCAAGAGAGGAGAGCTCTGAGCCAGGTGTACCAGGAGACTTTGAGCTGTGACTGGTACTTTCTGGCTATCTGACTAGATAGTCAAACCACTTAACCTTTTGAGCCTCTTTTTCTTATCTGTAAAATGGAAATAGTAATGCTTGCACTAACTACCTTGGAGGACTGTGGTGAGAAAAGTGGTTTGCAAACCATGAACTGATCGATAAATTTGAGTTATTATTATTAGCCTTGTAACCTAGTAAAAGAATATGAGACAATAGTAGATGAAGTACAGGTTATATTTCATGAACTGAAGGTGGCTCCATACTTGCTTTCACTCCAATTCAGACTTGCCAATTAATCAATATGGGGAAATTCCCTATGAGTAAAATATCCCTCCTAATGCAGTTCAGCAAGTGTTCTTCCCTTTACAGCTTTGGGGGGGGGGTGGTAGGTGGTATTAACCTGGGTTCCTTGAACTTGGTGCTTAATTTTTTTTTTTTATTATTGTAGTACTGTATGATTGAATTCCTTTGTAAATTCTTTATATTTTATTTTATTCAGTTAAAAATTCAGAAATACAGAGTCCATAGATTTTTACCAGAGCCCTGTCTTAGAGCGAATGGTTATTAAATGATGAAACGTGATTTATTGTTGATTAGTTCTGTTTAGAGACAGTTTGAGGACTTAGCCAGGAAAACGTTACTTAGTTCCAGCACCGTCTCTGAATCTGATTGGGCAAATCTCACTCAGTGCCCCAGGCAACTTTATTATATTGTTCAGCTTCAGTAGGAGAGAATTTGTTCACACCAAGAAAATAGAGGCCTAACTAACTCTTCTTTCTTTCAAGATAAAAAGGTCTTTCTTAATTAAAACTGTGAACATTTATTAAGGACCTACCATATTTATGTTTTACATACATTATATAATATATGATCCAATATGTATATCTGTAACATGATATTTAATATCTATGATCTAATATATATCTGTAATATATGTCATATAATATCTATAATATATGATCCACTATGTATATAATATGCATATACACATATAGGCAGACATAAAAGTATGTGTGCAAGATATTATGCTAGATGTTAAGAATACAGATAGAAATTCAATCACCCCTGCCCTCATAGAGCTTGTATTCTTCTGGGGGGGAGCAATCCACATACTTTGGGGATCAGAAAAAGCTTCCAGTAGAATACGGCTCCTGACCTTGCAACTTCTAATTTTTATACTGTCCATACTTGCCTTTGCAAAACCAGAAATTTGTCCAATTATTATTTTTTTCTTTTTTCCCCCCTATCTTGTCTGTCATTTTGGAACAACTCCACAGGGAAAGAGATCAAATATACCTTTGTTGTGTGACCTGGGCTGAAGCAAATCTTTCTGGATCTTAATTTCCTCTATGTGGAAAATAGGAGGTTGGATTATGTAATTTCTAAAGTGTCTTTCTGCTCCAAGATTATTGTATGTAGCTAGTTGTGATAATGAGGAATTTAGTTTTGTTTTTTTTTTTACTTTGCTATGTTTTATTTAAAGGAATATATATATATATATATATATACATACATATACACATATATATATAATTTCTATAAGAAATATTTAATATATTAAATTACTTGAAATAAAGTTATTTTTAAAAAGAAGAGATTAGTAGTTATTCTACATTCTTATAGTTGCCGTTTTCATTTGAATTGTCTAACTTTTTTCAGGGTTAATGCAGAAAGCCTTTTAAGTTGCCAAAGTCTCTCTTCTAGTCCAGACTTTTTTTTTTTTTTAAATTTAAGGAGATATTTAGCTATTGTTCAAAGTTAGTTTTAGTAAATATGGATTCACTAGTAAAATTTTAGCTACAGGGATTTGAATAGTGTCTGGCTACTTTTGTCCCTTCTGAGTAATCAGAAAAGGAAAATAAGAAATTATTTGATGCTTTACATGTTTTAGCCTCTAGATTTTTCGAAATTAATCTTTTATCAGGAATTTCATTTGAAAAGCTAACCACTTTCAGTAATTTAGGAACTCAACTAGCTGGGTCACTGATGAAAACGAATAGGTAATTTGCATAAAGGGCTAATTTATTATGTCCCCTGGGCATTTCTTTCATCTTGCCTTCCATTCTAATTAATGTTCTGAGAGGGTCTAGCATGGTGTCAGAAATTAGGGGTGAAAGCAGGCATTGTTAACCATTTTTTTTTCATCTTCCTTGATATTGTAACCATTCCTGATCCATGGCCAGAGAGTTATCCAAAACTGGGAGAGTATACTTGGTGTCCTGTGTTTGATTTGGGGTCTTTGTTTAACCCATTTGACATTGTAAAAAATCAAAATATTCTGGGTAGCTTCTCCAGGCCTAGAGGGATTTGTAAACTCGTATAGAGTGAAGATAGCAATAGATTAATTATTTCTAAACATAACCTCTCTAGTAAGAAAAACAACTTAAAAAAACCCCCCACAAAACAACAAAACAAAACCCCAACCCAGCTCCTTAAAAAGCTGTCCAGAAATTTGTTTCAATTGGTTCCGGCTGTGGTAAAGCCAGCTGTGTGAGAGTTACACAGCTGAGAACGCCAAGAGAACAAGCAATTTCTTCAAAAATCAATTGCAATTTACTCCCACTAAATTGGCCAAAGTACCGCCCTGACGAAGTATTAGCATATGAGGAACTTTAATCATGTGGCCAAATTCTCCTATTTTGGGCCAAACCCCGGGTTCCTTTGGGATGGTGCCCATCACAGCTCTGTGAATGGGAGAATCTTCAGCCCTGAAGCATTTTTTTTTTTTTTATCTTGGCAGGTTATTTGTTGGTGGACCCCGCTGTTAGCTTCTCACAGGCTTATTTAAAATTTGGGAGATCAACTCCACATTGTGCCAATGAGCTCATAATTCTGTTTTGGTCCAGAAGACCTCTGCTCATTTTCCCAACTCTTCCTCCTGCTTTCCCCCCTTCAAAACCAAACAAAACAGCATTTGACACAATTCCCTCAGAGTTGGAATATAAACTCTAACACCTATCATTTTAGTATTTAGCACTGAATTTTGATGGAGTTCTTAATTGACTCCTGAAATACAGGACACGCATGCTATTAAAACCACTCCTGCGTAGCTGTAGAAATATTAACCAAAGAATTAATTTGTGGATCCTCTCTTTCTCATTTCTGTGTAAGGAGAGCTTCTAAAGTAGAACAAAATGCCTTGGGCGATTTTTGTAATGTTGCAGTATAAATAGCATTACACAGTAGCAAAGAAAAGAATTCTAAGTTCTATTTTTTTTTTTAAGGTGACCTAATGCTACTTATTTGTCCATAAGTAATGGACAAATGGAATTTCCACTTTTTCAAAGTTTGTTACTTTTTTTCCCCCATATCCTTAGTATATGAACTCCTCGGATGAAGTCAAGGTATGGGATCAAATTCATGATTTTATTGGCATAGAGAATTTTCAGTGAGGAATTCCCTCTAACCAGTGACCAGTTTTTTGCCCAGTTAGTCCTAAGGATTTGGCCTGGAGCACTGGGATTTGGCAAGGCCTGTGTACAGTGTATATCAAAATTTTAAGAGAAATCCAGGACTCCTTTACTTTGAGGTTTGCTTTCTAAACATTATAAACTGGTGCCTCCCTGGGACAGTTGGTAGTGTATGGAAATAAATATTGATCTCATTTCTTGTGGGGATGGTACAATAGGTTTCTAAAAAGTACATGTATATAAAATGTTGCATTGATCCCTCTTACTAGACTGGAGCTTTCCAAATAAATCTTCAATTAAAAAAATCTTAAGACAGATAAAAATCATCAAGATTTTTATTGAAGCTAATCTTGTAGACCTAGGAAAGGCAAATTGAATAAGACAGGGAATAAATGCATTGTAAATAGAACTATACTTGAAGTGAGAATTGATTTATCTTCCTGTGTAATAAATGAGATCGATAATATATCAAAATGTAGTACTGTACACCTTGGTAAAATAAGTGTTGAAATTTTCCATGTTCAAAATGGAGATATTTACTTAAAATCTACCAAGTGTTTTCTGAATATTTTAGAAAGAAGTAAATTTCTTGTTTTTTTTTTTTTACTTTTTTTCTTAATGTCCTTCAGTTTTCATTATGATAGAATATACTTTTCTACCAAAAGATGAGTGAATTTTTTGACTATTAATGGAATTTCTTTATTTTGATGAAAATTTAACTAGAGGCTATTAGATAGTCTTATTCAACTGTTAAGTGTCCCAAGTCTTTTATCCCAATAATCTGACACTTACAGTGATTTCTCAGCCCTCTCTCCTAGACTCCACACAGAGAAAGTGCACCATGATAAAAATGCTAGCTTTCTGGGATTTGAGCTAGGATGTGAAGAATGGCAATCCATAATTTGGATAGGTGACATTCTTAGAGTGGGGGACAGTGGGAAAGCATTGTTTTCTGGTAATTAGAGTTATCAGCTATTATATGTGAAAGTTGGATAGGATTTATAGATAGGACAGATCGTGAGATCAACCTAACTGGAGGAGGCTCATTAGAAAGCAATTGGAAATGTGTTTATTTTGGTAGAGTGATGTCATGAAGAAGGGTCTTGATGTCTAGGAAACTGGAGATCATCGACCACTTCGAAATTGGTAGAATAGTATCATGAAGAGTCTTGATCTAGGAAATTGGACATCACTGACCACTTCCAAAAAGGGAGTAGTGGACCATGAGGAAAAGCATCTTTTAGGTAAGATAAGTCTGTCAGTGCTTTGAACTGAAGGATTCAAGATAATTCTATCAGCACTTTGAACTGAAGCATTCCTTGTTTGTTTTTCCTTCATCCCTGTGATATTCCCTGCAGTGAGAAGGCTCAAATGGTTTCCTTCTAGTCAACCTGCTGGGCAGCCCCTGGAGTCCTTAAAGGGACTCCAGCTTTGACTGCTAATTGCCAGGGCAGCTCTTCTCACTTGGGCAATGGAATTTTCCTTCCACTTAGATGTTGTGCTGGTAATCAATGTATTGGATTGTTTGTTTCTCATTTATTTTTCTCTTCAGTTTTATGATTCTCTTGTTTTTGGTGCCAGTTGGCTGTTTTCCATGATGAATCAGGCAGAAGAGAGTGCAGAGGAGGTGAGGGGGTCTCCAACTCTCAGGCCTTATAAACACTTTGGTAAATAACGGGGTATTTGGCCTGGAGGAGAGAAAACTTGGAAGGGATGAGAGATTCAGAGGACAGTCAATGAGGACAGAATAGACTTGCTGTTTTGGGCACCAGAGAACAGAGCTGTGGATAGAAGGGGAGAAGAGGCAAAGTCTTGAAGGGAGGAAGAGTACTTTCAGAATGGAATTGACTGCTTTGAGAGGTAGTAAGTGTCCCATCACCACAGGGCTTCAAGCAAAGAAAGCCTGGATGGCCACTTGTGTTTAGGTATGATGTAGGAATGGTCTTTGTTCAGGTACTGGCTGGATTAGATGGCCCCTGAGGTCTTTGCCAACCAGGAGATTCTTTTGTTCTATGAAATTCTAACTTGTGTTTAAAAATTAAAATTGCTAAATTCTGAAAAAAAAAACTTGGAATGGCAGAGATGCAGTACTGAGGGATGGTCTCTGTGTACCATGAGAATAGACATTGAAGGAACTAATTGTTGATACTTGAGAAAGTAATGACTACATTTCACATAGCTAGTTACTAAGAAATTGGACTGTTTGTTTTTGATCCAACTTTTCAGTTTCATGGGATGTATATACTACAGATGTAATGACTTAGTTGTGGATTTGCTATCGTTATTTTTCCCCCAGTTACCTATCTTTTCTCTTAATAATCTATAAGAAGAGAGATTCTTAACCTAAGGTCCATGAATTTAAAAAAAATCGATACTTGCATTTCATTACAATCAGTTTCCTTGTCATCCTATGGTTTTATTTTATATATTTGAAAATATTGTTCTGAGAAAAGGTGCTTTTGTTAGAATGCCACAGGGGATCCCTAACATAGGGAAGGCGAAGAAGCCCCAGTGGAGCCATCTTAGTGTTTACAGGGACAGTTAATAATTCATCTATATTGTAGATAGGGAATAGAGTAGGATACTCTTTCCTAACAAGAGTTGGGATGTGTAAATTAATTATCTTAGTCCCAGTTATTTGCTATCCCATGATTTGGAGGGTGATCAGTAATCTATTTGTTGTCTAGTCAAATGGTTCCTAAAGAGGGCACATACACATTTATACACATGCATACATTTATGCATGTGAAAGCAGTTGTGTGCCTTTTTGCATATGTGGAAGTATGGGAAAATTCATGCTACTCTAGACTTTCTTTCGCTCTAGAAGAATGTTTTTCTAAATGGTATGTTTGCAAACAAAGTAGAAACAGTTGAAGCATTGTTTTCTATTAGCAGTGGAAGGTTCACTAACTACAGTTATTTTTTATTCTTGTCTTCCAAATTGTAATTTTAAAAGATGAGGCATTTCATATTCAAGAGTTTCCTTTGTCTGAAATAAATTATTCATTTCTACCCAGTTTCAGAAACAATGAACATAATACTTAATGCATCACAATTAAGCTTGTGTAGCTTCATATAAAATTATGTTCTCTGTGTTTTGGTGAAAAACATAGCAGTATATTCTATATTTTCAAGACATTTATTCCATATAAGCAAAAATTAAGGGAAAAAGATACTCGGTGTTTTTCTTTTCTTTTTTTTTTCCCATTAGTGATGGAGAAAAGGAATGGCCACTTGGGGAAAACCTCTAGACTTTAGATTTTAAAAGACCTGGGTTCAAGTTTCAGATATGATACTTCGCTAACAGATCATAATCTCTGAAATGATGATTAATATTTTATGATTATTATATATTATTTACCATTATATATTTTTAATTATTGCATAATTCCATAAAATAATGGTATTTTATATTTTAAGGATTATAAAGTAAGGCACATCATTATTATTTCATAGCATCTTCATGACATTCTAAAGGAGGTAGAGGGTATTATTATCCCCATGTTAATGGAAAAGGAGATTGAGGCTCTAAAGGATCATCCAGGGGTCAGAGGCAGTATTAAACCTGGGTCTCTTAATTTCATTTCATGCCTATTTCACAGTGAGACAAAAGTGCTTGCTATTCCATAAAGTGCTATAGCATCGTTATCTTTATTAAAAACAATAACAACAATAGCTATGTGCAGGTACAGTTAGGTGACACAGCAGATACAATACTGGGCTTGGAATTAGAAAGATTTATCTTCCTGCATTCAAAGATGGCCTCAGACACTTATTAGCTATGTGACTTTGGGGAGTTATTTCATCCTTTTTGCCTCAGTTTCCCTTTCTGTAAAATGAAAATAGTCACTTTGTATTTCCTTTCTTTATTGACTTTATAGACCAGGGGAAAATGTGGGTGTGTGTGGGGGGGTATTTGGGGGGATGAACTGGATTATTTATGAATGGAAAACCATCAGATTTGAGAGGTTGAAGGGTTGAGGGAGAGTGGCTTTGCTGAGCCTCCTGAGAATCTACAGAATCCAATGAGTATTCACACCATGGGAAATAGACAAGTCACATGTCAGACCTGAGCTTTGGGAAAAGGCAAAATGCAGTAACTCCTTTTTGTCAATAGATAGCAAAGTGAATCTACTCGACCAGAAGCTCTTCGAAGGCAGAGACTGTCTTTTTCTCCATGGTATTATCTTAGAGATTTTAAGTGATTCATATTTTTTTTAATTTAAATTGAATTAAATTCTAAAACACTTCAGATCTGGTGCCTTAAAACAACACAAAACAAAAAAAACCCAAAACGGATTGTTTTAGCTGTCAGTTTCCCCCTACCCCAACAAATAAAAACAAGCCTTCTAGGTCTCTCTTGGAAGAAAAGCCTGAACGGTGTCAGAAAGTCTGGCTCTGGACATGGCTATATTTACTTAGCCCAAGCAGCTGGCACAGCCCCTGTCCTTAAAATCTTAAACAATTCCAGATGGGGGTTTTCTGGGCGTGTAATCTGTGTAACCGAGCCCTCTCTGCCCCCCACCGCTTCGTCAGTCCTTGGCCAGCATTGCTTCTGTGAGAGCTGTAGGAAGAGTTGGCTTGGTTGGTGCTTGGTGGGATGAAAATAGTGAAAACTGACAGAAAAAAAAAAAAATGCAGTTATAAGGTGTCTTAAAGATTTCCGTCCAGAAGATGGAGAAAGAAAAATCATTTCCTTTTACTTCAGCATAGACTTGTGCGTATTGGAACCGGAAGAGACCTCCGGATGATGATGATGATTAATTAACATTTACGCAGCACTACGTGCCTAGCGTTGTGCTTTATAGTTTGCATCCTATTGGATCTTAACAAGCACTATTATCCCCATTTTACAGATGGGGAAACTGAGGCAAGGCCCCAGCTCTCTATCCACTTATTGCCTATGTGTCCCTGCAATTGTGGCTTCAGTCTATTTTACGTTAGAGATGAGGAAATGAGCCCAGAGAGAGAGATTTGAATTGACCACGGTCTAACAGCTTCGTAAAAGCGGAACCGGCACTGTAACTCTGCTCCTAATTCCCCGGCAGATGTTCTTTCTGATAGAAGATGCTGCTGTTACAGCACAGCGCATAGTCTTTATCCCTACTGAGGCAGGGAACCAGGCAGGGTCACCCGTGTCATAATGGGGCCACTTTAAGGTGGATTCTGGACTTGGAGAAGTTTCTGAGGAGGGGGAGGGGAGAAGGGCCGCGGGGCCCGCTCTGCGGGGCGGGGGGAGCCCTGGCTCCTTCCCTGTGAAAAATGCCTCTCTGGACGCCACGGTGGCCATCTGGAGACTTTGGACCGCCCTTCTTCTCCCTCATTTTCCCTTCAGAGAGGCAGGACAAGCAGCCTGTGATCCGTCTTAAAGAAGTGGAACAAAACACTCCGCGGTGCAGCTGCGCGAGACCCATCTGCTTGGGCCCTTCTGTCCCGCAGCGGCGGCCCAATCCTGAGCGCTTCTGCAGAGGCCGGGGCAAGGGTCAGTGATGGGCAGAGGGAGCCTCGCGCCGCCTCCCAGGCAGCGCAGCCGGGGAGAACTTTGTCATTGGCTCATCCCGGGGGCGGGGGTGCCCCTTGCATCTCTACCACTGGTCACATATCTGGCACCTAGTGGGGGCTTAATGAGTGTTTCCAATATTGGACTAATTTGTTATCTATATCCCCAAGACTTAACAACAGTACCTGACACACAGTAGGTGCTTAATAAATATTTCCTACATTGTACTAGCTAATTTTTTTTAATTGTATCTTTAAGACTTAGCAACAGTACTTGGCACGTAGTAGGTGCTTAATAAAGATTTTCTATTTTGGAGTTCTTTTTTTAATCTTTATCTTTAAGACTTAGCAACAGTACCTGGCACATAGTAGGTGCTTAATAAAGATTTTCTATTTTGGAGTTCTTTTTTTAATCTTTATCTCTAAGACTTAGCAACAGTACCTGGAACATAGTAGGTGCTTAATAAAGATTTTCTATTTTAGAGTTCTTTTTTTAACTTTATCTCTAAGACTTAGCAACAATACCTGGCACGTAGTAGGTGCTTAATGAATGTTTCCTATATTAGATTGCCTTTTTTTTGTGTGTCTAAGACTAAACAACAGTACCTGGCACATAATAGGTTTTTAATAAACATCTCCTATTTTGTACTTCTTTCTTTGTAAAATCTTTATCTCTAAGCTTTAGCAACAGTCCCTAGCAATAAGAAGTACTTAATAAATGTTTATTATACTGGACTGTTTTTCATTTTTTATTTGTATCTCTAAGACTCAGCAACAGTATCTGGTACAGAGTAGATGCTTAATAAATATTTTCTATTTTGGAGTTCTTTTTATAATCATCTCTAAGACTTAACAATAGTACCTAGCACATAAGAAATGCTTAAGAAATATTTTCTATATTAGACTGCCTTTGTTTTTTTATGTGTGTCTCTAAGACTTAACAACAGTACTTGGCAACTAGTAAGTACCTAATAAATGTTTACTATTGGGCTACCCTTTTAAAAATGTTTGTATCTCTAAGACTTGTTCCTGGCACATAGTAGGTGTCTAAAAATATTCACTATATTGGACAGCCTTTCTTTTTTTTCATTTTCGCCAATTATTATCATTGAGATTGGTTCATGATACGCACTTAATAAATGTTGGAAAAATAAATACTGGACCAAAAATATTTTTCTTATGTATATATTGTCTGGCATACAGTTGCTTAATAAATGCTTACTGCATTGTATTGTATCTCCTGGAAATTAGTCTTCCTAAAATCCAGCTTGCAGATTGTAATATGGGTTTTCCTTAGAGACTGAATAAAGTATCCCCTTGACTTTGCAGGCAATATGGATGATCGCGTTTGCTTTTTAGCAATAGAATAGCATTTTCTCTTCTTTTTAAACGCTTCAGTGAACGCCTTTTTGATGTCATCCTCTTGTCATTTGTATCTGCTATACTCTCTCTCTCAGTGTGGCTAAACAAAGCAAACCACACAAGGAAACCAAGACAAAGTGACCCTGCCACCAACGCTACATTCACCTTTCTATACCCATAGACCCCCTTACTGCTCCAATCTAGGAAAGACTGCATTTCTTCCCCCCTCCCCCCCGGGGGCCAACCTGGATCAATGTAATCACACAGAAATTAAACTTTACTTATGATAGAACAGCATTTTAGGTAAACATGCTGTTGTGAGACAAAACTATTTGGCAAATATTTACCTGAAATGTAAAACAAATTAAATCCTGTTTAAAAGAACCTAATATAGAAGAATTGGCTCTCAAGGGTGGTTATATTTATAAATAACAGATACTCTCATTGATATTTCTCATTCCTTCCAGGTGACTTGTTATAGTTGCTCAAAACTGACATTTTTCCATATCCCGGCCTCCTCTGTTACTTTTGCGGTGGCACCTGGGGATTCTGGGAAAGAAAGTGACCAGAGAAACTGCTGATCAATTATTCTGCCTTCCAATCCACTGCTCCAGCCTTCCCTCTCATTCACAGTCTCTTTATTATTTCACCTGAGTGATCTATAAGGATAATCCTTTCCCCTTAATGACTTTTATCTTATTTTTTTTAATAGCTCTGGGAATCTTCTATTCTTGGTGGAATTCTCCTTCAGGGGCTTTGCTGTTTCAGTCCTGCTTTTAAGATCCCTGGGGCTTAAATGACTAAGCTGCCTTCTCTCAGTTTGTCCACGTACTAGAGGACTTATTATAAACTATACATTTCTACCTGTTGGGTTTTTTTCCCCCAGGGCTTTTAGGTGTAAGAGTTCAATTAACTTTTCCTTAGGTGTCAAGCTCCTAAAGGATGGGGAAGAGGAATTATTTTTATGGAAGTTAAGTAACAGGATCTCAGGCCTGTAAATGTCAGTAAGTAGTTGTCTGACCCTAGGCAAGCTTCTCTTTAAACCTCAATTTTGTCATCAATAAAATGAGGTGATTGCTAAGGCCCCTTTTCAAGGTCTGTGATTGTATGGTATTTTAGATGGTACTAGATCCTTTTTTAGTCCTTTCTAAGTGTCCTTTGAAAAATGACCATAGAGAGTGGTGTCCTGGGGGAAGGTAAAATTAGTGTTTAAATTTCAATTGCACTTCTTAACCCAGTGGGTAACTGAGTGGATAGAGTGCTTGGCTAGTCTGGAACCAAAAGGGCCTGAGTTTCCATTTGGCCTTGGATGCTTACTAGCTCTGTGAGCCTGGACCTCTGTTTGCCTCAGTTTCCTTACTAGCTCTGTGAGCCTGACAATGGTCAAGTCTTCTGCCCTCTCAGGGGTCTTGTTCTTTTCAATAGTAAGGCTAGAGATTTGGATACACTTTATTACTCCATGGACTCTAGAATTAACATTTTGCCGTTTTCTGAATATCACTACCACTGTGATTAAGGGGTGGGGAGGACATGATGGAACAGGACAGATGCCACTAGGGGTGGGGCATGAAGCTGTGGGCATGAATCTCCGGATGCTGTGCTGCACTGTTAAATAGAAAGACGTCTTGATCTCTAGAAGCTTATAACTTGAACAGAAATTGCTGATGGTAACAATCCCCTTCAGCGGAGCTCTCTACTTGAAAGTTACAATTGAGGGATTTATCTCACTTAAAGCAGTCATCCCTGGATAGGAGAATTTATGTTTATTTGAGTGTGACCCTATATGACTAATTTTATCTCACTGTATAGTTAAGAAGTTATTTGGAGATTTAAGTAATGGCTGATAACTTTTTTTTTTTTTTTAATAATCAGGCAAAGTTTTTCCCTGGTTCCTTTGCTTTAAAAAGAGACTAAAATAACCTCTCCCAAAAAAATCCCAAATGAAAGTAAAAGTAAAACTTTAGAAGTATAAGGGAGCCTAAGCATGTTAGTCTCTGCATTTTAATTTTTTTTATTTTAATTTTTATTTTATTTTATAATTATAACTTTTTTTTGACAGTACATATGCATGGGTAATTTTTTTACATTATCCCTTGCACTTACTTCTGTTCAGATTTTTTCCCTTCCTCCCCCAACCCCCTCCCCCAGATGGCAGGCAGTCTTATACATGTTAAATATATTACAATATATTCTAGATACAACATATATGTGTAGAACCGAATTTCTTGTTGCACAGGAAGAATTGGATTCAGAAGGCAAAAATAACAGTTTACACGCATTTCCCAGTGTCCCTTTTCTGGATGTAGCTGATTCTGTCCATCATTGATCAATTGGAATTGGATTAGCTCTTCTCTATGTTGAAGAAATCCACTTCCATCAGCATACATCCTCGTACAGTATCATTGTTGAAGTGTATAATGATCTTCTGGTTCTGCTCGGTTCACTTAGCATCAGTTGATGTAAGTCTCTCCAAGCCTCTCTGTATTTCTCCTGTTAGTCATTTCTTACATAACAATAATATTCCATAACATTCATATACCATAATTTACCCAACCATTCTCCAATTGATGGACATCCATTCATCTTCCAGCTTCTAGCCACTATGAAAAGGGCTGCCACAAACATTTTGGCACATACTGGTACCTTTCCCTTCTTTAGTATTTCCTTGGGATATAAGCCCAGTAATAGTATGGCTGGGTCAAAGGGTATGCACAGTTTGATAACTTTTTGGGCATAATTCCAGATTGCTCTCCAGAATGGTTGGATTCTTTCACAACTCCACCAACAATGCATCAGTGTCCCAGTTTTCCCACAGCCCCTCCAACATTCATCGTTATTTGTTCCTGTCATCTTAGCCAATCTGACGGGTGTGTAATGATATCTCAGAGTTGTCTTAATTTGCATTTCTCTGATCAATAGTGATTTGGAACACTCTTTCATATGAGTGGAAATAGTTTTAATTTCATCATCTGAAAATTGTCTGTTCATATCCTTTGACCATTTCTCAATTGGAGAATGGCTTGATTTCTTATAAATTAAAGTCAATTCTCTGTATATTTTGGAGATGAGGCCTTTATCAGAACCTTTAACTGTAAAAATGTTTTCCCAATTTGTTACTTCCCTTCTAATCTTCTTTGCATTAGTTTTGTTTGTGCAGAAACTTTTTAATTTGATGTAATCAAAATTTTCTATTTTGTGATCAATAATGGTCTCTAGTTCTCCCTTGGACACAAACTCCTTCCTCCTCCACAAGTCTGAGAGGTAAACCATCCCATGTTCCTCCAATTTATTTATGATTTTGTTCTTTATGCCTAAATCTTGGACCCATTTTGATCTAATCTTAGTATATGGTGTTAAATGTGGATCCATGCCTAGTTTCTGCCATACTAATTTCCAGTTTTCCCAGCAGTTTTGTCAAATAATGAATTCTTATCCCAAAATTTGGGATCTTTGGGTTTGTCAAACACTAGATTGCTATTTTTATTCACTATCTTGCCCTGTGAACCTAACCTATGCCACTGATCAACTAGTCTATTTCTTAGCCAATACCAAATGGTTTTGGTGACTGTTGCTTTATAATACAGTTCTAGATCAGGTACAGCTAGACCACCTTCACTTAATTTTTTTTTTCATTACTTCCCTTGAAATTCTCGACCTTTTGTTGTTCATATGAATTCTGTTGTTATTTTTTCTAGGTTATTAAAATAGTTTCTTGGGAGTCTGATTGGTATAGCACTAAATAAATAGATTAGTTTGGGGAGTATTGTCATCTTTATTATATTCGCTCGGCCTATCCAAGAGCACTGAATGTCTTTCCAATTATTTAAATCTGACTTTATTTTTGTGGCAAGTGTTTTGTAATTTTGCTCATATAATTAATTCCTGACTATTCTTTGGTAGATATATTCCCAAATATTTTATACAATCGACCATTATTTTGAATGGAATTTCTCTTTGTATCTCTTGCTGTTGGATTGTGTTGGTAATGTATAAAAATGCTGAGGATTTATGTGGATTTATTTTGTATCCAGCAACTTTGCTAAAGTTGTGAATTATTTCTAATAACTTTTTAGCAGAGTCTTTGCGTTCTCTAAGGATACCATCATGTCATCTGCGAAAAGTGATAATTTGATTTCCTCATTTCCTTCTCTAATTCCTTGAATCTCTTTCTCGGCTCTTATTGACGAGGCTAGAGTTTCTAGTACTATATTGAATAGTAATGGTGATAGTGGGCAACCTTGTTTCCCTCCTGATCTTATAGAGAAAGGTTCTAGTTTATCGCCATTACATATGATGTTTACTGAAGGTTTTAAATATATGCTCCTTATTATTTTAAGGAATAGTCCATTTATTCCTATACTCTCAAGCGTTTTTAATAGGAATGGATGTTGGATTTTATCAAGTGTTTTTTCTGCATTTATTGAGATGATCATATGGTTTTTATTAATTTGATTATTAATATGGTCAATTATGGGGGCGGAGCCAAGATGGCGGAGAAGAAACACACTACTCAGTGAACGTCCTCACTCCCTCACAACCAATTAGATAAATTAAGTCTCAAAATTAGCTCAGGACTGATAGATACCACAAGGACTGGAAGCACGACTTACCAGCTGAAGAGAATCTGGAGTTTCAACAGGAAAGGTCAGTTCTCAGGGGAGGAATAAGAAAGACCAGCACAGACGGTGGGGTAGGGGCACGCTGCGCCCATTGCGCTGGGAGGGGCTCTGGGATCAGAGAAGCCACTGAGGTAAAGGAATCTGGCACAGGCTGTTAGCTCTTCTCTGCTAATTATTTAGCAGTTCAGAAGAGAAAGCCAAAATATTTTAAAACTCAGATTAGATTCCCCCCCCCCCCACCCTGGGGGTGACTCGGCAGACGGCACCAGGGGGTGTGGCCTCAGCTACCTCCTGAGAATAGTTAAGAGACTGACAAGTGGGTGGATACGGCCCAAGGCAACACACACTGCCTAGCTTAGCTGGAGGGAGTGGAACTCAGCTCCAGGAAGTCCCAGAGAAGCGGAACCTTTGAACTAGGGACCGCGGTTTCTGGCAGACACTTCCAGTTAGAGCGCAGGGGCTTCTTACGTCACCTGCTGCAGACACCCACTCCCCACCCGGACACATAGGCTGAGCTTCTTGCTGTCTTCACTATTCTACGCCCTCAAAGCACAGCAGTGCTAATCACCTCTGAGGCACTTCCAGGGAGGGGGTGGGGAACTCTCTCCCAGAGCTCTCTCTTAGCGCGGGCGCAGGGGCCGCTGCATCCATCCGGTCTGGGAGGAAGCTGGTAAAGAAGTAAATAATTTCCTACCCCAGGGACAGACCCCAAAACATTTTTTAAGTATGAGCAAAAAAGCTAGAAAAACTATAGATTCCTTCTATACAGAGAAAGAGCGGGTATCCAACCCCGAGGAAGTTAACAGCAAAGATTCAGAAGATAACAACCTAAAGGGGAACGATTCCTGCCCCCCATCACATAACTCTCTCCTAGAAGAAGCTCTTAAGAAATTGAGGGAGATCGAAGAAAAATGGGGCAAGGAAAGGGAAGTTATGATAGAGAATAACAACGTCCTGAAATTGGAGTTGGAAAAAATAAAGAATTCACAGGAGATGCAGGGAAACAAAATTAGTGAATTAGAAAAGGTTAAAAAAACACAGGAAAGTAGGATTTCTGAATTGGAAAAGATAAAAAAGTCTCAAGAAAATAGAATTTCTGAATTGGAAAAAGAAAATAATTCTCAAAAAAAAAAAATTAGGGAAATGGAAAAAAATTCAATAGAGCAAAATAATTCATTTAAAAACGAAATTGGGCATTTACAAAAAGAACTAAAAACTGTGAAAGAAGAAAATAACTCCTTAAAAGTCAGGATGGAACAAATAGAAATGAATGATTCACAGAGAACCCAAGAATCAGTCAAACAAAACAAAAAAAATGAGAAGCTGGAGAACAACGTCAAATACTTACTGGGAAAATCTATAGACCTGGAAAATAGATCTAGGAGAGATAATCTGCGGATTATTGGACTTCCAGAAAACTATGACCAAAAAAAGAGCCTAGATTCTATTTTACAGGAAATTATCAAAGAGAACTGTCCAGAGATAATAGAAACAGAAGGGAAAGTAGATGTGGAAAGAATTCATCGAACTCCTTCTGAAATAGACCCTAAAAAAAGAACACCACGGAATATTGTGGCTAAGCTGCAGAATTACCACACAAAGGAGAAAATCCTGCAAGCAGCTAGAAAAAAACAATTTAAATACCAAGGTGCCACAATAAGGGTCACCCAAGATCTGGCTGCCTCCACATTAAAAGATAGAAGGGCCTGGAACCTGATATTCCGTAAGGCAAAAGATCAAGGACTGCAACCAAGAATGAACTACCCAGCTAAGTTTAGCATCTTTTTCCACGGAAGAAGATGGTCATTCAATGAAACAGAGGAATTCTATATGTTTCTAAGAAAAAAACCAGACTTAAACAAAAAATTTGATCTACATCCACAAGACTGAAGAGAAACAGAAAAAGGTACACAGAACCCTTGAGAACTGTAACTCTGTTGTGGGTATATAAAAAATACTAAAGGATAATTTGATTTTACTGATATAAAAGAAAAAAAGGGGGGTGTAGTACCCAGAGAAGAAACACTGGGAGGGGAATGTAAATTGTTAGCACTAATATCTGTCTGCCCAGGTTGCATGTACCTTCGGATTCTAATGTTTATTGTGCAACAAGAAAATGATATTCACACACATGTATTGTACTTAGACTATATTGTAACACATGTAAAATGTATTAATAATCAAATTAATAAGAACCATATGATCATCTCAATAGATGCAGAAAAAGCATTTGACAAAAAAAAAAAATATGGTCAATTATACTAATAGTTTTCCTAATATTAAACCAGCCCTGCATTCCTGGTATAAATCCCACTTTGTCATAGTGTATTATCCTGGGAATGATTTTCTGAAGTCTATTTGCTAATATCTTATTTAAGATTTTAGCATCAATATTCATTAAGGAAATTGGTCTATAGTTTTCTTTCTCAGTTTTCGATCTACCTGGTTTAGGTATCAGTACCATGTCTGTGTCATAGAAGGAATTTGGTAGGACTCCTTCAATCCCTATTTTTTCAAATAGTTTACATAACATTGGAGTTAGTTGTTCTTTAAATGTTTGATAGAATTCACATGTAAATCCATCTGGTCCTGGGGACTTTTTCTTAGGAAGTTGGTTAATAGCTTGGTCTATTTCTTTTTCTGAGATGGGACTATTTAGACTACTTACTTCTTCCTCTATTAATCTGGGCAAGCTATATTTTTGAAGGTATTCTTCCATTTCATTTAAGTTATCGAATTTATCGGCATAAAGTTGAGCAAAGTAGCTCCTAACTATTGTTCTAATTTCCTCTTCATTAGTGGTGAGTTCACCCTTTTCATTTTCAAGACTAACAATTTGCTTTTTTTCTTTCCTTTTTTAAATCAGGTTTACTAAGGGTTTGTCTATTTTGTTGGTTTTTTCATAGAACCAACTCTTAGTTTTATTAATTAATTCAATAGTTTTTTTACTTTCAATTTTATTAATCTCACCTTTTATTTTTTGAATTTCAAGTTTTGTGTTTGTCTGGGGGTTTTTAATTTGTTCCTTTTCTAGCAATTTTAGTTGTAAGCCCAATTCGTTGGCCCTCTCTTTCTCTATTTTATGCAAGTAGGCCTGTAGAGATATAACACTTCCCCTAATTACTGCTTTGGCTGTATCCCACACATTTTGGTATGATGTCTCATTATTGTCATTTTCTTGGGTGAAGTTATTAATTATGTCTATGATTTGCTGTTTTACCCAATCATTCTTTAGTATAAGATTATTTAGTTTCCAATTATTTTCTGGTCTATTTTCCCCTGGCTTTTTATTAAATGTAATTTTGATTGCATTGTGGTCTGAAAAGGAAGCATTTACTATTTCTGCCTTACTGCATTTGATTTTGAGGTTTTTATGCCCTAGTATATGATCAATTTTTGTATAGATTCCATGAACTGCTGAGAAGAAAGTATACTCCTGTCTCCATTTAGCTTTCACCAACGATCTATCATATCTATCATATCACACTTTTCTAGTATTCTATTTACCTCTTTGACTTCTTTCTTATTTATTTTGTGGTTTGATTTATCTAATTCTGAGAGTGCAAGGTTGAGATCTCCCACTATTATAGTTTTGCTATCTATTTCCTCTTGCAGCTCTCTTAATTTCTCTTTTAGGAATTTAGATCCTGCACCACTTGGTGCATATATGTTTAATATTGACACTACTTCATTATTGATGCTGCCCTTTAGCAGGATATAATGCCCTTCCTTATCTCTTTTAATTAGATCAATTTTTGTTTTTGCTTGATCTGAGATGAGGATGGCTACTCCTGCTTTTTTGGTTTTGCCTGAAGCATAATAGATTCTGCTCCACCCTTTTACTTTTAGTTTGAATGTCTCATCCTGTTTCAGGTGTGTTTCTGTAAACAACATATAGTAGGATTCTGACTTTAAATTCAGTCTGCTAACTGCTTCCTCTTAATGAGGCAGTTTGCCCCATTCACATTTATGGTTAGAAGGACTAATTCTATATTGCTTGCCATCCTATTAACCCCTGCTTATGCTTTTCTCTTTTCCTTCCCTCTTACCCCCCTATCCAGTATTAAACTGGTGAACACCACTTGCTTTTCACAGCCCTCCCTTTTTAGGATCCCTCCCCCACCTTAAAGTTCCTCCCCTTATTTTACCCCTTTTCCTCACAATTTCTGTATTCCCTTCCCCTTAGCTTACTCCTTCCCTTTCACTTTTCAATGAAGTGGAAGAAGTTTCACCACAAATCGAATATGTCTATTGATACACGCTATGTTCATCTCCCTCCTTTCTTTCTCTCAGATATAATAGGTTACCTTTGCCTCTTCATGACATGTAGTACCACCACTTTACACTTTTTTATGATATAATTTCCTTTCCACCTCTAATTTCTAAGACAAATTGTACATATGTTCTTTACATATTTTTTTGGCAGAAGTATAGTTCTCAAGATTTCTTTTTACCTTTTTAGAAATCTCTTGAGTTCTGTATTTGAAGATCAAACCTTTTATGTAGGTCTGGTTTTTTCATCAAAAATAGATGGAATTCATTTATTTCGTTAAATGTCCATCTTCTTCCCTGGAAAACGATGCTCATTCTTGCTGGGTAAGTTATTCTTGGCTGCATACCAAGTTCCTTAGCCTTTTGGAATATCATGTTCCATTCCCTTTGTTCTTTTAATCTGGACACTGCTAGATCCTGGATTATCCTTATTGTGGCTCCTCCATATCTGAATTGCTTTTTTCTAGCAGCTTCCAATATCTTTTCCTTTGTCTGATGGTTCTTGAACTTGGCCACTATATTTCTTGGCGTTTTGATTTTAGGGTCCCTTTCAGTAGGTGATCGATGAATTTTTTCAATGTCTATTTTACCCTCTGTTTCCAGAACGTCTGGACTGTTCTCTTTGATAATTTCCTCGAAAATGGTATCCAAGCTCTTTTTTTCCTCCCATTTTTCAGGGAGTCCGATTATTCTCAAATTGTCTCTCCTGGATCTGTTTTCCAGGTCTGTTGTCTTTCTGGTAAAGTACTTGATATTCATTTCAATTGTTTCATTTCTCTGGTTTTGCTTGACTACCTCTTGGTTTCTCCTTGAGTCATTCATTTCTACTTGTTCGAGTCTAATTTTCAATGATGTATTTTCTTCACTCACTTTTTTCATATCTCTTTGTAATTGTCCAATTGAGTTTTTATCTTCTATGGAATTTTTTTCCATTTTATCCATCTCATTTTTTAGAGAGCTGTTTTCTTTTTCCAGCTCACTAATCCTGTTTTCCTTGGAGTTGTTTACCTTTTCCAGCTCACTAATCTTGTTTCTCAATGATTTGATTTCTTTATCCACTCTGTCTTTAAATGCATGGAATGACTTCTCCAGGCTCTCTTGCCAAGCTTCCCTTTCCTTTTCCCATTTCTCTTCCAGCTCTCTTGTGAGAGCCTTTTTGATTTCCTCTATGAGATTCTTTTGTATTGAGGAGCAGCTCATATTCCCCTGAGGGGATTCCTCTGGGGACAGTCTGTTTTTAGTCTCTTCAGTGTTTGAAGTCTGCTCTCTCTCCACACAAAAGCTGTCAATGGTTAGAGCCCTTTTGAATTTTTTGTTCATTTTGTCAGAGTAGGAATCGAAGAAAACAAATTGACAAGAGAGACAATAGGTCTGTTTTGCGGGGGATGGGGCTGGATGGTATTAGTGGGCTTCCTCTACAGACTGGGGGTAGGGCAGCAGAGAGCCACTAACAGAACAGCGATGACTGTACTGAGTCTGCGCTCTGAGGCTCTGAGAACGCACTGAGTCAGTCCAGGTGGGGATTGGGGATGGCCGGGTTCTGAGAGATGCTGGCTTTCTGGGGTTTTAATCTTCACCTCCGGTGTTTACACCCTCTCCACTGATCCTATCTTGCTGCCAAGGGGGAGTATCCACACTGGGGTAAAAGCCTTTTCGCAGAAACGGCAGAGATCACACCCCTCCCCCTCCGGTCTGAGCTGTGTGAGCTGCCTGTCTCACTCTGGCTTGCCTGCCCTCAGTCTGCGCCCACTCTGATTGACCCTCCCCCGAGCAAACACAGACCTTCTCTGGCAACTTTCAAGGATGTCTTCTCTTGGGGATTATTTGTGGATTTCTTTCTGGGTCAAGCATTAAGTCTGAGGCTTGTCATGAAGTAAGTTCTGAGAGAAAACGAGGAGCTCAAGCAGCTGTCTGCCTCCACGCCGCCATCTTGGCTGGAAGTCCGTTAATTTTTTTTTAATTTTATAATTATAAAAATTTTTTGACAGTATATATGCATGAGTAATTTTTTTATAACATTATCCCTTGTATTCATTTTTCCAAATTATCCCCTCCCTCCCTCTACTCCCTCCCCTAGATGACAGGCAATCCCATACATTTTACATGTGTTTCAGTATAACCTAGATACAATATATGTGTGTAAATCCAATTTTCTTGTTGCACATTAAGTATTAGATTCCGAAGGTATAAGTAACCTGTGTAGATAGACAGTAGTGCTAACAATTTACATTCATTTCCCAGTGTTCCTTCTCTGGATGTAGTTGTTTCTGTCCATCATTGATCAACTGGAAGTGAGTTGGATCTTCTAATATCTCATTATCTCATTAGCACTTAGTAAGAACCTAACAGGCTGCCACAAACATTTTGGCACATACAGGTCCCTTTCCCCTCCTCAGTATTTCTTTGGGATATAAACCCAATAGCAGCACTGCTGGGTCAAAGGGTATGCACAGTTTGATAACTTTTTGGGCATAGCTCCAAATTGCTCTCCAGAATGGCCGGATTCATTCACAACTCCACCAACAATGTATCAGTCCCAGTTTTCCCATATCCCCTCCAACATTCATCATTATTTGTTCCTGTCATCTAAGCCAATCTGACAGGTGTGTAATGATATCTCAGAGTTGTCTTAATTTGCATTTCTCTGATCAGTAGTGATTTGGAACACTTTCATATGAGTGGATATAATTTCAATTTTATCATCTGAGAATTGTCTGTTCATATCCTTTGACCATTTATCAATTGGAAAATGGTTTGATTTCTTATAAATTAGGGACAGTTCTCTACATATTTTGGAGATGAGGCCTTTATCAGAACCTTTAACTGTAAAAATATTTTCCTAATTTGTTACTTCCCTTCTAATCTTGTTTGCATTAGTTTTGTTTGTATAGAAACTTTTTAGTTTGATGTAATCAAAATCTTCTATTTTGTGATCAATAATGATCTCTAGTTCTCTTCTGGTCATAAATTCCTTCCTCCTTCACAGGTCTGAGAGGTAGACTATTCTCTGTTCCTCTAATCTATTTATTATCTCATTATGCCGAAATCATGGACCCATTTTGATCTTATCTTGGAATGTGGTGTTAAGTGTGGATCCATATCTAATTTCTGCCATACTAATTTCCAGTTTTCCCAACTGTTTTTTTCAAATAATGAATTTTTATCCCAAATGTTAGTATCTTTGGGTTTGTCAAACACTAGATTGCTATAGTTGTACCCTTTTTTGTCCTTTGTACATAATCTGTTCCACTGATCGACTGGTCTATTTCTTAGCCAATACCAAACGGTTTTGGTGACTGATGCTATATAATATAGCTTTTGATCAGGTACACCTAGACCACCTTCATCTGACATTTTTTTTTCATTAGTTCCCTTGAAATTCTTGACCTTTTATTCTTCCATATGAATTTAGTTGTTATTTTTTCTAGGTCATTAAAATAGTTTCTTTCAGTCTGATTGGTATAGCACTAAATAAATAGATTAGTTTGTGGAGTATTGTCATCTTTATTATATTCGCTTGGCCTATCCAAGAGCACTGAATGTCTTTCCAATTATTTAAATCTGACTTTATTTTTGTGGCAAGTGTTTTGTAATTTTGCTCATTTAATTCCTGATTTTCCTTTGGTAGATGGATTCCCAAATATTTTATACTCTCAACATTTGTTTGGAATGGAATTTCTCTTTGTATCTCTTGCTGTTGCATTTTGTTGGTGATGTATAAAAATGCTGAGGATTTATGTGGATTTATTTTGTATCCAGCAACTTTGCTAAAGTTGTGAATTATTTCTAATAACTTTTTATTAGAATCTTTGGGGTTTTCTAAGTATATCATCATATCATCTGCAAAGAGTGTCAGTTTGATTTCCTCATTACCTACTCTTATTCCTTTAATCTCTTTCTCTACTCTTATTGCCGGGGCTAGCATTTCTAATACAATATTGAATAGTAATGGTGATAGTGGGCAACCCTGTTTCACTCCTGATCTTACTGGGAAAGGTTCCAGTTTATCTCCATTACATATTATGCTTACTGATGGTCGTAAATATATCTGCATTTTAATTAAATAAAGAAGCTGAGGTCTAGAGAAGACCTGAGGAAGCCAGGCCTCTTAGTCTCCAGTTTAGCACCTTTCCTCCTCTATTATGTCTCATTTTGATTAATTTAATTAACAATATAATTGTAGCAAAATTACAATAAATTTTGAGGATCAGGGCAAAAAGAAATGGAGACTCAGTTGTAGTGTTTGACCATTCATTGTCCTTGATAAGAGATATTTTACTCTTATTATCCCAGTAAATTATGAACAATGTGGAAGAAAATCAGTTATTTACTTATATGCTCTTTCCCCATCATTGTGGTGGGTGCTTGGGGGGCCATGTTCAGATATAAAAAGTGTAAAAGTACCATGCTATTACTCTTTCACCCAGCAGTGTTTCTACTGGGCTTTTATCTCAAAGAAATCTTAGAGGGAAAGGGACCCACATGTGCAGAAATGTTTGTGGCAGCCCTTTTTGTAGTAGTGGTAACTGAGTGGATGCCCATCTGTTGGAGAATGGCTGAATAAGCTGGTATATGAATATTATGGAATATTGTTGTTCTGTAAGAAATGACCAGCAGGATGAATACAGAAAGGCCTGGAGAGACTTACATGAACTGATGCTGAGTGAAATGAGCAAAACCACATCATTATACATGGCAACAAGAAGAATATATGATGATCAATTCTGATGGACGTGGCTCTCCTCAACATTGAGTTGATTGAGGCCAGTTCCAATGATTTTGTGATGAACAAAGCCATCTACAGCCACAGAGAGGACTGTGGGAACCTAGTGTGGATCACAACATAACATTCTTACTGTTTTTGTTGTTTGCTTGCATTTTATTTTTTCTCATTTTTTCCTGTTTGATTTTTCTTGTGCAGCAAGATAATTGTATAAATATGTATACATATATTGGATTTAACATATATTTTTACCATGCTACCATATATTAGATTACTGGCCATCTATGGGAAAGTTTGAGGGAAGAGGGGAAATTGGAATGTTTTGCAAGGGTTAATGTTAAAAATTAAAAAAAAAACTTTAATAAAAAATTTGAAATACCATGTCATTAAGGATCTTTTAATCATGTTAGAAACATCAGATAAATGAAAATATTAACATATAAGGTAGCATATAGTATATATAGAGATGCTGGTACAATAACTGTTCAGGAAAGGAAATGGTGTGATTTGGAGTTACTAGGGAAGGCCATCACCAAGCATTTATTAAATGTTTATTTTGTTAGGCACTGTGCCTGCCTTTTGCAACAAGAGGCAAAAACATTTTCTTTTCCCTCAAAATGTGATTCCAGTGGCCAAAAATCACGTAAATAATTATGTACATATAAAGTTTATTGGAAACTCTATTAGAAGAGAAGAAGGAACAAATTAAGTTAGACTTGGAAACAGTGTGCCCTGTTTGAAGCTGTTTGACATTATGGAAGTCAGAAATACAGAAGTCCGGCAGCCAATCAATACACAATAGTTACAGTTCTTGACCTCAAAACACCCACAACAACAGACAGGTGGTAATGGCAACTGCCTTTGACCAGTGCCGGGTGCTGTAACTAGGACTTATGAGGACAATTAGGAAACGGAAAAGGAAATTGATTGGAGAATGGCCCACTAGATTGTGAGATATGAATATCATCGACTATTACTGTGACAAGCACGATGAATACAAATAATCCTGGAAAGATTTCCAGGAATGGATGCAGGATGAAGTAAACAGAGCCAAAAACCAGCACAGTGACTACAACAGTGCACAATGAACAAGCAGGATTATCTAGATAAGATCTCTCCTGCCTGCACTTCTCTGATGAAGTGGGAGGTCTACAGGAGTGGAACATGGCTTATTTTCCCAGGAAACTTAAATGATTTGGCCAATATAACAAACAATATGAATAATACCAATTACATTTATATAGAATTTATTATGAGCCAGATGCTGTCCTAAACACAATTATCTCTTTTGATCCTCACAAAAACTCTGGAAGGTAGGTGCAATTATTATGCCCATTTTACAGATGAAGCAAATAGGAAAAATAACTTTCCTAGCATTACCTAGCTAGTAAATGTCTGAAACCAGATTTGAACTCAGGTTTTCTTGACTTTAATTGTTTCAACACAAGAATAGAAAACCAAAATGTCACCAAAGTACTCAGACTAACCATACAGCTAAATTTGAAGGAAAAAAATTGAAGCACATTGTATGATAAAGCAAGCAGGATCCTGATTACTCTAGATTAGTGTTGTCAAAATCAGATAGAAGGAGTTTAAACTGATTTATATATAAGAAAACTTAGTTTTAAAATGTAATGTTATTTATATCTTATTTTGCTTTTATTTATTCTGTTAAATACTTTTCAATAATATTTAATCTGATTCAGGTCATATTCAGAGCTGCCTGTTTGATATCTTTGCACTAGTCAAAGACTAAGTACCATCAAAAAGTTGGAGAAAAGTAGCAATAGTGTTTGAAATTGCAATAGGACCCAAAGTGTCAGATTTTGTGAAGCTGACTTTTGTGACTTTGACGTGGAAAAGATTGCAAGCTTTGTCTTATTTTTTTCATAAATACGATTTTCTAGTGCTGAAGGTATCCAGATGTGAAAGGAGCCTTAATTCCAAAATTGGTTTTGAATTTGACTTGCATTAGGGATTTCCATGTAGATTCTGAATAACCACTTGTTGGACAATTGTAGAAGACATCTACAAATGGTCAGGATATCATCTGAGGTCTCTTCCAGTACCAAGGGTCTGCACTTCCATAATGGTAACTCCTCCAGCAGATTATTGTTATGGAACTAAAGATAGGACCATAGAATTTTAGTGTTAGTTGGGGATCTTAAAAGGTCTGAAATTACAAGATCATTAAGGCGGTAATTTTTATCTCCTCTTAAAACATTTGGTTCTTCCTGGAAGTAAAGAATATATGCAGGAATTTTAATCTTAAGAGTTTATATCTGGCAACTGGAAGACTCATAGGAAATTGCTATTGTATATTGAGGGATTTTATTTGTATAATACATTTCTGTTGTCTTCTCCCTTTCTTAATTTTAGTGATTTCAGATCTTATGGAAATAAGTGAATAAAGTTTGGGATTCTATCTCAAATAAACCCACCCATATTTTATAGGGGAGGAAACAGAAGTTTTAAGTGGCTTGTCATACATCTAGTTGTAGAACTTGAAAAAGGCAGCATTGCATAATGACTAAGACACTTTAGATAATCATTATCTTGTGTCTGACTCTAAGGGACCCTGTTTGGGGTTTTCTTGGCATTGATACAGAAATGGTTTGTCATTTCCTTCTCTAACTCATTTTACAAATGAGGAAACTGAGGTGAGTAGAATTAAGTGATTAGCTCAAGGTCATGCTGCTACTAGTTTAACTCAAGAAGTTTAGTCTGTTCTATCTACTGCACCCCCTAGTTGCCCTTATTTTCTTTGTAATCCTGGACAAATTACATATTTCTAATTTTCTTATCTCTAAAATAAATAAGTTGGACTCAATAGTCTCTAAAGTTCCTTTCAGTCTCTAAAGAACTCAGAACCTGAATCTGAATTCTACTCCAGATTTCTTTCCCATGTAAATATTGTCAGTAATTACAAGATAATTAAGGAAGTAATTTTTATCTTGTCTTGAAACATTTAATTCTTTTCTGGAAGTAAAGAACACATACAGGAACACTCCCCCCCCCCCTTAGAATTAAAGCAGAAAAGCTTAAAAATAGCTTTTGAGAATTTAATAAAAACATTTTTTTTTGAAATCAATTATGTCATTCAGAAATCAGATGAAGTAAAGCCTTAACTTGGATGGGAAGCAGACATTTACCTTTGCTTATTGTGGAAAACATAATTTGGAATAAATTTAGTTTCTCAGATGTAACAGCTTTTCAATTATCAAAGATTCATTTATTCTCATGGATAATTTGTCCAAGACAATACTTTTCAGATCAAGTGAGGATATTTAAAGACATTTCACGTTATTATTGTGATTAAATACATTTTACAAATAATTATCATTAGTGAAAAGTGTGTTTACATTTTTGCCTAATATTTTTATTACTTTTATCTGCACATTTTAAAATAATTTTTTCCCCATTTAGAATCTCATTTTCAAAATAAGGTTACCCAAACTTCAAATTTACCTTTGGCCAAGTGCATTGGTTACATCTGCACATCATTGCAACACCAGATTCTGGGTAGCTCTGTGTTAGCATCTGAAAACAGCTGCACTTCTGATGGACATGTTATCCTCTGACTTTTAGATGGGTCTGTCTGTATACACAGTTTGGACAGTCAATTGGATAATCTGAGCCAACAAATTTTCCACTTCCTTGAATTCTCTTTATATTTCAGGTGAAAATATTTTAACTGAACTTAACTGGATAATTGGCTGAGTTTTCCACTTTCACCATGTATAAACACCATGTATAATTAATTGTCTCATGGACAATATTTTCATTTTTTGTGGAAATAATATTATGATTTCTTGAGATTATAAATCTTGTCTAGGAATACTTAAATTTCAAGATTGGAAGCTGCAATATTTGATATCGATTAGTCATCTTGAGTTCAAAACTGCACTCACTTATTAGCTGTGTGATCCTAGTGACTTTAGCTTGTTTACCTCAGTTTGCTCATCTGTAAAATGAGCTGGAGAAGAAAATGGCAAACCACTCTTATAACTGCCAAAATAAAAACCCAAATGTGTCACACAGAGTTAGACACAACAGCAACCTGCTACTCAAAATGTAGGAGGCCTCCCTAAAATTTCATTTCTGAAGGGATTTCTTCATTCTTTTAAGTCTCAAAGAGAGCTATATAATCCTTCCTGTAGCACAAGGCTATGACAAAAGTTCTCTAGAACTCTCTGGATTTATTCACACTGCAATGGCAGGAATCAGCCTTTCTTTGGGGAACACTAGTTTAATATACCTGTTTAAATAGCTTACCTTGGCACCTGATTCTGAAGAGCATCTATTAGTCCTGCTCAAATACTTGGCTTGGCGAGGGAACTTTTAATTCTCCTCAGCATCTTTTTGATTAGTGTGTGCTGTTGACTTGCTGGTCGGGTGGGATGTCTAGCGTAAGGGGGACTGGACTCAGAAATGAAGCAGTTGTACACAACACATTTTTCCCCCTTTGGCATCAAAAGGAAGCCAGCATGAGAGTAACAGAGAAATTATATGGTTTAGATTTGTTTTGACAGCTTTGGTCCTCAAAGGCTTCTCCATTTTCTCTTGTCTATTCCAGGCGATTTGAAATGCTCTCAGGAGATATGGGGATAATACTTAGGACCATGAAGCTCTCTTTGTGGCAGGTTCTTGGAACCGAATGAACAAATTTTGTTTTTAAAAGTGCTTTGAGCTCATGGGGTAAAAGGACACTTCATAAACTGAAGATATTAGGCTTTGTTTCTTTCAAAAGCACAAACATGTCATTAAAGGACAGGAGAGGGAATTTTTGTTCTTGTCTTAGGTGATTATATATAACATCTTAGTATAGTGGAAAGAGCTGTGCTTGAGAAAGACCTGAATTTTAATCTCACTTTGACACTGATGTTCTGTGTGAATTTAGACAAAGATTAAGTTTCAGCCTTTTTTTTTCCTATGAGGAATGAGGGGCCTAATTTCCATGATCTAAAAGCCCCCTTTAGCTCTTATGAGTCTGATTTTTTTATTCTTACATGAATGTAAGTTCATTTTAATAGGTTTGTTTTTAAGGATGATGATAATTGTGTTTCCAGAAATTAATTAATAAGCAATTAAGCACCTACATGTCGTGCATGTATTGTGTTAGATAGTGAGACTAGTAAGACAAAAAGTAAACAAAATGAAAGCCTTCAATAAGCTTATTACATTGTATTTGGTAGATTCATTTTTTGTGCTTATAGGTACTTCATCCATCTATGTGAATGGGATATTTTGAAGAGAAATCTTTGTAGCACATTTCTAAATTCCACATCTACAGGAGGAAATTGTTAGCCTCATTTAAAAAAATAATTAGCATCTATAAAGTGTTTTAAGTTTTACAAAACAATTTATGTCTGTCTTCTTGTTGGATCCTTACAATAGTGAAGTAGGTACTATTATTTACCTGATTTTATACATTAAGAAAACTCAAGTCCAAAAGTAGTTTAAATAAGTTGCCTAGAGTCACACAGGTCTCTGAGGCAGGATGTGTACTTCCTTGATTCCAAATAAAATTCAGATAGATGTGTTGCCCAATAAAGAGAAGGTTCATGATTAACCTCGATAGATTTGAGAAGGTGATAAGAACATGAACAAGAGATTTAGAAAATAGTTATACTAGTGGTATCAAACGGAAATAAAAATGGAGGCCACTAAATCATACATGAGAATCCCTATAAGCACATGCTGACGTTGGCAACCACGCATTAAAGTTACGTATGTTTTACTGTATTTTATTTCCCAGTTGCATTTTCATCTAGTTAGGACTGGACTTGGGAGTATTGGCCCATGTTTGGCACATCTTAGTTATACTATGTGGAGATGCTCTGTTGAACTAAAAGGAGGAAGTTAAGAAATAAGGATCTAAAAGCATCTTGTCAGACTAGAGCATTGGGCTTAATCTAATTAGATGAAATTCAGGACACCTCTCATCCCCAAAATCAATTTCATAAGTATCAGATAGGGAGACATCATTAGACGGTTATTTGTATAGAAATCCTGGGAGTTAGAGTGGATTGTAAATTGAATTCAGTACTGGATGCTGGAAATTGCAAAGAAGCAAATTTGGGGTTTATGTTGAGAAAAACTTTGTAATAATTAGAGCTGTCCAAAAGTGTGATGGAACATCTCAAAAAGTTAATGGCTTCCCCCTTCCTTGAAGGTCTTCAGGCAGAGGTTGCATGATCATTTGTTGGATATTCTATAGTGGGAGTTGCTTTTGTTTCATAGTTTGTACTAGGAGACCCCAACTCACATTTTGTATTTCTATGAAATGTGCTATTGTTATGTGGAATAAAATTACCTAAGGATTATTTTCATTTATATCATGAAAATATTTTTAATTCACACAAATAAGCATTTATGTATTTAATACTTGTTTACTTTAGATTGAAAGAAATATTGCTGTTGAAGTAGTAACAGCTTTAGTTTACCCTCTTTTAAAAAAGTGTTTAACATAATGACATCTAAGCCAAATTTGGGCTCTGAAATGATAAAAGTTCAGTATTTAGTTTTGTGCTATATGCTAGAAAGAATGTGCCTTTATTTTCATTAATTGGCTATTGTGGATAAATAAAACTTGTGGATACACTGCCTCCTTATCTCACCTTTATAGAATCCCTTTCTTCTTTCAAAATACACCCTAAGCACCATCTTTCTACGTGAAGTCTTCCTTGGCTTTTGTGCTTCTTCATAAAATATCTTTTGTTAAACTATTTGCTGTTGTTCAGTCATTTTTCAATCCTGTCCTACTCTTTGTGACTCCATTTGGGATTCTCTTTGGAGATGCTGGAACAGTTTGCCATTTTCTTCTCCAGCTCATTTTACAGATGAGGAAACTGAAGTGAACAAGGTTAAGTGACTTGACCAGGATCACAGGCAGGAAGCTTCCTAATTTAAGTCTGGCGTTCTATCCATTGGGCTACCTAGCTGCCCACTTTAATAATGGATTTACTCATTACCTCTCGTGAGAGGAGGCAAGCTCATTATGAGTAGGGACCATTTCCTTCATTGTATCTAAATCCCCCTGAGCAGTGCTTAGCACACAAAATATGTGCTTTATAAATACTTGTTGATTGATTGGTTGTGGATGGTACCATGACAACTCATTTGATTCACTGTTGTTAAATATAACGAGCAAAGAATTTCAGTTAATTATTTTCTCCAAACATCTTTAGAATACTGTATTCAGTGTAATTAAAAAAAGGAATTTTATAATGAATTACATTAAAAAGATTTCCATCTCTGATTTACATTAGAAACTGCCCTCCCCAACCTCAAAGATAGTGTTATGATCATAATAATTAAAAGAATTGTGTTTCACTGCTCTTTGTGGCCCTAAATGTGAATGACATGAGAAATACATGTCACCAAATATAACAATGGACAGAATTTTCTTTATATGGACATTTTACAAAAGGATGAATGGAAAAGAACTGAAAGTATCAAACAATTTGAAGAGGAGCCCGTAAATAACTTATGTTCATTGGTTCCTAGGTTTTATTCTCTTGTCTCTGTAAAAATGCATTTTCTTTTTTATGTTTATAATACAGCTGGTCATGGTCTGGAGTGTCTCTGCCTATTATAGTTTACATTCCCTGTTTTATAGGTTGGGGCCATTTGGATGAAGTAAAAACTTAGATGGATAAAGTTTTAAGAGCTCCCCTTATAAAGTGAATAATAGGCATGAGTTCTGTAGTTGATATACTGAATTTAAGCATGCTAAAGTATTATAGATATTATTTTTCTATTGTTGCCTGGATATCATTGTTGCATTTGTTGCCTCTAAAAGCAATAGCAATTTGTTTTTTCTTTGTCAATAGCTCAGAGTTAAATATAAATGAGAGATTTAAATATTATGTCTTACAAGAAAAAAAAATTATGTTGTCACACATTTTTAGATTCGGTGCATTAGAGGATATTATTACTTCATAGAGCAGATTACAACCAATTAAATTGTAATTCTGAGCCCTTGTTAAATAAATATTTCTTATTATCGATTGTGACAGCAGAATGTCCTGGCAAAGTAGTATATGCTTTCTTGGATTCATCTTTCTTCTTGAGATAGATTCTTTCTGAAGGTATATCTCTCTCCATATATAATATATACATTCATATAGATTTAACATACACATTGAATGTAAAAAAGGATTGTTTATATTATCGGTGTAAATATGCATAACTAATATATGCAGAATAACATTTAAGATGTGCCAGCTTTCATTCGACTGACAGGTGTTTCATATCATTTTGGAGACATTTTCTTGAGCAGCAAACACTGGGTGAAGTAAATGGTTTTGATACCTTGGGAGGTCAGACCAAGGTTACCCTCAAGCTTGTGATTCTCCAGGGCCCAGGATGCTGAAAGATATGGCTTTTCCTGTTGTTAAATAGTGCACCTTCCCAGAAGACACTTGCAAAGAAATCCTGCAAAGAAACCATACCCTTAATGTTGTATATAATTCTGGTGTTAAATTTATTGGAAGGTTGAGGTTAATGTAAAACATAGTGTAAAAAGAATGAGACTGTGTGTCAGCCTTATGGAACATTTGGAAGGAGTTGAGTTTTTCTGTGTTTCTCTTGGGTCAAGGAAAAATGCACTGGAGAGGTGAGTGTGAAAAGAAGGTATTTGATGTATCCTGACACTTAGGATGTATTTGTATAAAGCTAGCGGGTCTTATCACGTGTGCCATTTGCTCCCCTGAGAACTGTTTCCTCTCTTCCTTTCCCCCCATCCTTCTGTAAACTGAGATTTTATACACATGGCCGAAAGACATGAGACCTACTTGTAGGTTATCCTTTTTATGTAGAGTTTTTGGTGTACTCATAACAAGAAATTCTAACTGTACTTTTTGGAAGTAACTAATCTTTTAAAATTGAGAGTTTGAGTGGGTGAAAATTATTCTGGAATACTTTATATATCTTGAAACACAAACATCATAATTAGGGTTTTTCCTATTCTCACTGGACAAAATATCTGGGGTGTGGTAATCTTATCATAAAGTCTCCTGGGTATGCATTTGGAATAGTAGCAACTAAACTTCAAAGCTCTAATTGTTAACACATTTTTACAGGGAGATTTGCCTCTTTTTGCAACTTCCACCCAATTCTTTCTATTTCTGAACTCTCCAGCATTATGCAGATAAAACAAGTATGTTTCATAGAATCTGGTCCAGGACTGCAATAAATTATGAGCAATGTTACAACTTTAGTTTAATTGGACAGCCCCTATAGTCTCTTTGCAAAACTCTTTTAGGCAAATCGTCATGGTTGGTCAGGGAATTTTACCATTTCCTCTTCAAAAGTTACATCTTGCCTGTCCCCCGGTGACTGTTTAAAGACTTGAAACAAGGGTGTTCTTTGCACATTATGCTCCTTTGTTCTTTCCTTGTTTCCTTATTCTCTTTCATTCAATTTAATTCAATCACCATTTTTAACTACATAGCATAAATTTAGCATTGTACTGCTACATCAAGTATTCTTTCTTGCAGCTAAGACTCAATCTCCTTGGCCACCAAAAAGCACTTAATAATGTTCCTGTGTTTTTATGAGCATGTTTATGTATGTGTCTGTTTGACCTGACCTTGATTCCATCAGTTTAAGGCTGTAATTAGCGAGGTACTTTCCCTACAGTCAAGGCATCTCTGCAGCTTAAGTTGTCCATATACATATAATGTACGAAATGAGCGTCCTAATTGTGCATGTATTCATTATTTTTATTCAAAGGTCTGTAAGTCATTTTTATGTCAGTGACCATGACCATCTTAGATGCTAATCTTTCCAAGAAGCCGAGAGGGACCAGCATCCTGTCTTTCAATGGGCTATTGATCCTCTCAGACTCAGTTTCATTCTCTGTAAAATGAGAGGGTTGGACTAGATGTCCTCCAAGGTCTCCTTTAGCTCTAAGAGTCTATGATCCTGTGCTGATTTAATTTGCTGTCTTGAGCAAAGATGGCAGGGAGCCATGGGCTTTTTGCTGATGTTTATGAATAAGAAACAGTTAGTGGTTCTTTGCTTTTGGGCACCAGCCACCCGCTTGGGCACCTTGCTGCCTTTTTCACCCTATTTTACCCATCCAATCTTCTACCTGCTGCTTTTCCAAATCCCTTTGAGAGAGAGGAGAGGGCTCATGGCTGAGCATTGGGGTTATATGCAGAACCTAGGGCTTTGGAGGACTCATGGCTGAGTTTTGGGATTATTTGCAGAATTAAAGCCTTGGAGAATTTATGGCTGAGCTTTGGGGTTATATGCAGAACTAGGGCATTGGAGGACTCATGGAGGAACTTTAGGGTTATATGCAGAATTAGGGCATTGGAGGGCTCATGGCTGAGCTTTGGGGTTATATGAGAATTAGGGCATCTGATTTAGTTGGGGATCTAAGATAGAGAAGGAACAATCATGCAGGTAGGAAGAAGGGGAAACTCAGAGAGATTAATATCAAGAACATTTGAAGAATAGAGAATATCCCAGGTGAGAGGGTGATCAACACTGTCCATTACTGTAGAGAGGTCAAGAAAGATAATGAGGATCAAGCTTTAAGATATTGTTGATAAAACTTCTCCAAAATTTTAGCTGAGTGATGAGATTGGAAATTAGATTGCAAAAGGATTGAGAAGTGAATGAAAGGAAAGGTATTGCAGGAAATGTGAAAATATAACCCTTTCTAGGAATTTGGTTGTAAAAGGAAGGCGAGAAATACTATAAATAGGTGGAATGTTTTTGTCCCCTGCCTCCATTTTTTGTATAAATGACTGCAGAGGATATGTATCTCACTCATAAAAGTATAGCTCAATTTGGGGTATTCCCCAATTCTACCTTTTATTTGGCCAAACTACCTGGTAAGGCCCATTAATCTCATGTCCAGGTAAATCAGACAAGCAGAAATTCATGGTTTGCTTTATACTTAGAAGATAGGTTTGGCTTAATGCCAAATTAATTTAGTTTTTAGGTTTTAAAATTTTGTTTACAAATCTAGGAAAGGAGCCAGCTTTCCCCAAATGGCATCTTCTCCCTGACTTGGGTGAGAACAGAGAATGCACATTCATTTCATTTCTCTACTTAGTCTGCATTTACCATTTTCTCCTTCATTCTATAGCTCCCAAGTTGCTATCAGAGGAACAGAAATCAGAATTGGCCTCAATTAGACTTAAATGGCTTCCTTTAACATTCTTCCTTGTTGCTTTAGAAGCATCCTTGCAAAAAAAATACATCAAAGTCTCAAACGAAGGTGGTTTCCTCAAAAGCCTGCAAACACAGTGGGATGAACAGCCCTTGGTTTTGGTTCAACACAGAAACTCGGAGCTTGTATGAGCTGTAAATATAAGCACAGTTTTAATTTCCCCAAATGGAATGGGAGATTTGAATGTACTCATTTAACTTTGGAACTGAAAGAAAGCTGCAGCAGAAGGAATCAATACATGTCTCTGCCTATAACACTCATCCAAGGCAATGAACATCGATTCAGTAAATGGCAGTCTCTCCCCTCTGCCCCAAAGCTGTTTTGTGCATTATAATCTTTGGGGGAAAATCACATTTATACATGAATTCTTTAATTTATGTTACAACTGCCTTTTGCTCTATATAAATTTTGTTCTACATAAATTCATTAAGCTGCTATGTTGAGCAGAGTAGTGTACTGGTCTCTTAGCAAAATAGAAAGATTAAATAAGACAAGATTTCCATCTTCATGGAGTTTCTCTTCTAATAGGTGGGATATGATATGTACACAGATAATTATTGTATGAAATAAAATATATGTTTAATAAGTCCAACATAATTTGAGAGTTCTTATGAAAGCTTTGTTTACCTTGGTGGGAATAGGGATGGGTTTGGGAAAGAACCAGAAAAAGTTCTTGGAGGAGGAACCAGACAGTATTTGAATTGAACCTTAAAAGGATGGAAAAAATTTTAACTAATAGAGCACAAGAGTTTGGTTACATTCTAGGGGTATCTAGGTGTACACTAAGTCAGAAAAGCATGATGAGAGAAAAGGGAATTGGAGAGTATGGGTGGCAGTAAAGACTCCAATTTGAGTGGAATAAACAATATAGAAGTACGAGATATGGATGAATTGTTGGATTATAGAAGGCTTTGAATACAACTCAAGCAGAGTCTAGAGACCCAGTGTGGAATCTTGCTCTTAATAGGAATCTAATAAGTATTTGTTTAATTTAATTGAATTAAGGAGTTGGGCCTTAATTCTTTAATGACACAAGCAGATGTGTCTCTTGTTAAAACAACAATGAAAACAAAGATTTAGTTGTTTTTGAGAATTGAAAACTTGATTTTCCTAATCCAGGGATTCTTAAACTTCTACTTGGGTGACCCCTTTTTGCCCAAGAAATTTTTATACCAATCTATCTCAAATCAGAGCTGAGGTGAAGCAGCGAAATGCAACATAGTCAAGACTGTCTGAAACACCTTTGATTGATTATGTGTGTGATTTTGAATTAATTTTTGGATGTTGCATTCAGAAACTTTTATTATTGTGATCCCCCCATTCAGTTACACAACACTAAGTGGGGGTCTTAAAAGTGATATTCTTAAAATATTATCTCTGTAAAAGTCCAGAAAACTTGGGAAAGAGATCAATTAATAGAATATATTTTACATATATATTATTACATATAATATATATTCTATTCTATTCTAACTGGACACAGTTCTGCCTCTGTTAAATGCATTCTATGAGCTGGATAAGCCATACTCTCTCAATCTAGACAACTCTCCAAGACCATAAATCACAGAGAAGATGCCAATCTTCATTGATAATAAGTTTATCTAGAAGTACCCTAATGAGTGAAATAACAATCCTAATCCCCATTCATACTACCATTTTAATTTAAAAACAATGGGAAATGGACAAAAGAAGTCTTGTTAAAATCGAAGTTTTAATCCCAAAAGTTAAAGTAACTCCTTTTCTGACCTTAGTCAAGGAAAAGAAATTTAATTAAAGATCAGAGATCTTTGTGGGCCTTAAATCTCTTAAATCTCAAGCAACTAAAAAACAATGATAACAGGGCCTCCTAGATTAGAACTCCAGCTTTGTTTATACTAAGAGGATGTCACCTTTCCATGAAGTGCAATCTCTTAGAAGAGTTGATAAAGAAGATCTGAGACCCAAGGGCCACAGAATTAAAGTTGTCTCTTTCCCCCTCTTGATTACTTTTAACACCTTGGAGGACTTGAATGATGAAAATATGTTCCACTTCAGGAAGCTTCAGAACATGCCATAAAAAGTAATTTGCAATTTTCCTTTTCCCCATATCTAAGCTGAATGAGATGGTTAATTATTCCATAATAGCTTTTTGTTCTGGTGATTTGTTACAAAAACAGACAAGTCCTTTATCATCATTAAACACACGGATTAGTAGTTTTTATTAGGGATCCTTTAAATCTCTGAAAAGGTTTGAAAAAAATTGCATGGAAAACTTTTGGGTATGAATTTTTAAACAGCACTGATATTTACAACAAATGCATTCATTCAAGTGGTGTACATTCAAAGAAAAATAAAGATACTAAAATACCCATTTCTTTAAATCACCCTGCAGTCATTTAAGATGGTGTCCTGGATGACTGCCAAATTATACTGTATAATATATATTCCCTGGGAGGTGAGATCTTTATGGAATTTTTGCCACTGACAGATTCCTGCTGTTCATATTATTTCTGAATAGTATGGAGTATCTTTGAGGTGTTTTTTTTTCCCTTTTACCTGTTTATTTCAGTGTGGTTCTGGGCCCAGCTGCCTATTTGTTGCACAAGGTACAGCAAACTTAATTGAAGCTCCTTGTGTTTCTGAACAAATGGATTATTTGCTGGAAAGAATGTGGGAAACCTGTTTGTGTCTAAAATTTATAGTGGCTTAGATCCCAATCCCTTCATACTAGTTTTTAAAAACAGGTGTTTAAGCTTAACATAGAGAGTTTACCTCTAGCTTTCTAAGGCTTCTTCTCTTCCCCTTCTTGTTTGTTATAAGTGTGTGCATGTGCCCGGGGACATGACTCGTGTGTCTGCACGTGGGGGCACACACACAGGAAGGTTAATACTGCCTTATTTCAGTTTGGAATGAATAATATGGTGCATTTGACCTCTGTAGACATGACCACAGGTTAAGAGAATGGCTCGAAACCTGCTGTGCTATTTTCAAAAGGAAGCAGGATTGGTCCACATCTCAAATTATATTATTTGCTAATAGATTTTGTGCACCAGAGTTCTCGATTTCCGTGTTGTGGAAATGAATTCAGTAATGCTTGTCACAGAGCATTAGCTTTTATACTGTAGTTGGAATTTAAATTTATGGGTATATGCCAGTGGATTTTTTTTCTTCTCTAAACAGGTGAGTCGGAAAAAGGTTGGCAGCTGTTTTTAGTTATGGCCAAAAGAGAGAGATTTTTGAGATTTTACAAGGAAAAGGGAAGGAGGAGACGTTTTCACATCATTAGAACGAGGCCTTGTGTGCTGACGAGACAACAAGACTAAAAGCAGGCTGATGCTGGGAAAGGAGGCTTTTGGCTAATCTGCATAAGATGCAGAGCAAGAGGGACTGATGTGAATTTCTTAAACCTAAAGTCCTTCTGCAGGAGATTTACTGAACATCATTGAGATGATTACCCCTTTCCAATATCCCAGACTGCAAGTCATTCCCAACTTCACATGCAGTGAGGTTTTATTCATACCATAAATCTTTTTACTGAACGTACGTTCTAGGGTCCTTTCTTTTAGAGACCCTGAACTCAACAGAATGCATTGATTTATTTATTTTTTTGTTTATGGATAGCTCATAGTGATTGTCTTTTCATATTCCCGTGCCTCTTACTCAATGATGCTTCATTTTCCAAACATTTTTCAAATTAAATCCATTATATGCCTGTTTTACATTTTTTTCATTAGCAATATATTTATATTACTTACTGCTTTCTCCATGTCCCCAAGCATATAGGACCACAGGAGAATATTAAAAAAGATGGACCTTTATTTTATGGTAAACAGGACTAGAATCCTCCTCTCTGGGACCAGTTCACTGCTCATCCACATTGTCCAAGTTATATATGCTGAAAACTCTGTGAGTTGTTTGTACAGCTACATATAAAAGGTTGGGTATTCCATAAGATTCATAAGATTGTGAATATGTATAGGATATGAGGTATTAGGATTTCTTTTTTTTAAAATCACATTTTATTTCCCCCCCAGTTATTTACATATATATATATATATATATGTGTGTGTGTGTGTGTGTGTGTGTGTGTGTGTGTGTGTGTGTGTGTGTGTGTGTGTCAAGGCAATTTTTAGCATTCATTTTTACAAAATTCTGAGTTCCAAATTTTTCTCCCTCTCCTTCCCTCTTCTGAATACAGTAGATAATTTGATATAGGTTTTTCATGTGCTTATCAGGTAAAACATACTTCCTATTAGAGTTGTGAAAGAAGAAACAGATCAAAAGGGAAAAACCCATAAAATATAATAAAGTGAAAAAATTATGCTTCAATCTACATTTAGGGTTCATCAATTCTTTATCTGGATGTAAATTGTATTTTTTTCTCATGAATCTTTTGTACTTGTCATGGAACATTATGTTGCTGAAAAGAGCCAAGTCATTCATAGTAAATCACCATGTATACAATGTTTTTCTGTTTAGCTTTGCATCAGTTTGTACAAATCTTTCTGGATTTTCTTGTTCATCATTTCTTATTGCACAGTAGTATTCCATTACATTCATATCCAGTTGATGGGCTTCCCCTCAATTTCTTATATTTTGCTTCCACAAAAAGAACTCTTATAAATAATTTTGGACATATGGATACTTTTTCCTTTTTTATTATTTCTTTGGAATATAGACCTAATAGTGGTATTACTAGATCAAAAAAGTATATACACAGTTTGGTTGCCCTTTGGGTATAGTTCCAAATTGCTTTCCAGAATGGTTGAATCCATTCACAAATCCACTGATATTGTAATGTAGCGTTCCAATTTTCCTACATTCTCACCAGCATTTTATCATTTTCCTTTTTTGTTGTATTAGTCAGTCTGATAAGTGAGAGTTGGTACCTCAAAATTTTTTTAATTTTCATTTCTCTAATCAAAAGTGATTGGGTCACTCCTTCATATGCTTATATATATCTTTTATTTCTCCATCTGAAAATTGCTTTTCATATCTTTTGATCATTTATCAATTGGGAATAGCTTGTATTCTTATGAATTTGACTCAATTCTCTATATATTTAAGAGGCCTTTATTTAAAAATTGTTTCTTAGTTTTCTGCTTTCTTTTTAATCTTGGTTGAATTGGTTCTGTTTGTGTAAAAGTTTTAAAATTTAATCAAAATTATTTTACATTTCATATCTTTCTATCTCTTGTTTGATCACAAATTCTTCCTTTATAGATCTGACAGATTGGTCTTTATTCCTAATTTGCTTATGGTGTCACCTTTTACATCCAAATAACATACCCATTTTGATCTTATTTTGGTTTATGATATGGAAAGTTGATCTACGTACCTAGTTTGTATCCTATTGTTTTTCACTTTTCCCAGAAGTTTTCTTCAAATAGTGAATGCTTATCTCAAAACCCAAAGTCTTTGGGTTTATCACATCCTAAGTAATTTACTTCTGTCTTGTATACTTAATCTATTTCACTGACACTCTATTGTATTTCTTAGCTGGTAGTTTTGATGATTACTGATTTATAAAATTGTTGAAAAGTGGGATTGATAGGCCATTTTACTTTGTATTTTTTTTCATTATGAATTCCCTTGATATTCTTGATCTTTTGTCATTCCAGATGAATTTTCTTACTGCTTTTTCTAGGTCTATGAAATAATTTTTGATAGTTTGATTAGTATGACACTGAATAAGTAAATTAGCTTAAGTAGAAATGATATTTTTATTATATTGGATTAGTTTAATCATAAACAATTCATAATTTTCCACTTGTTTAGATATGGGTTTATTTGTGTGGAAAGTATTTTGTAATTGTGTTCATATGATTTTTGGGTTTGTCTTGGTAGACTGCCAAGTATTTTATATTGTTTATGTTTATTTTAAATAGAATTCCTCTTTCTGTCTCTTCTTGCTGGGCTTTGTTGGTCATATAAAAATATGCTGATGGTTTATATGAGGTTTTCCTTATATCTTGCAACTTTACTAAAATTAATTTTTTCTAGTAGATTTTTAATTGATTCTCTAGGGTTCTCTGAGAATACTATCATATTATCTGCAAAGAGTTATGATTTTATTTCCTTATTGCCTATTCTAATTTTTTATCTCTTTTACCTCTTATTATTATAGTACTATGCTCAATAGCAGTGCTGATAATGGGCATCCTTACTTCACCCTGATCTTATTGGGAAGACTTTTTGCCTATCTCTATTACAGGAAATCTCCATTACAAGAAACACTAATGGTTTTAGATAGATGTTGCATATCATTTTAAGGAATGCTGCCTTTATTCCTGTGTTCTCCATGTATTTTTAATAGGGGAATGTGTGTTGTACTTTGTCAAAAGGTTTTCATCATCTATTAAGATAACCATAATTTCTGTTCTGTTATTGATAGTCAAATATATTGATGGTTTTTCTAAGGTTGAGCCATTCCTGGTCATATATAAATATGACCTAGTCATAGTATATAATCCTTATGATACATTGTTGTAATTACCTTGCCTAGTATTTTGTTCAACATTTTTGCATCAGTATTCATTAGGGAAATTGGTCTGGAATTTTCTTCTTCTGTTTTAGTTCTTTCTGGTTTAGGTATCAACACCATATTTGTGTCATAAAAGGAATATGTTAAGACTCCTTCTTTGCCTTGTTCCAAATATTTTATATGATATTGGAAGCAATTGTTCTTTTAAATGTTTGATAGAATTTACTTGTGAACTGATCTGGCCTTGAAGATTTTCTTAGGAAGTTTTTTAATGGGTTTTTAAATTTCTTTTTCAAAGACGGGGTTATTTAGGCATTTTATTTCCTGATCTGTTAATATAAGAATTTTTTCATAAATATTGTGTCTTGCTTTCTAGAACCCCCAAATTGGGGTGACAAAACATAGTGTTTCTTTCTAGAGCCCCCACACCAGGATGATTAAGGTAGACCTTCCTAGTGGAGAAGTGATGAGGCAGGATTCCTGAGGAGGGTGGGAAAATGGAGTCTGTTTATTTCATTCCCCTTTTTATCATGTAACAAAAACAACACTATGCTTGTAGGACTACATAAACAACTTGCTATGTAGTTTGCTACCTGGTATCACTCTTCCATCTGCTATCTCTCTGTTTCAATCTCCACACAGGTTGTCACCACCCCCTGACTTCTCAGGAAGGCCGAGAGCCCTTAGGGGAGCTGGGGAGCTGAACCAGACCTTGTTAGCAGGTTCCTTCTGGGCAGAAGGGTCTTATACCTCACTCAGAGTTTCCCCACTGACTGTGACCCTCCACACATATTCATTGCTTTCACTCAGATTGTTAGATTTATTGGCATTTACTTGGGCAAAGTATTTTCTAATGACTGCTTTCATTTCTTCTTCATGGGCAGTGATTTCACCTTTTTATTTTTGATAAAGGATATTTGATTTTATTCTTTTTTTTTAAATCAAATTAACCAAATGGCTCATCTATCTTATTAGCTTTTTCTACAAAATCAACTTCTACTTTTGTTTTTTAGCTTAATAGTTTTCTTATTTTCAGTTTTAGTTATCTTTGATTTTTAGGATTTATAATTTAGTGTTAAATTGGGGATTTTAAGTTTGTTTTAGATTTTTTTTTAAATTGGATAATCAGTTCATTGATTTTCCCTTTCTTTTGTTAATGTAAGACTTGAGGATTCTGTAATTTGGCTATAATGTTTCTTGGAGTTTATTTTTGGATCTCTTTGCTGATATAATCAGTGAATTGTGGATTTTTGTTTCTGCTTTGCCATTTGGTAAATTTTATTTTTAAGCAGTTTTTCATCTTTTTCCAAACTGTTGATTCTTTTCCTCCCCCTCCCCCCAAAAATGGAGGTTTTGGGTGTGTGTTCAGGCTGCCTTTTCCTGGGGTTACCTGGAAGGACAGGGTTCTGGAGTCCGCTCAGTCCCTTGGCCATGCTGAGGCACGTTGAGGGGCTCAGGATCTCCTGTTGGCTTGCTTAGTTAGACTTGCCAATGACTTACTGGGATGCTTCCTGTCCTGTGTTACAATCTGCTTTTTTTTTTTTAAACCTAATTGAGACACATCTTTCTTGGTGATCTTATAAGTTTCTAAGGAGAAAAGATTGTTTCACTTGTCTCTTTACTGGTTTTGTCCTTCTGACATTTGTTTTGGAGTCTTATGTTGTGGTAGTTTGGTGGTGGATATGAGATCATCAATGGCTTTTTGTAGTGGCAAAGAACTGGTAACTGAGTGGATATCTAGCAGTTAGAGAATGGCTGAACATATTATAATATATGTGATGGAATATTATTGTTCTATAAGAAACAGTCAGCAGCATGATTTCAGAGAAGCCTGGAGAGACTTACATGAACTGATGCTGAGTGAAACAAGCAGAACCAGGAGATCATTGTACATAGAAATAACAAGATTATGTGATGATCGATTCTGATGGACATGACTCTCTTCAACAATGAGATGATTGAGGACAATTCCATTGATCTTGTGATGAAGAGAGCCATCTACACCCAGAGAGAAGACTGTGGGAACTGAGTGTAGATCACAACATAGCATTTTAACCTTTTTATTGTTGTTTGCTTGCTTTTTTCTTTCTCATTTTTTTTTCTTTTTGATCTGATTTTTCCTATGCAGCATGATAATTGTAAAAATATGTATAGAAGAATTGCACATGTTTAAACCTATATTGGATTACTTGCTGTTTAGAGAAGAGATGGGGAAAGGGAGGGGAAAAATTTGGAACACAAAGGGTGTATATTGAAAACTATCTATGCATATGTTTTGGAAGTAAAAAGCTTTAATAAAAATATAAATAAAAACAAAGTGAATAGCAATTTGCTTACTGCACCATATTACAAAACCACTAGAATTCCTTTAAAGCCAGATGTGGCTATATGTCAGTTGCAATCATACTAAGTATTTATTTGGGTATAGCCTTGCAAACCCGGGTTATACTTTGCTTACAGGCTCATTTCTTCATTCATTTTCTCTCAGGATTCCTAAATAGTCTAGCAGTTTTGAATATGCTTAAGTTTAACAAAAAGCTTCAGAATCTCTCCATCTCTTTCTTTTCCCTTTGATTAGCTTCCCCCTATCCTAAGCTGTATTGAGCACTTGATAAAGTTGGACAAAAGTCATAGTGAATGATCATTGGCTTTAATAGTAGTATCTAATCATTTAAAAACCCTGAGAGGATTAAAGATGGGTGTAATAAATGGGTTTATAAGCTGGAGGAAGCTTTGCTTTCCATCTGTCACCCCCATCAGCTGAAAGGGAGAAAGAAGAAACGTGGTCCGACAGGCATTGTTCCAAGACAGGATCAGAAAAAGTTAGACATTGTGGCCTGGATTTTGGGCCTTCCTAAAGATCAACATTTCTTTTCTTCTTTTGTTCTTATCCAGATCAGAATAAACTGGCTTCTCAAGGCATAGAATTCTGGGCCTGGAGGGACCCTTGGCAAATCATCTAATTTATGTTTGCCTCCATTTCTCAACTGTAAAATGGGTATAATAATAGTACTTACTTTCCAGGATTGTTGTAAGGATTAAACAAGATAGTACTTACACAAATTTGGAAGTATTTATAAAAAAGGGCTTAGTGCAGTGTCTGGCATGTAGTCAGTGCTATATAATAATAGATAATACTATATATAATTCTTTCCTCTTTAAGTTTGGTCACTTCTGTTCACAGTCTTATTTCCATTGTTTTCTGCTTTTGGCAATAAAAGGGCTAGCATATCTGTTGCAGATCATATCCACCCTCCAATGAAATAGAATGTGTGATGGATATGGGGTCATCCCCACAAATGAGTCAGAATTATAATTTTTGCTTTTTTGAGCCTCTTTTGTATAACTTTTCCTAAAATCAAGTTATTTCAGAGGAACTCACAAACCCAGATACGTCCAATTCCCAATAACTTTTGGGGACCAATTTATCTACCCACTGAGTCTCCATAGAGGTGTCTCTATTTGAGGGTAATGATCTTATAGTCTGAAAAAACAGTTTTTTCCCCCATCATCCACTTATTTTTCCTGTGTAGATAGTTGGGGTGAATTCCTAAGAGTGCTTATGGATCTTATTTTTGAGGTTTGGCAATGATTCAGCATTTGGTAAAGTTTAGTATAAAGTCATTGGCTTCAGGAGAATCTGGAAAACCTCACCAATTATGTGGTATTTCTTTTAGTTTCTCTATGCCGAATGTCCTCCCTAACTGTGGTAGATATCTTTGGTGACAATCCATTTTTCTTGTTTTACAGTTTGCTAGATATTACTAATCAGAGTTATTTTTTAAAAGCTGTGTTGAGATGTTTACTTAGAATACAGCCTTTAAGACAACGTTTTTCTATACTGACTAAAATGCTTTAAAAACAAAATAAAACAAAACAAAACAAAGTATGCAATAAGCACAGTGGAAGATAAAGTTCTTCCTGTGCTTTTTAGTCAATTGTGAATATTTAAGGTCTGCTATAGAATATTATTCTTTAAGGTATTCTATAGATATTATTTATGAATATTTATTTATGAAAGTCTGCATGTTTCCTTTCTATAATTTCATCAAAGATCACCTAGTTTCTTCTCTATAGATTATTTTAAAAATAACATTTTTAAGGTAGGAGAAGCCATTTAGGTTGGTAGTTATTGATATTTTAGTCATTTCCTTTTTCTGTGTTGTAATGAATATGGGGATCTTCTCTTTCAGATAGTTTAAGAATCATCACCTCTCACTAGCATTTAGTCCAGCCATTTTTTTTCTGTCTGTTTTATTTATTTTTACCATGTCTACTTCCTCATGCTATGTACCAGGGTTGGTTAAAAAGTTGGAATGTGATAGTTCCATTATCATGAATGGAAAGGGAAATGAAAAGGAGGAGGAAATATCACAAAAGGCTGTCTGTTCCACAGCCTGAAGTGTGTTTAAGGAGAGAGAGGGACTGTGGACTTTAGTGTGAATACTGGATTTAGAAAGCACAGAATCTCAGAAAAGAGACATATTTTTGATGTCTAGGAACAACCCATGGAAATACAGAGCAGCCTTTTACCAGGTTGGCCACAGGGTGGTGAAATTTTTAGGTGTACCAACTAGAGTAATAGAGGAGGAGTTACTTGTTCTGATAAAAATCACAAATCCTTACCATTTTGAAGGGAAAGTACCAGTAATGATTTAAAGTGATTCTAAAGCCCCTGGCCATTAATAGGGGTTTTTAGTGTTTTCCACCAAAGAATGACATGGGGCTAATTTTTGTCTTTATCAGACTCCCTGGGCCTTCCACAGGCCATAATCACCTTTCTCCCATATCTACAAATTAGCATCAATGAGAATCCAATCCAGTTTCTTAGAATGGGAAGCAAAAAAATTGGGAGTGTGCAATGAAAGCTGAAGAGTGAGTCCAGGGATTGACCATGTAACTTAACTCCCCTTCTTGATCCAGTGATTTCCTAATACCTCCAGGATTAAATACAAAATCCTCTGTCTGACATTTTCCTACCTTTCCTACATTTATACTTTTCTATCTAAATTTTCCCTATTTGCTGCTCCATGAACAAGATATTCCAGCTCTTGAATATGTAGTTTCCCTGGCTTTCCCTTATGTGTGTCTTGTTCTGTCCACCGAACTTCTACTTCCTAGCTTCCCTGAATTCTTTTAAGTCTTAACAAAAACTTTGCTTTCTATGGAAGCTTTTCTCAACCCTTCTTAATTCTAGGGTTTTCCCTCTGTTAATTATTTCCTATTTGTACTATATGTGTATTTTCCCTTTGTTAATTATTTCCTATTTATACTATATGTGTATTTTCCCTTTGTTAATTATTTCCTATTTATACTATATGTGTGTATATTCATATGTATATATACTCACATATTTTATATACATATATTCATCCAAATACACACACACACACTTAGCTTGTCTGTATATATTTATTTCTTTTCTTTCCAATTTGATTGTGAGTTTCTTCAAGATAAATACTGCCTTTTGCCTTTTACTGTGTCCCAAATTTTTGCCACAGTTCCTGGCATGTAGAAGGCACTTAATAAATGTTTATTGATAATGATGATGATGGCCCTTGAAAACTATACATAAAAATACACAAATTAGAACTTGTTTTGAAATCTCTCAGCTCAGGAAAGTTTTAAAAGGATTTTCATTCACAGAAAGACCCCTGAAGTGGGGGAGGGGAAGAAGTATTAGTGATCATGCTTAGTCTTCTGTTACACTTTGGGGAAATAACTCCAAGGTTTAGTCCCTTTGAAGGAAAACAGGTGTAGCTTGTCAGGATGAAAAATGGAGATAAATATTTTCCAGCTAAATTTGTAATCAAGCCAAGTAGAGAAGAAGGAACCTTGAATAATGGGTTTTGTCTTTACATAGTAGAGAACTGAGGTAATTATCTAAAATATTGAAGCAAAAAGAGTGCTCTGGTAATTGTTGTTTTTATGGGAGCTTCCTGAAATCTCTACCTCATTCCACATTATTTTCAGCCTCCACAGATATCTTGTTGCTTCCTTGAATTTTTATGTCAGGCATCATTAGCCTGACTAATAGTGTAGGGATTATTTGTGTCTCAGTGACAACTCTCATGGTTTTAAGAACATCTAATAAACTTTAAGCTCTTTGAGGGCAGGGATTGTTTTATTTTTTCTTTGTATTTCATTATTTAGCTCATTGTGACCATTGATTATCTGTCATTCTTTGCCTTTTCTCCAAGTACCCAGAAAAGTACCTTCCTTGCCTGTACTCAATATTAATTCTACAAATGCCTATGGTACTGAGCTACCCTATGTTTCTATGCAGTTGAGAAAAATAGGGACTGAAAAATGCCTTTATTTATGTCAGTTCACAGTCTCATATAATGAAAGTTCAGATATCATCTTATAACAGTCTCCTTATTTTATATATGAGCAAATAGGACCCAGAAAGCTGGGAATAATTTTGCCAAGGTAATAAAGGTTATGGCAGAACTGGGATCCAAACACAAATCTTGTCCTCGATGTTGCCTTAACAATTCATTGAATGATGATGATGATGATGATGATGATGATGATGATACATCTAGCATTTTCATAGGACTTTAAAGTTTGCAAAGTACTTTAAAAATCTCATTTCATCCCCCCAACATTTGTGAGTAGATGCTATTTTTAGCACCCATTTTATAGATCATTAAACTGAGGCAGATAAGAGATTAAGTGATTTTCCTCACGGTTACATAAGATAGCTCATTATGGACAAGGATTGGTGGTTCTTTACCTTTTTGTGTCTTCTAGTGCTCAGATTAGTGCATTGTATAGTTAACTATATATTGTAAAGTTATTCTGCGAAATGAATATATATGTGTTTATCCCAGAAATTAAACCTTCTCTCTCTCTTTCTGTCTCTTTTTCTCTTTCTCTTTCTCTTTCTGTCTTTCTCCCTCTCTGTTTCTGTCTCTCTGTCTCTCCCTCTGTCTTTCTCACTCTCTCTCCCTCTTTTTCTCTATTTCTCTCTCCCTCTGTTGTCTCTCTCTGTCTCTCTTACTGTCTGCCTTTCTGTCTCTTTCTCTTTTTCTCTCTGTTTCTTTCTGTCTCTGTCATCTCTCTCTGTCTCTGTTCTCTCTCTCGCTCTCTCTGCTCTCTGTCTGTCAGTCTCATTTCTCCTAGATCTATGTATGCATTTTACCTTTAATGTTAACTGTAGCCAGTGCACCAAGAAGGAAGCCCTGAGTCCTTTAAATGCTTGTTTCACATCTCAAATGCACAGTGAAATAAAGAAAAAAAATTAAAGCTCACTAGTTACTGACTACAATTAAGGAATCTTCTAAATGAAAATCACTTTTCAAAAAGGTCTTTCTTTCAGTGGGTAGCAGTTCTGTTATGACCTTATCTTTAATCATTCACGAGCAGACCTTTTGATCATTTGTCTTAAATTAAGTAGTTCAAAGAAGGTTTTCTGGGGCCTGCCTTATCTGGCGAATGTGTGTGCTTCACAGGGCCTGTGGACCATTTTGAAAAGGCTGTGCATGTGCTGTCTGAGAAAATGCATGCTGAGAAGCCCCCGTTTAGAGCCCAGAAGTCACTCAGCAGTGTGGGGAAAACAAGAAACCTTTTGTATTACTGGAGGTACAAAACAGTACCATTTTATAACTGCTGAGTGTCTTTCTAAAGTAATTACCATTTAAAACCCTAAATAAAATAATCCTCCACTAAACAAAGCAGATAGGAGACATTTAAATGACACAGACTATTTGAGTGGTTTATTTACGGCATGGAGAGTGACTTTGCATTGTAAGGACGTCCCAGGAACTTCCCTGCTTCTGGACGGAGGTCACGCCAAACTGGAAAGGCTCCACGGTCAGGCTGCCAGTGGACTCCTTGTTCTTCCAGGACCAAATTAGCTTAGTTTACAGAAGCTCCTTCCTTGCTTGGAGTTTGGCCAACAGGTGGTTTCTGTTTGTTTGTTTATTGCCACAATTCCCTGAAGACCTTCTCTAAGATGTGGAAGGGGTATGATTTCTGTCAGTGGAGGCAGTGCCCATGCTGAGGAAATCCACAGATCTTAAAAAGGTATATGAGCCAATCAATCAATCCATCAACAAATATTGATTAAGTACCTAACATATGCTAGAATAGAAATATTAAGATTTAAAAAAAGATACAGTTTCTGCCCTCAAGGAGCTTACATTCTAAGGAGACATAAATATTAAAGTGATGGAACTAGATAAATGTGTGTATAATATACTTATCAATCAATAAACATTAAGGACCTATTATATGCTAGATTAGAAATATAAAGATAAAAAATATACTTCCTGTCCTCAAGGAGTTTACATTCTATAAGTAGACATGAATATGAATAAATGATAGAAATATATATGTATATATGTATTTGTATTTATAATATACATATGAATCAGTCAATAAACATTTATTAAGCACTTACTATGTGCCAGGCTAGATTAAAAAAGGTATAGTTCTTACCCTCAAAGACCTTACATTCTTAGGATATGTGACTATAAATACATAAGAGAGACAAATCTAAAAATTATACATACATACATACATATCTATATAATAATAATGTAAGATAATACATATCAATCAATAAATATTAAACACCTTCTGTGTGCTAGGAACTATGCACATATCCAAAAATATAAGATAATTTGGAGAGATTTAATTGATTTAATAAACAAAAGTATTTCTGTCAGAACTTAGAAATTAGCCAAGGATATGTACCCAAAATACAGTACAGTGGTGTAGAAAGAACATCATTGTTCAAACACCAAGTTGATTCATTAACTCTGTGACCTTAGGGGAACCACTTGACTACCATGCCTATCCCTCAGCTATCCTGTCTGCAAGAATGGAGATACTTGATTGCATTGTTACATGGACCAAATGAGCTAATGTATCTGAAAGGGCTTGAAAAAGACAACCTAATATGTTTTAGTTGTATTGTTATTTTATTAGTTCAGGGTAAGTTTTGCTGAGCAAGACTCACAATTTATAATAATGTCTTTTGTTCAGATTTTCAAAGGAATGAATATTCTTTATGTGTGCTTGATTTCCTTGTTTGTTTTGTTTCATGAATTTTTTCTCATCTCTTTTGTCAATTTGACTGGTGAGGTTGAAAACACATGGGACCCAATGTCAGAAGAGTTGAGCTCCAGTGCTGCCTCTGGGCCCTTCTCAGAATATAACTTTGATCAACTAACTTTGCCTCTGAGGACTCTCCATCATTTAACCTTTTTTCTGTGTCATGGACCCTTTGGCGGTCTGGTGAAATCTGTGGACCCCTTTGCAGAATAGTGTTTTATTAAATGCATTCATAAATGAAAGAGATTATAAATTTCAATTAGAGGTTACTAAAAAGAAAGATATAATTTTTTCTCCTTGTTAAATTAATGGTTTTCATGAAATCTATTCCCCAGGATAAAAACATTTGATTTAAAAGGAGACAATAAAACTTGCCCTTATTATCATTTAGGAGTTATGCTAGTTAATATTTTATATGTGTGTATATGTATATGTACATATTTATATATAGGCATATATGTATATGTGTGTGTGTATGAATTTGCGTGTATAACTCTCTGACAAACTGCAGCCATCTAAGATTTAAGTTATCAAGAAGGTGCTATTGTATAGGTGGAGGGAGTTTTCATCCCAAGGAGGTTTCCTATACAAATGAAAGCACAAGTTGTTGTTGAGTCACTTCAGTCATATCTGACTCTTCATGATCCCATTTGGTGTTATTTTGGCAAAAACACTGCGTAGGTTTGCATTTCTTTCTCTGGCTCATTTTATAGATGAAGCAGCTGAGCTGAGAAGTGAAGAACTCTTAAATTAGTTAAGTGACTGGCACAGGATCACATAGTAAGTGTCTGGGATTAGATTGAACTCACAAAGATTCCTCTTCTTAACTCCAGCCCACTACTTTATCCACTGCACCCCTCAGCTGCCTGTTCCTTATCATAGCATAAAAAAGATGGGCTTATTTCATTCCAAATCCCATTCCTCATGGACATAGGATGGGAGACCTTGAGCAAAAATTTGAGAAAAATTATATCCATCTTTTCAATAATTTCTAATTGAAATTTAGCATCTCTTTTATGTAAGAATGCATATAACAAAACACTTAAAAAGTTTTGCAGCTCCAGGTAATTCTGTACAACTCTATGTTCTCACCTGTCCCCCACTTAAAATTTTCTTCTTCCTTTACACACTGTTTGAAGCTTCAGAGTTCCCTCTGAAGCATTTATTCCTTTGCTAGAAAGTTCCCCCTGACTTCCCTAAGTAATTATCCCTGCTTTTACTTTGGCCATTCCTGAGGCCCTGGTCGAATGAAAGACTGGCTTAGGGCTGCCAGAGAGTGAGAGATGCCATAGGGCAGCTTCTGGTGCAGATCACTCAGAAAATGAGCAGTCTTCACCAGCCGCTCAGCGGAATGGACTGTTATAATGGTAATAATAACTTTAACCTATCTGGAAATAATTTTTTGTAAACAGCCATTGATAAGTATTAACAATCATTCATTAAACAAATATGATACATTGCACTTTTCTAAGCTATTTCATGTGTATTTTTAAGTTTTAACTGGACATCAAAAAGTAGGAATTATTTCTGTTATAGAAGGAGAAACTGAGTCATGTCAAGAGCAAGAAGGCACTTTTAAAGATGTCCAGTGATCATTTTAAAGATGAGGAAATGAAATTGTAGAGGTGGGAAGTGACTTTGTTGATGTTACTCCTAGCAACAGCATCAGGACTAGAAGCAAAGTCCCCTGTATTAATTAATCTTCCTACAGAGACCAACACTCTTGAATTGGGATTCCAGATTCCCCAATGACCCCTATTTCAGAGCTCCAGGAGGATGAGGATATATCAATGGAATTAGAAAGAACTATTGAGGGTAGTAACCTTGAAATCTACTTCCTTAACATTCTCAAACAATCCTTTTTTTGGGATGGTTTTTATTTGCTTTGGTGATTGTTAGGCAGATAAATGATCTCATTCATATAAAATTCACATGGATTTTTAAAGAGCCTAAGAATTGTGTCAGACCAGGAAGCTTAAAAATTTTAGCTGTTGCCCTTATTTGAGTTTTTTTGTGAGTATGGCTATGTGGTCCAGAATGTCTTGCATTTGCTATCTCTAATGAAATATGTAGGTACCTCCTACACCACGATAGATTAAACAGCCTCCATGTAATTCTTGTTTGGGTCTTTCCACAAGTCCTCCACAGGGGATCCAACCACCATGCTCGAGACCAGCTTTCTGGGTCTTTTGTTGTCTTGGTTATGTCCCTTGGCCAGCTCTTGTCTCATTCTTTCTCTAGGAACAGTCCCTCCTGTTATTTATTCTCAATAATGTCATTGATTAATACTAATACTTTTCATAGAAGTACCATAATTTATAGCATGTTGAAATCTTTTGTGTTTTTCTATGAATATTTCCACTGCTTTTTCAGTTGTTGCTGTTTTACAGCCATCCAGTTGTGTCTGATTCTCCACGACCCCAGGGGGCCATAGCATATCAAGCCTTCCTTTCTCCACTGTCTCCCAAAGTATGTCCAAGCTCATGACACTCTCCATCTCATCCTTGGCTATCTCCTTCTCCTTTTGCCTTTAGCCTTTTCCAGCATCAAGGTCTCTTCTAATTAATATTATCTACTTCTTGTATGGCCAAAGTATTTAAACTTCAGCTTCAGTATTTGACTTTCTGATGAACGGCTTCAATTAATTTCCTTCAGTATTGACTGATTGGCTCTCCTTGCTGTCCAAAGGACTCTCAGAAGTCTTCTTCAGCACCACAATTTTAAAGTCCTCAGCTTTCCTTCTAGTCCAACTCTTCCAGCCATACATCGCTACTGGAAAACAGCATAGCTTTGATTTTATGGACCTTTGTCGGAAGGTAGATGCTCCATATTTATCACAGCTTTCTTTTCAAGGAGTCAAGCATCTTTTAATTTCATGGCTGCAGTCACCATCAGATCTTTGAGCCCCAGAATCTGATAGTGATTTCATTTCTTCCCCCTCTGTCTGCCAGGAAGTGTTAGGACCAGTTGGCAAGATTTTCATTTTTTGGATGTTAAGCTTCAAGCCAGCTCTTATACTCTTGTCTTTCATCTACATAAAGAAGCTTCTTATTTTTTTTCCACTTTCTACCATTAGAGCGGTATTGTTTGCAAATCTGAGATTGTTGGGGATTTTTTTTTGTTTGTTTTGTTTTTCCCCTCCTGGCAACCTTAGTTCTAGCTTTTGATTTAGTGAATCTACTATTTCACATGATGTATTCTGCATATCATTTAAATAAAGTGACTCTACATAGCCTTGTCACACTCCTTTTCCAATCTTAAACTAGTCAATTGTTTCATATTTGAGAATAACTTATTTTTTGGCCAAGACACAGGCTCCTCAGGAGACAAAGTAAGATCATCTGGTAACCTGTCTCTTTGAAGACTTTCCACATTTGTTGTAATCCACACAAAGGCTTTAGTATTTCTCACATCTCTCTCTTTTCTCACATAATCACCATCCTACTTCACCATCTTATCAGCTCTTACCTGCACAGATTGCTCTCCTTGGATTCAGATCTCTTACCCAAAGAGAAAGTTTTATTTTTTATATATAACTTTTTTTTGTTTGTTTTTTGGAACCCTCATATTTTCTCCATAATCTTAGCAAAAACTAGCAATTTGGTCTCTAGTTTCTTTGCCTCTTTAAAAACTAACTTATTCTGGTAATTCTCTATTCACATAGTGCTGAAGCCTAATTTGCAAAACTTTTTAAACACCACCTTGTTAGTTTGTGAACTGAGCACCCTTTGTTTGGTAATTTAAATCTTCTTTGGCATTGACCTTCTTAAAGTTGGGAATATAATTTGATATTTTTTCCAATCTAGTGACCAGTGTTTCCCCAATTTGATGATATATTAAATGTAGCACTTTAATGCCATTTTTTAAAGGTTAGACTAGAATTTTATCAACTCTACTTGCCTTATTGTAAGAAAACCTTTCTAAGGCCGATGACTTCATTCTCCAGGATGTCTTACTCTAAATCTATAATCATATCAATTAATTTTTCAGTTACTTTAATAAGAATTCTTTTGAAGTCATAGAATTTAATAATTTGAAGCCAGATAGCACCATCTGAAGAATACTAGCATTAAAGAAATATGCTTGGTCATAGGGAATAGTTTGGGGTCATTAATGATAGTGCACACTTTCCAAAATGTGATTCTGACAAACTCCTACATGTTTCTGGGTCCAGTTCATTATTCATCTCTGGCTCCTCTGTAGTGTTGCTTGGGTTAGCCCTGCTGGTTTTCTTAAATAATACTGCACTTTACCATTGTTTGCTGAGGTGGTCAAGTTCAGATACCATGGATGAAATCCAAACTCTTGTGGGAAGTAAAACAAAACCACTGGAAATACGCTAGAAGATCTGTTCGGTTTCATCTCTGTTAATATATATTTCAACATAATTACATACACCTGCATTATAATATGTATGTGTTTTTGTTTTTTGGATAGGGATCTGTGACTTTATCAGCTTGGAAATTCCCTCCACAAAAGCTATTTGGAAGTGTCTGTAAATAAGTCTTAATAGAATTGTTATTTCATACACAAATGAGTTTATTTACTTATCCCTAATCACAAAACTTAGATGAAATAGGAGGTGGACTCTTGTACATTTCACAGAGGCTTCTCATAATCAACATGTTCAAAACAAAACTTATCAACCTCCAAAATGTACCTTTCTTCCAAACTCCCCTTCTGTGGAGGATGCTGCCATCCTTCCAATCACCTAGGTTATAATCTTGCAGTCATCCTGAATTCCTTACTCTTCTTTCACTTTGCCTCCATATCCAATATCCAAATATTTTCAATCCTTTCTACCTTCATAAAATTTGTCATATATTTCTCTTTTCTCATATAATCATCACCCTAGTTTACCATCTCATCAGCTCTTACCTGCACAGATTGGTCTCCTTGGATTCAAATCTCTTCCCCAAAGAAAAAAGTTTATTAATTTTTATGTATTGCTTCTTTATAGTTTTGCATATGTTTTTATTTTATTCTTATTTTATATGTATTTTATTTTATTTGTTTATGTATTTTTATTTTTTATATGTATATGCTAATTCCCCTGATAAAAGGTAAAGTCAGGGCTTATTTTATATTTGTCTTTAAATCTTCATCACTAAGCACACTGCATATCACATAATAAATGTTTGTTACTTGCTTTACTCCAAGGTCAACTCTCTATTTATTGTGGAACACTGCCTCTCATGGGGGTGACCTTTGCCAAGCCACCTCTCCTTTCTATATTTTATCTTTGGGTTAGAAGTTTGGACTAGATCCTAGCTTTAAGCTGTGGTCTTATGGTCTTTACATACATATACATATTATACACATATATACTATAATCATATCATAGATATGTGTGTTCATTTGTAGTACACATGCATGTATGTATTATGTACCTCTGCAAATATCTACACATATTTCCATGTCTATCTCTATTAAATTATTTGTCTTTGTTAGTCAGTCTTGTTCTATTTAAAATAATAGACTTCTTATGTAACCACATATAATAAGTCTAGTCCATTTGTGGTTTTTGTCTTAATTCATATTTCTAGTATGAACAATGACCTCTTTTGTATTGATCTTGGTTTTAATAAATAGTGGTTATTATGTCTGACATCTTGATGTAATTAGTACATTGTCATCTCCTGAACAAGAGTATTTAGAGAACATCTTTATTGATGGGAAATCCTTAATTTTTTGCTGGGGGGGAGGGTGAGAGGGAAGAATCTTTTGCCTTTAATTTGATGACAATGCAAACACCTTAGTTGAGCTTGTTTTCTTGTTTTGTATCTCACTTGGTTTCTATAATCAATGAACTGTTGAATAGAATTGTAGTTATAGTTAAAGCTATTATTTAATTAAATAAAATTTTAACATAATGTATAGAAGGCAACTATTTCAAATAAAAAAAAAACATATTAGTTTTCCCCCAATTAGATGGAAAAACAGTTTTAATATTCTTATTTTAATTTTATTTTAATTTATGGAATAAAATAAACATTTCCAAAATATAGTATAATAAAAATATGACTGCATATGAAATTGCAAATCTGTTATGTATAACTTTTCATTCCTATTAAATATATAATGAAATTATCACATAAATTTTTTCCTATATATATATATATATATATAGCTACTATATATATATATAGCTACTGTTAAGACACAAAGAGGCATACACACAATATAGATACATATGTATGTATTATATATTTAGATAATTTTATGTATACTTCTAGGTTATTAATTCTTTTTCTGGATTCAGACAGCATCTTTCTTCACATTCATTAAAAAAACAGTTTTGACTTTTAAATTCTGTTCCCTTGTTCCTTCCCCTCTCCCTTCCTTGAAATGATAAGTAATTTGATATAGGTTATACATGTGCAACCATGTAAAATATTTCCATATTAGTCATTTTGTGGAAGAAAACTAAAAAAAAAAAAAAAAGAAAATTAGTATGCTTTGATCTTTATTCAGCTGCTTTCAGTTCTTTATTTGGAAGCAGTTATTTTTCATCTTGAGTTCCTTGGAATTGCCTTGGATCATTATATTGCTGAAAACAGTTGCCTTCCACAGTTGATCATCATATATTATTGCAGTTACTGTGGACAGTGTCCTCCTGGTTCTGCTTGTTCACTTTGTGTCAGTTGAGGCACTTATTAGAACGTCCAAAACTGTGTTTTGCTTTACTGAGTCTAATACTTAAACAACAGAATCTGTTGTAATCTTATATTGCTGAGTCTCTGTTGGTTATGTTTTGCTCTGCTTGTTTTTACTTACATTGCCTATTTTTGTGTGGGTATGCGTATGTGTGTATATAGAGTATTTCTAAAAAAAAGGTTTTCTATTAAAGAGAAAGTGGGGATATTAATTAGTAGTTGCTACTTGATAGCCCTTTTGCTATTATGCAGTACAATATGTAGTATAATTATATATCCAACACAATACATATGTTGTATATGCTTATACTACATATTGTACTGCATATTTAATATGTAACGTAGTATAATTATAAATAAAACAATATAGTATAATTACATATACATCACTGTATATAGTATAATTATATATACAATACAATATATAGTATAAATATGTATACAACATATGTATAGCATAATTGTATATGCAGTACAATTTGTAATAAAATTATATATACACAACACAATATATAGTAGAATTATATATATAAAACAACATATATAGTATAGTTACACATATAATACAATATGTTTAATATAATATATATATATATATAATACTATATGTAGCATAATTATATATAACATACAATATATAGTATGATATAATATAATATGTATAGTATAATTGTAGATGCAGTGCAATATGTAGTATAATTATATATCCAGTACTTTATATAGCTTAATTATATATACAATATATAGTATAATTATATAGACAATATAACATATAGTGTAATTGTACATATATTATATATAGTATAATTATATATGCATTATATATGAATTATATATATATGTTAGATATAAGATATGTTTTTAATATATAAAAGATTTTATATTTGATCCGAGAGGATCCACTCTATTGAATGGCGGTGTGACAAGGTCTGTTTTTTTTTTTTTTTTTTTTTTTTAAGATAACTTTGACAGTTGAGCAGAAGACAAACTGGAGTGGGGAGGGACATAGCCATTAGGCTATTGGCAATAGGGAAAGTGAGAGGTGGTGAGAGGATGCACTGGGGTAATAGCGGTGTCACAGGACAAAAGGGGCCTGTGTTTTATAGATGTTTCAAAAGTAGAATAAACAGGCATAGTCAGGAGATTGGATATGAGAGATGAGAAGATGTGAAGAATCAAAGATATCATCTAAGTTGTGAGCCTGAGTGATTAGGAGGATAGTGGTGGTCTTGGCAGTAATAAGGAAGTTAGGAAAAGGGGAGTGGGAAGATATGAAGGCATGATTAGAACAGGAGTGATGGATTGGGAGACTAGATTGGGAAAGATGAAAGGCCTAGAAGACAGTGGAGAAGTGAGGTTATTGGAGGGTTGAAAGGACATGAAATTATGAGCCTTTCATCAGTGCTTAGCAGAACACTTGGCACATATATTGCCATTTATTTTTGACAGACTTAATGAAATCTTCTGTGGATCCTTACATATGTCTTTTATCTGCCCCTGTTGGGTAAAGTGAGCAAATATGCTGATTGAAGTGATTTGTGGGCTCATGAGGCCTCAGTAGAGCTACCACCTTATGTTGCTTTAACTCTTCCACAAAATAATATCTGTTTTAGCCAATGATTTCTGTCCATTTTCCATTTTGCAGTACTGAAGACACATGTAAGTAATCTGGTTGGAGTCTTGCTCATAGAGCTTGAAAGCTTATAGGCTATCCTGAAACCTTATTTTTATATATGCTGAATAATACTGTTGTTTTCTATTTATAGCTTTTGAGAGGAACTTAAACGCTTAGTAACATTCCCCCCCCCCCCAAAAAAAAAAAAAAAAAAAAAAAAAAGGAAATCACATACTTTTAACGGACAGAAAATGGCTGGTTACCAGTGTGGGAGTCATTTCAGAATCAGCCATCTGTGTGCTGTCAGACCACCAGCTTGCTAGAGCAAAGATCAAAATCAATACCAAACTAGAAGAAAGAATAAAAATGAGAAGATGCACTGTGCAATTGAGGCAACTCCAGCCTGGCCTATTTAAACAATCTGTTGACTTTGACTTTTGCTCTCACTAGTCAGTGATCCGATTCCATGAAAAGACAGCAGGATTGAGAAATGATTGCTGCATCTGAAACCAGTTGCTTTGTTGTTTTATATATGCTACAGCTTTATTCTTCATTAGGTTTCATTTGTTTATAATGCTGTGCAGTACTTAGCAAATCCATTACATTCTGAGATTTCTTGAGAAAAAGTTGACTTGCTTTGGAACTAGAGACGTGACTGAGTGCAGTGCAATGTCTTTAACCTCTTTCATTTCTTGATTCCCAAATCACATTTGCTGATACAGTTTCTTGCCTTCCTTTTCATGACAGAGTTGCATGTGTTGATCAAATTTGGAGGACCTTGTCAAGGAATTGTCTCTCATCCTTGTAACAGATGTTAGCCATCTGTAGAATTGGAACACAAGTTGTAGTTAGCTTCATGGTGGTCTCTTTGTTTATGCACTGCAAGGTGATATGACCAAATGCCCCATGAATTGATTTTTTCTTGCTTTCTTGGTCCCACATTGAAGGCAATTCAATTATTTCCTTTAGTTACCTCTTGGAGGAGGTCCACAGAACCTGCCACCCACATTTAGATGCAACTTCTTTGTATCTTCTAGTTTTATGTATAAGAAGGCTGTCCATATGGATATTGTTCATTATTCTAGTAGTATACCAACCTACTAATCATTGGCCAAAGATTGCATGATGAAGAAAACCAGTAATTAAATTAGTGTTTGTACTTTGTTTAAGAACTATTAGCACCTTCTACCCCAAGGATTCTTAACCTGTAGTCTATGAATTTTTTTTCTTAAAATCTTTTAGGTTTTTAAAAAAATTACATATGATTTCTTTTATTCATCTAAAACATTATTCTGAGAAAGGGTCCAAAGACTTCATCAGACTAGTAAGGGGCTCCATAACACAGAAAAGATGAAGTATTTCTGCTCAATCTAGCTTTTCTGCAATTCTCTCTTCAACATTGTAGAAGGATTTTAGGGTTAATTTGTCTTTTTGCCCAATTCATGATCACTGTAGCTATTAAAATTAATTATCCAATGATCAAACTTCTGGTGATGAGACACTGTATGTTTAGATTTTTTTGGCCATATGTCAAACCAAATCGGTTGTATTTGGAAGAGGGTGAGCTATTCTTGAAGAGTTTTGAAATATTCAGGCCACACTAACTTGTCCTGAATGATGTATTAGAGTAGTACTTGAGGGGGCATGGAAAGTAGGAGAGACTTCTCTGTATAAGTAATAAAATATTTCAAGAAAAGGCATTGTGTTCCTTTTATTTATAGCTTCAAAAGTTGTTTTTAAAGTGTCTTTAATTCTATTGTTGTGGTTTTTTTTAATTATTGAAATTCATGATTTGATTGTAGAGCAGTTGGGCACAGTATGTTCTGTCCTACCACGTAAAGCCATGAAATGTGACTGATCTGGAGAAATGTGACACATTCACAACTTAAATCTGTGAGTGGGTGACTTTGGAAAATTTACTGCTTTCAGAAATAAAGAACGGAGCTTTGAAAGATTTATGAAATATCTATATTTCACATTTAATTATTTGCTTCTCACTACTTTTGAAAAACAGTAACATTCTTATATTATAGAGTATGCCTAAGTTTTAATGTGCATTCATGTGGTGAAATCCTATCAGTGCCCCAGGTATAAAGTAAGAAAATCAACTGGTAAGAATTCCTTTCTATGAATAAAAATATTTCCCCAGATTTTCAGATATATAGATTCTGAGAGTTGGAGGACATCTAGTGTATACTCCCACAGAATAAAAAAAAAACAACATTCCTATGTTATCACATATACATGGGCAGGTCCATTGTCTAAATCATGGAATCATGGATATTGAGCTGAAAACTTAGAGACCATTTAGTTCATCCTCCTACATTTTATAGATGAGAAAACTATATTGATGTTAGAGTAAAGGGAAAAGGGTGCAGATGTTCAAAAAAATCAGTTTTACACAATATACAAACACTAATTTAAAGAGCAGAAGTCTGTATCATACAGTTTTGTCCAAAGACTAATGAGCCAATATACTATTAGGAAGTACTTAGTACCTCCATCTGGAACAATTTCAATATATGTGAAATCAGATTTGAAATGACTTGCCCAGAGTCACAAAAATAGTATTCAGTGAAAGTGTCAGAGTTTGAACCAAGCCCTCTGGCACAATCCAAGTGTCATAGGTCATTAACCACTTATAAAAAGCACCTATTGTGTGATTAGGTGCTGTGTTCCAAATCTAGCTTTCTTTGTACTCTGCCATGACTTATTATTTCAGGAATTAGCCTATTATTGAACAGATAGTTATAATTATTAGAAAATCTCTCCATCCATAAGTCATTAACCACTTATTAAAAACATCTACTGTATAATTGGTGCTGTGCTCCAAATCTAGTGCTCTTTGCACTCTGCCATGACTTACTGTTTCAGGAATTAGTTCACTGTTGGATAGATAACTGTAATTATTGGGAAATTATTAGGTTGAGTGAAACATATCACTTTTTTTTAAACTTCTATCCATTGGCCCTACTTTTTGCTTTCTAGTCCTGCACAGAATAAATCTAATGTTTCTTCCATATAGTTGATCTTCAAATAATTAAAGAAAATCATTTTGTTTTCCTTTAACCTTTCCTTTCCCAACATCCCAACATCATTCCCAGACTGCTTTGGAAAATTGTCCAGTCATTGGTATTCCTTTAATAGATCATTATTTTGTAGAATGGTGATTGGTAGAGTGTGTGTGTGTGTGTGTATATATATATATATATAGATAGATAGATAGATAGATATCCTAATCGATATAAACTCTTTTCCCTTATATATGGATATCCCTAATCGATATAAACTCTTTTCCCTTATTCAGAATATTGGCAAATATTGAAGTAAATCACTCTTTCCAATTTCTATTATTTTTGTTTAAGTCCCCATGATATTTGTGGTAAGGCCCAGGAACTGATTTCCTTTTAAATCCTCATCTATCTGATTGGCTGAAATAGATTGATTTTACATTCCACTCCTTGGAAGTGAAAACATTTCATTCTTGCCTCCTTTTTCAACACAGTGTTTTCCCTTTATTCTTGTAATTTCTCTTTATGTTAAACCTGCAGGAAGTAAAAGTTGAAGAGAGGGATTGTTACAAAATTATGATCAATAAGATGCCTTTGCTTCCCCATCTCACTTTACCTAGTCACTCTCACAATCCTTCTACAACAACTCTCCTAATCAAACAAAGCAACCACAACAGCAGCACAGGAATACTTGAAAAAAAGACAAATGTGGAAACATAATAAGGTGTGTCTGACTTTATTGCTTAGACCAAAATCTCATTTCTAGTTTGCTGACGTGTTTCTATTTTCGCAGAATTTAAGAGTAGGAAGAGAGTTGAGATTTTTTTGTTCGTATCCCCTTTTTTCTCACTGATGAAAATGAGCCCTTAAGTGAAGCCACTAATTTTTTCTGCTCTGATAACTCTTTGGATAGGTGGGTAGATCCCAGTGGATAGAACACGGGGTTTGGAATCAGGAAGATTCATCTTCCTGAGTTCAAATATGTCTTCAGACACTTACTAGTTGTGTAATCCTGGTCAAGTCATTTAATTCTGTTTTGCCATACTTTCTTCATCAGTAAAATGACCTGGAGAAGGAGATGTTAAATCACTTCATTTTTGCTGAGAAAAGTTATTTGATCATAGTCACATGAGTGATGAAAATGATGATAGTAATAAGTAACATTTATATAGCACTTACTATACTCTACTAAGTGCTTTATAATTATCTCTTTTGGGTAGTGAGTGAATGGTAAAGTTGAGATTCAGACAGCATTCTTATTATTTCAAATAAGTCAGTACACTGTTTCCTCTGGATATTTCTGCTTGGAATAGAGATGCTTTTCTACTTAACATTTATCATTATCACTATCAGTTTTAGTAACAAGAGATTATCCCCAACCTATCCACCATTACCTTATATGTTAGGAAATTGGAGTCAAGAGAGGTTGTGAATTTCCCAGAGTCACCTAATTAATGGCAAAGGTAGAACAAGTTTTTTTTCCATTAATCTAGTATAAAGTTCTTTATTTTTGAGATGTGATGAGCTAGCCTCTCTAATCCTTGCTTTGATATTTATGGGTAGAGTTACTATGGCTTTCACTTATTTGACATAAATTCACTTCTTTGACAGTCAGTTTCTCAGCTGAAAAATAGGGTTTTTGATACTTTGAATGCTCCTGTTTCATTGAGATGCTATAATGAAAGCACTTTGTCTACCACAAATGTTATAGGTAGATAATTTTTGGAAACACCTATGTTTTCAAAGGGTAGAGAATTCAAGATGTGGAGACTACCTCCATTGATGTATATTTCCAACTAAATCATTACTTAAGTGCTATAATTAATTGCCCATAAGACATTATTACTACTATTACAAGATGCTACTTAGAATGACTAGTTATGTTTTTTCTCATGACATGGATCATTTTTTAATGTCAGTTCTATTGAAAAATCAGTTGATCAGCACTGTTGGTTACTAGAAGCAACATATCAGCATTTTATTTTAGGCCTTAATTGTCTCAGACATTAAGGAGCTATCTAAAAGATACTTTGTTTCAACCATTAGAAAAATCATTATTGACATTCTTTTGTATTTCTTTAAAAAGTATACCTTGTGAAAATGATCATCTTCTGAGAGCCAAGTGAGCTCTGCTGAGCATTTGTATGGTCCATTTTGAATTTAGAAGAGGATAAACATCAGATAAAACTCTTAGATCTAGACAATCATTACAAAGAATGTATAGTTGTTTTAACTCTGAAATGCAATGAAAAGGTATATTTTAGGAAGTGGTGGGGAAAAGGAACAAAGTTTTCATATTCTTTAATTTATCAACATTAGAAGAAAATATTTAGTCACTGATAGAACGCTTTAAGAGAAGTGTGAAATAGTCTTTGGCATAGATGAGTTTAAGGATATATGCAATAGGGAAGAAATAAAATTCTTTTAAATAAAATTTAGTATAATTTGAGTGAAAATTATATTGTGATATGATCAAATGTTTAATAGTATAGGTTTAATTTTCAAATTTAGAGACATAGAAAAAAATCTTAGAACTTGGAAGGACCTCAGAAATTCTTTTTTTTAAAAATGAAAAAACTGACATTTGAAATGGGAAAGGGACTTATTTGAGGCGAACCAACTAGTTAATGACCAAAACAGAACCAATGGCAAAAACTCAAAAAAATGCTAATTTCTATTCCAGCTCTTTTTCCCCTGACACTATATAAAATCTAAAATTCTCAAAGACCTTTAAGAAATGACTTACTGAGAATTATTTTGTTTTAAGAAATTGACTGATAATTATTTTTATTTCATTCTTAACTAAAGCTTTAAGATGGAGGGTTGTGTTACAGTGCTCAGTCCTACAGAAATTTCCATGTACAGATACATAATAAATCCTTTTTATGATAATTGATATTTCAGTGCATGAGTTTCAGTATAGTAGTACAATATAACCTGTCAAAATTTTCCTTTGTTAAGATATTAACCTAGACTCTTACCATTTCTCAGCAATCTGGTTTTATAGAATTCAGAGAAAATCATGGATGACATTCTCCTGAACAGAGAGAAAATCACTGGTTGCTAGAGGCAGTGAGTTTAATATAGTTTCATATCGTGGAGGTTTTAATAATGCAGTCTAAAGTATTTGTACATGAATTCATTAAGCCTGGATTAGTCTTATTATAATTACTCAAAAAGTAATTCAATTTAAGAGAAAACAGTTTTAAATGGATATAAAATACACTGTTAGCTAGTAAGCCATACTGTTCTCTTTTATCAGCTCCATAAAGTACCAGCAGATTCGAACATAACTTTCACAGTATACAGAATACAATCATAAAAAGTATTATTCCTAAATCTATTTTTTTATGTACTTTCAGTAGTTAAGAGCTTTATCCCTCTGTGCTGGAAATGAGATATACTACTGAACGGGTGTCATAAAAATGTTATAGACTTACTGACTTACGTCACTTTGTGTCGCCTTCCCAAGGCAGTGTGGGGGGCTGAGAGCTTTGGGTATACTGCCTGAGATTGATGGCAACAACACATGTGCTTCCAGATGATTTTTCCCCTTCTGCAAAGAAAAGATATTTACTGAGCACCAAGACCAGAAAAGTAAGGAGAATGATAGAGAAAGTATTAGTCTTCATTTCTGATGTGGTGGAAGGTAAAAGGAGACTAGGATCAAGAAAATAGAATTGTTCAAGCAGGCATCCTTCTCCTCCACAAAAAAAAAATACAAAGGAAAGAAAAGAGAAGAAAAAGACATTATTTTTCTGGAAATAAAGAACAGGGCCAGCTGACATCATGAGACTAAAAATTGAGAAGTCGCCCTCTTTCCTTCATGATCTTTTAATACTATTACCAAGACTCACAATGTCTCTCTCTATTCAGTCAAAATTGTCTGAATGTGCCTGCAGGAAGCAGGGAAGGTCACAGATATTGACTGTGTGGCTACACGACTGAGTAAGTTGTCTGACACTGTAGACAATGAAAACTAATCATATCCCAGATTCAGCACTGCTGAAAGCCAGCTCAAGCCCAACCAACTCCCTTTGGCTCCCAACCAGAGACACAGTCCTAGGGCCCTAGGATCTTAGAGCTGCAGGGCTCTTCGGGAATGGCGAATTTGACTCCCTCCATTTTCAGATGAGGAAACTGAGAGCCCAGGAAATGAAAGCATTTGTTTGTAGTAGATAATGATTTGGAACCCTCAACCCAGATCCTCTGACATCTTAAAAGTGCTTCTTTTAGTTTCCCATTAATACACCATTTAGCTTCTTAGAGCCACCTCTTTCTCTCCTCTCCATTCTCTACTGCCCCTTTTATTTTACACTGGCCACTTTACCCCAATAAATCTCAATTTTCTGAAAATACATGAAATAATAACATTATTCCTACCTTATAGCATTGTTTAGAGGATCAAAAGAAGTCATGGATGGATAAGAAAAAATATATATTGTGTAATATATATGTATATAGATAGATATATTTATCTGTACATTATTTCCTTTGATATAATGGATGGGAAAATGTAGTGTATACAGCTAGATATTCCTATTTATCTATACATTATTTTATTTGATATCCATAAAACAATTCTGGAAGGTAGAAATGAAGTTTTTATACATGCATACATAAACACACACATGTTTAGTATATACATGCATGTTTGCATATGTTTATTTTTTGTACATATGTACACATGTATAGAGCTATGCATTTATATGTCGTTATATACATTTACATTTGTGTGTATACACACATATATGTGTCTATTTTGGCAGACCACAAGATGTTATACAAATGTTAACTATTACTGCTGTTATTTTATATGAAGCATGTAAATTGAACGTCACATTCAAAATGTATATGTATGCAGGGTTTGCTAAGTGAGCCTAGGACAGAAAGGGGATTTAAAAAAATCTTTTCTTTTGTGATGAACGTCAGCACAAGTGAAATTCAAACTGAGGGAATTTTACATATGCTGGCTTTAATACAAATAAAAATAAATAATGGTTTTTTAATCTTTTTTCATACCTTATATTTTCAGAAAGTAGTGCTAGAAGGTGAATAGGATCTGCATAAATTATCCCCAGAAATCAGAATTCAGTAGCAAGAGCTATGAAGCACTAGCCCTAGAAACAAAAGACTGTGTATATAGTATGTTTTATGGGCATGTTTCAAAGCTTTATGTATCTCTTAAGTATTTCCGCATTGGCCTATAATAGTTCCTGAATTGCTTAAGCCTGCAGTCTTACCATTGGGTTGAGACATTTTCTTCAGAAGGCTGCTTGTCAAAGTGTATACTCAGTAGTATCAAATTTAAAAAAAGATCTGTATAGTTAGCATATTGACTTAGAAAACCATATACTAACACAGTCTATGTTGTATTGTATTTTTATTTATTTTTGTTAAGCATTCTCCAACTATTTTTTTTAATCTATTTCTGCTGTACTTAGGAGTTTTATGGGAAAGCTAATTGGAAAGGGGAGATGTCATCAGCATAGATAAATTTTTTGGTTAGCTTTCATGGCACAGAGCAGGGGTTGGGGTGGGGGTGCTGAGGAAATAAGACATAGGACAGATGAACATAGATCGGGGAGAATAATGGGAAAGAATTGTAGCACGTGCCCTGGTAGAATGAGTGTTTATTAATCTGTGAGCTCCTTAAAAGTAGGGACTGTCTTTTGCCCTTTTTGTAATATCTCCAGTGCTTAGCACAATGCTTGCACCATAGTATTGCACCGTGTTTATTGACCAACTGAGTGGGTATGGTGAGACACCCAGCCACTCAAGGGAAAGGAGCTTCAGAGAAGAGAGGGCCAGATACATACTTTGCACAATTCATAATATTGCTTTTTATGCAGGTTCCCGGTACCACAGGGAGTAAAGTCTTTCTAATTTTAGCAACCTAGCTATGTGCTATAGGCAAGTGATTTTCCTAGGTCTCAATTTCATTATTTCCATAATGACCTAGAAGATCTTTAAATTCTGAAAATTCTAATATTCTACAATTTCCAGTGTGAATCTCAGCAAGTCATTTGACCTCTGTTCTTTTAGATAGAAGATAATAAGCAGTTGTCTTGAACTTATTAATTATGAATGAGATAGTACGAAGGAAGTTAGTTTGAATTTTTGTCACAAAATAGTTGTGAAATAGTAATATCAATATTGTTGTTGTATTTGTTTGATGAACTTTTTTCCAAAATCTATTTGCATCTCTTGTGACCAGATATATGTGGAATTGGACTTTGGAGTCAGATGACTTGGATTCAAATCCCATTTTTCATAATTACTAGCAATGAGACTCTGGGCAAGATATTTGCAAGCCTGAGTTTTGTTACCTAGAGAACAGAATTATTGTAAAAACATGACTTTATGCAAAGGCAATAGAGAGCTGCCCTTGACATCCAGGAGATCTGGGTCCTATTTCTATTACACACTAGTCATGTGGAAGATATATTTTTACAATGTTCTCTTTAACATTAATTATTCATGTTTTATAGCACTCCAAAATTAATAATAGTAAACATATATGCCTAATCTGTGCCAAGTACTGTGCTAAGCACTTTACATTTATTATCTTAATTGATCCTTACAATAATCTTGGAAAGCAGGTGGTGCTATTATTATCCCAATTTTATAGATTATCCCCATCCTATAGATGAGGAAACTGAGTCAAAGATTAAATTGATTTGCCTGGTTTACACACTTTTAGATGTTTGGGGCACTGAAAGGTAAAATGACTTGCTGAGACACTCACTATGAGATTATAAAGGAAGCAGAAAGCTAGGGAAAATATTTTACACTCAGTGTTTCTGATAAAGGCCACATTTCTAAAATATAAAGAACAGAATTATTTGTCTTTATATATTGTTATTGTCCCACAATTATTAATTCTCTTGATTCTGCTTGCCTTTTTGTGATCAGTTCAGATAAACTTGTATTTTTTGGTTTTATCTCAGTCTTATCTTAATTCTCCATTTTCTAAACTGGACAATTCTTTATGACAAAGAAAAACAATTGAATCAAAACATTTAACATTATTGACAACATACAGTTATGTATACAATATACAACATTGTAACCTTCCCTCCTCTTTGCCAAGGAATGTTTCATTATCTGGCTCATAGTACCATGACTGTGTACCATTATCCAGAATACAGATTCTTTTTAGAAGAAAACATTTCATTTATATTATTGTAGTCATTTAGATTATTCTTTTGGTTCTGATAATTTCAGTGTGTATCTCAGTTCATACAAACTATCTGGTATTTCTTCAAATTTTTCACATTCACCAGTTAGTATTGTGCGATAATCTATTCCATAAAATACTTACCCATTCTTTAATTGATAATCCAACCCATTTTGTTTGTAGTCCGTTGTAATGGCAACAAAAAGTTGCTCTATGAATATTTTGTTAAACATTGGACTTTTTTCTGCCTTTTGTTTGTGAACCAGTGCACTTGTGTAAGTGTGTGTGTGCCTTGGGGGGAGAAGGAATCTGGGATGGAGAGTGAAAGACAAGTCATTTTGAGATTTGCTTTTTTGCTGTCTGCATGAGTATGGTAAAAAAAAAAAAGCATCATTCTAAATGTGATCACTATCCATATCCCATTTTCTTTCCCTAGTTAGTCAAAACCTAGTAACATCTTACTGTAAGAGTACTTGAACTTGAAAGAGATTTTTTCTTTCTGTAGTACAAACCACAGAATTCATAAGACAGCTGTCTCCCCAGGTGAGACTTCTTAAATGGGAGTTAAGTGCATGCATTTTCAAGAAACTAAACTCCCCTCATCTATAATTTAACCTCAGAAAAGAACTCAAATTGAGAGAGTAGGGTGATTACATTGTTTGAGAACTAGTAAGTATACCTCCTGCAGTCTTACTAATGCCATCACATTTTTTACTGTGTTTGGTGTATCTATAATACTACAGGGTGGGTTAATTGTAATAGTGTAATCACATCAGGGTATTCACATCTGGTAGGTAAGGACTATGGACTGAAATAATAAATGAGTCCACTGCAGGTTAGATGGGTAAGGAGACTGAAATTCATCCTTACTGCATAAAGCAAAGTAATAGATGAATCAAAGGAGAAGTCTCACTTTGGATAGCATTAGTACTACTTAGTAACCTAGGAACGAGAGAGGTTCACCCAGAGTGTCCTTAAGTCATCTTTAATAGGGATAAACTCTAGTTATTTGAATGAACATTACTCAGGAAATTTTTTAATCAGCAGCATTTAGGAATCAACCAATATAATTGTCATGATTTATTATTAATGATAAGTAACCATAGAATGTGTGTGATGGTATCTATCTCTAGAGAACTCAGTGCATTAGAATCTCAGGTTAAGGGAGCTCATGGTAGCTGCTGGGCAGACCTTTGGGTGCTGGTTTTAACTGGAGGAGAATACTGTGTTAAGGTTAAGTAGGGTGAGCTTATTTGTCTGTTGTGGTCTACTTCCCAGGCTTGAAGCATCTGCATTAGCAGGATGGACTTTCAAATGACAACCACTGTTTGCTTATGTGTTCATTTTTGTAATTAGTGGTTTCTTAGACCTGATTCCTATGAGAACAGAAAAGACTGGTATGAATCTTATATTCATTAAGACTGAGTAGGGTTTTTTTGGGCAATGGAAGGGACTTTTTTTAATTTTTGGAGGAGTGAGGACAACATGGAAGTATTTCTTTTTTTTTTTTTTTGGCAATGTTATTTATTTTTTTAAATTTTATTTATTTATAATTTTTGACAGTATATATGCATGAGTAATTTTTTAATAATATTATCCCCTGTATTCATTTTTCCAAATTATCCCCCTTCCCTCCATTCCCTCCCCCCGATGACAGGCAATCCCATACATTTTACATGTGTTACAATATAACCTAGATACAATATATGTGTGTAAATACCATTTTCTTGTTGCACGTTAAGTATTAGATTCCGAAGGGGTAAGTAACCTGGGTAGATAGACAGTCGTGCTAACAATTTACATTCACTTCCCAGTGATCCTTCTCTGGGTGTAGTTATTTCTGTCCATCATTGATTAACTGGAAGTGAGTTGGATCTTCTTTATGTTGAAGATATCCACTTCATGGAAGTATTTCTATGACCTTTTCTGAGGTTGATAAACTCCTGTTAAGTCGGTTTATTAATTACTGAGTCTTGAATCTGGATGGCTTCTTGAATTTAGATAAAGAGATCTTTTCATAGCCTAATTTCCATTTTATCTTATCAGACAGATTTCAACATTTTGTACCTTCATGCTCTATATGTTATGGCTCAAGTGGTCTACCTGTGACCTTCATGCCTTTATACAGGCCAAATATCTTGATTCCCACAGCCTCTTGGATTGCCTAGCTCCATTCAGGGAGGATTATTTTAAAGTACCACCACCTTCTTTTACCCAGAACCTTTCCTAATGTCCAGGTTGTCAGTGTCTACATCCTATTAAAATGAATTTCCATTTCATTTTGTATTAATGATAATAATGCTAATTAACATTTATCTGGTGTTTACTATGTTCCAGGCTCTATACCTAAGGGGTTTCTAATTATCTATCCTTACAATAAACCCAGGAGATTGGTGCTATTATTATTATTCCCATTTTACATATGTGGAAACTGAAGCAAACAGGCTTACACCTGGGTTACATACCAAGGGCCATGCAGCTCTTAAATTTCTTAATCAACACTTCCTAACTACTGGCTTAGCCCTCTATTCTCTGTATCTTCTAATTGCTCTAAATATGAACTTACCTCTGAATGTGTTGTCTTTCCTTAAGGATGTATCTGTGTATTGGGGGAGGAAAATCTGGGAAGGGAAGAGTGAGAGACATACCAGTTAGAGATTTGCTTTTTTGCTATCTACATAAGCATGGTGCAAGGAAGCATCATTCCAAATGTGATCACTATCCATATCCAATTTTCTTTCTCTAGTTAGTCAAGATCTAGTAACATCTTACTGAGCGTAGTTGAATTTGACTTTTAAAACTTTTGTCTTTGTATTTCCAGTGCTTACGCTAGTGTATATAGATAGTATGTCCTTTATAAATTCCCATTGGATAAATAAATGAATGAAAATATTATTGTATATGGGAAAGGTCTGAATGTTTATAATGTGGCACAGTGAAAAGAGCCACTTATTTGTGAGCAACCACATAGTCCCACTGAACTTTTCAGTTTCTTCATCTGTAAAATGTAAATTGAGACATGTAAATTAATTAAGTGATGTGTAGAATGGGGAACCTTATTTATGCTGATATTCCTTAAATTTTTAAAAGTATAAAATATAGCTTAATTTGAATTATTGTTCTATTCATAGATCTTTTCAGTTCCCAGACTGGACAATTTTTTAACCATCAAAAATCGATAAGTGACACTATTTTGTAGATAATTGCTAAAGAGAAAGTATCCAGGAGAAAAAAAAAGAGGGAATAAAATCCCAATATCACTGACTGTGAATATATCTTATTTTTCAACTAATATTTTCAAACTCATTTGAAAGGGAAGTTTCCTTAGGAAAAGTAATAGAAAAAGTGGGATGAATCTCTAAAATGAATTTTGCGAGGGAATAGGCAAGTATCATTTAGAATGGGCAGAGACTGATAGGTTATGATCTATGGTAATGGAGAGAATATTTTTGAGATAATGGATTTCCTGGAATTTGAATTGGGGAAAGAAGGAGTTAAAAGATTCAGTGACCAGTGAAAGGAACTTTTTGATAGTTGAATACTTTTCTTCATTTGGTTGATGTTTACATATTTGAATATGTGATTCCATATTTTTAAAAGATAATACAAACTGTCAAAATTGGGCTTTGTTTACAAGGGAAACTTATAGTTTCATTAAAACCAAATAGATAATTTCTTTGACTCTGGCAACCTATTGTGTTTTATGGTCTCTCTGGACCTCAATACTTTCTGTAAAATGGGATGATTGGATTAAGAGGAAGGGATCCTTGCAGCCATCCTCCACTTAAAAAAGCGCACACATTAACATTTATTTCTGTTGAATTGCACTTACATTTATTTTGTTAAATTTTTCCCCAATTATATTTTAATCTAGTTCAGGCTACATTTGATGACTACTAAAGTAATTTTCAAATCTCACATGCTATGCATTTTTCTAGGGTAATATCTATTTCCTCTGTAATAGAAATCTAAAATCTCAGAGGGCCTACAGGGTCACACATTACTGAATGCCAATCCCCCTTTGAAGGGAAGAGGAGAAAAATAAGAAAGAAATGGAGAGAAGAAAGAATAAGGATAGAGATGGAGAAGTTTAAATCACTGTGTTCCTTATAACCAATCCTCCTTCCTCCTGTCTGTCCATTAGGAATTCTTAACAAGTGAGGGAAAATAGCATCTTTTAGTCCCTATGTGCAAACAGGATGTCATATATGCAGTATTTGACTATTTTTGGTTAGAGAACTTACATGAAGATCATTTTCCTCTCCCACTGTTTGGTTAGAGAACTTATATGAAGATCATTTTCCTCCCCCAGTGTTGGGATCCTTTAGTAGTTTTTATTGAATAGGATGATAGATCTAGAAACAGTTTCATTGTTTTTAATTTTCTTGGTAACTATGGACCTCTTCTCAGATGCATCTTTTTAAATACATAAAATACATAGGATGGAAAAGTAAATCAATTATTTTGAAATTCAGTTATTGACATATTTTTAAAATCCACAGACTCCAAGTTACTCATAGTCTAGAATATTTAGCCAGCACCTCAATTTTACAGATAAGGAAACTTGAATCCATAGAGTTTTTAAGTAACTTGGCCAAGATTACATAGGCATTAAATAGGAGAGTTTGAATTGAAACCCTGATGTTTTGATTCCTGTTGCACATTCTTTTCTTTGAACTCAGGGCTTAATGTTTGAAGGCAAAATTAGATGGGGAGAAGGCCTACATTTATATCATATTTTTCAAAATTATGTCATTGGATGAGATCAAATAAATTTCCCTGGAAGTAGGGAGAGTCCATTGAAAGATAAGTGGAGAAGAATAAGGAGAGAGTAAATTTAAATATTTACAAAATGGTAGCATGGGAACTAGAGGGTTAGTTGCACATGCTTACAGAACTTAAGGGATTGGTAAAGCCAGGCTAATCCTAGCTTTAAAAGGGGGAAAATCTTGACAGAGAGTCTTCACTAAAGAATTTGGCATTGAGACACTGGATTTATGCATGGATTATTATGTGGGAGAATTAAGAGGAATTTTTGTTCATCAATATTAAATGTGGAATTCTAATCTTTTCACAATTTTACACACTGTTTATGGTCTTTCTTTTGCTTTTGTTTGTTAATTTTCTCTCTTTCTCTTTCTCTCTTTCTGCTCTCACCCTACAGATGTTTTCCAGCAAGGTAAGTTTTCATCTTCTACTCTTTTTTACATAAGCTTTTGGTTCTTGTGTCAATGAATCTTGGCTCAGAGGAGGGGGAGATGGAGAAGCTGCTTGTGCAGGAGGCAGCCTGGCTAAGTCTTTGTAAGGATGTAGAAGGTAGAAAAGAGGAGGCCATTAAGTCAGGTGGGAAGAGGAGGAAGTAGCTGCTGGACATGGAGGCCTCTCAATGGATTTGTGTATATCTTTGTGTCAATCCTTTGGGAGAGAAATATTAATGAATGAATGAACAAAAGAACAAGTGAATGAATGATGAACAAACACCAAATCAAATTGCTGTATTTCCAGGGCTAAAATAAAAGACAGCACCAGAAAGAAAATGAAATAATGCTGGTAACATTAAAGCCTTTTTCCATTACTACTGCTAAGGTTCACAAACCTGATAAGTCATTGAAGAAACCAATGAAAAAAGAATTTGTGACTTCCATGGAGCATCCCCAATGTGTTAGAATATATCTTTTGTGGAATATTTTTATTTGAAATATGTGATAGTCTTAATTTTTAAGGTATATTGGAGTGCCTCAGCATAATATATAAATTTATTAGGCATTGCTCATAGATCCTTCAGAGGAACACAAAATATTTTTTATATTAGGGCTAGACTTTGTACTGATCCATGAAAGAATGGAGTAGTTAAGATATATTTATATGAGTGCATGTGTAGCTTGATTTTTTTCCTGACTTAAGGATCCTGACTGTTGATCTTATTTAAAATGGAGGATTCTGATAGTTAGAACCAGGGCTATTTACTTCCATGAAAATGAGCAGGGAATAACATCAATTTCCATTTAATAAAAGTATATAATGGGCTGTAATAGATAGAGATGAGAAAATTAGACTAAAACAGGTTGGCCATTAGGAATTGCTGCTTTTTTCTAGTTTATATTCATATTCAGGATGGTTTTTATTAGTTTATTTGTTGTATTTTTTATCTGTTTTCCATATACTAATTGGTAGCCATAATTTATGTAGTATATTTAAAATTGACAGGGCATTCAGGCTAGAAAATATCTTTTCTAGCATCTCATTGAATCATTCTGAACTGCAAAGAAAGTTTATGCAAAGAGCTATAAATGTGCATACATATATAAATTTGTATGTGTGTATGTAAGCCAGATACATTAAAGCAGCCTCTGTAAAAAACTATGTATGATTTCCATGAAGTCTCCCCACTGTTTTGGAATTTATCTTTTGTGGAGTATGTATGCATGTGTTTGTATAATTTTTTGTAGTATACCTCAAAATTGACAAAGTATTCAAGTTATGAAATGTTTTCTAGGATTTGATTGATGAATAATAAAGGAGATAAGTTTGTTTATTTCTATAAATATATATATATATATATACATCTATACACATCTACACATATATCTACACATCTATACTTATCTACATATTTCACCCATAAACATATGTGTGTGTGTGTGTGTGTGTGTATATACTCTCCATATATTCCACAGATTCCACTAATGCTATATAAGGTTAAAATTTTTACAACCATTATTCCATCTTAAACTTAAAATTGTTACCAAAGATTTCTTTAATATCCCCGATAAAAGTGTAATTGTGGGTAACAATGACTTGTATTATTGTGTTTTTCTTTTAAGAGTCTGGAGTCATAGACCTATTTTATAAATAATTCATAAATCCCAACAAGCTATAAGTAATAAATTCCATTTGGCTAGAGACTGAGAGATGAGCAGAATTGAGAGGGTGCCGTTACTGTTCTTTGTAATGAACATGCTGCTGTCAAGCCATGTTGTTCTTGCTAGTCTTCTTCACTGACAAATGGGACATAAGTGGGGGTGAGCGTCAGTGAGAAGCTTGAGGTTGAGAGTAGTTTTTAAAAATAAATTACCGGTGAGCACCACCCAAAGTTGAACCACATTTGTCCTCTTGAAATGTGATGTTACTTGCATTTGGAAAATCCTCTCCAATATAACGCGTCATTCCCAGTTTCTCCTGGAGAATGATTAGAAAAGTGCATCATGAAATAGCTCCGGCACACACAATTTCTGAGCACAAAGGAGACATTTCACTTTTTGTTACAACCACCGTAAAAATGGCTTGCCATACTTCTCATGTCAAATGTGCCTTTTTTAATCACGCACGCTGTTCTGTGGATCGGATTTGCCCGTCAGTAGCAATGATATGTAGAGCAAAAGTTATAATCATCTGCAAATCCCTAGCTATCAGACTTGAGTGTGTGCTAGAGATGGGGGCTGCTAACCGCCCATTGGCACACGTTACAGGGTGATGGCAGCTCCCTGATAAGAAGGTGTTATTAGGATTACAAATGAGAACAGACTCAACATTTTAAATAATTTACACTGTCGTGGTATTATACAGTCATTTCATACAGACACATGAAATTATGCCAAGGACCTTGTCAGAGCCCTGATACCTCTTTTTCTGGTCACCCTGCTTATTAAAACAGCACCACCAAGGAATGTCACTCTGTGACAATAGCCGAGACAAAATGTTTTATTTCTTATGCTACACAATCTCAAGCACCATCTAAGTACTGCACCTTGTTAGGATGTTTCTTACAGAAACCCTGTCCCTGAAATAGTCGAGACTCTGGAAAGACCCGAGCCCTGAATACTGTGGGAAATAAAAAGGAGAAAGTCCGGTCTGGTGCTGTCCCCATCCCCTGTGCCCAACAGTAAGGACTGACTCTATTGGGACATACCACAAGGACCGCCTGGTTTATATACTGATATACTGCCTGCCTGGCTTTGTTTGTCTTGGCTGATGGCGCGAGTGGAAAGCTGGCGGAGGGGAGAGTTTGCAAATGTTTGCTCCTGGCGTTGAAAGTGGTCGGTTTGTACCTCATGTCTTTGCTTATATACGAGTCTTTCTGTGATTAGGCAGCTGTGTACCGTGGCAGACAGCAGAGAAAAAGTCAGCTTTCAGTTGACAACATCAAACATTCTCAGAGGAAACAAAAGTTATTTCCTCTGTATTGTATTATCTTTTATTTCACTACAAATCAATCTTGTTACAGTAGGTGACAGCACAGGGGTTGATTCTGGGTATTTCTGTTTGTGTGTACGTGTGTGTATGTCCATGTAACTCTTCCCCCCATGCTTTCATTGTGAAATATCATTTTCCATAGTAATATGAGAAGAGGTGTTTGCTAAAGAAGTGGCAGTTGGTGGATATTCATATGATGAAGTATCAGAACAATAGACCTATGGATTTTTTAAAAAGGGGAATAATGTTCCAAAGGTGCTGGGGCCATTTTTTTAAAATTTCATTCCTACATGGCCCCAAAGCTCATGAGATTGAAAGGTATGAGGTCCAGAAAGCACTAAATGCAATTGACTGGCCCCATATGTAGGGGATCCCAGATTTTCAGAGCAAAGATGTACCAACTATTGCTGATGGTATTATTGCCACCATTATAATTAGGATTTGTTTTGAGTCACTGAAGTATTTTTCTAATGCTTGTATGGGCTTTGATTCAAGGAGATTCTAGAATTCAAACAGGGAAACCAGTTTGTGTTTGTGTGTGTTTGGGTTTGTGAAGTAGTAGGAATAGTAGTGGTAATAGTGGTGGTAGTGGTAGTAGTAAAAGTAGAAGTAATACTAAAACATAAAAACCAGTGACAAGGACCTAGATGTGTATGTTTGCATGTGTGTTTCTAGTAGGAATAATAGTAGTAGTAAAAGTACTTGTAAAAACAGAAAAATCAATAACAAGGAGATAGATGTGTGTGGTAGTAGGAATAATAGTAGTAGTAGTAATTTTAGTAAAAACAGAAAAACCAGTGACAAGGAAATAGGTGTCTATGTGTGTAAGTTGTAGTAGAAATAGTAGTGGTGGGAGGAGTGGTAGTAGTAGCAGTAGAAGTAATAGTAGGTTCTTAATCAGTGTTTATTGAATTTAATAACATGTCTTTTATGTTAAAGTCTAATTTGGGAACTTTAATTTTTACCTGTATGCAATATAAGTGTCTCAGTCATCGTTGGACAAAACACCAGTCAGTTCTCTCACTTAAGCACTCAGTACAGATACCAAGAGGAGTCCCTTCTTCATACTCGTATGATATCCTGAAGATAATTATTCTTCCATCAGTGATGCAGGTCTACCTTTTGTAGATGGGGTAGGAATCAGAAGTAGGGTCCAGTGCTATAAGTCTGGAGACAACTGAGCTGATCCTGTCTTTGGGTAATAATTCTAGATAGAGATATTTGTCTTCAACCTAACTCTGCCCCAAATTAATTCCACTATTCAGAGTTGTAGTAAGAAAAGAGTCTTCTCTTGCTTAAATTCTGTAAGAACTATCTCCTTAACCACCTCCCTTTCCTAAAAATTAAAAAAACACATTAAATAATTAAAATATTTATACATATAAACATGTAAAAATGCATAGTCTGTTTTAGACTTTCTCATCTCATTGAAGCTAAGTAGTTTATCAGACAAAGCATTCAGCTAAAAATCATCATTATAATTTGTATTGTATAGATTCCAGCTTCTAAAATTGTGGTTCATGACCCTCTTATGAGTCTTGTAACTGAATGGGGGGGAGGTCACAAGATTATAATTTGTTATTAGTATATGTTTGATTTGCATACCTGTTTTATATACCTATCTAATCAGTGCCATATTAAAATTTCTTGAGCAAAAAGAGGTTGCAAGTGGAAATAGTTAAGAAGCTGTGGAAGACAATTGTTGCTTCTACATAAGGCACAACTCCTGATTTCATGTAACTTTGTTTAATAATGGGGGGTTGATATGTATATAAGTAACAATAATATATCACAAAATAGGCAAAGTGTATAGAATACTACAGAGCTGCTAGATGGTGCAGTGGATAGAACATCTGCCCAGGGAGATCAACATAGGCTTAGAACTACTTACTAGCAGTGTGATCATGGGTGAATCACTTAAACACTATTTGACTCATCTTTAAATTGAGGACACATTAGAGAAGAAAATAGAAAACCACTCTTAGTATCTTTGCCAAGAAAACCCCATGGACAAAGTCTGTGGAACCATGTAGAGTCAATAGCCAAAATATTTGAGACATGAAAATAAATGTTTTTGAGTCCAGGAGTTAGGGATCAGATTCTCCAGGTGGGGTCTGGCCAGGGCAAAGCACAGGGATAGTGTAATTTCCTTAGTCCTGGAAACTATGTCTTTCAATATAGTCTAAAATTCCATTATTTTTTCTGGCTTTTCTGTGACAATGAATTGTACTGTGTTGACAGTTTACTATAACTTCATGATTTTTAAGACGAATTATATTCTAGCTATACCATCACCATTTCTGTGTCTTCCTGAATCACTATAGAAAAATAGTTACTGGATTTGACATTTCATTAATTCATTCACTCATTTATTCATCTCTCTCTCCAAAGGCATAGACATGAAGTCACATACACAAATCCAAAGAGAAACCTCCAAAGGTGGTAGCTGAGTTTTTTCTCTTTGTAAAAGAGGTTATATTTGAGTTGGTCTTTAAAGGAATTAGTAAGGTTTCAGTTGGTGGACAAGTCATTGTAGGCTTAGAGTACAATATGTAGAAAGACAAAAAGTCAAGAAAACATGAGTTGGGCAAGTGGTTTAATTTAGCTGGAGAGAATAGTAAATGGAAAAAATAGTATGAAATAGGGCAGCAAGATAGCATCATAGCATTTAGAACTAGAAAGGACCTTAGAGGTCAAACAATTCAATGCCCTTATTGTACAAAGAGAAAATAAAAGTCCAAAAACTGCAAAAAGACCCCCCAACTTCACAAAGGCTGTAGCTAGAACAGTCAGAATTTGAACTCATATGTCTAAGTCTAGTATTTATTCTACCATTGTGCTTACCTTTCTAAACCAATCACTTTTAGCTTTCTGTGCTAAGCAATAGGAAGTCATTAGTTGTTTTTGAGCAAAAGAATAATAGGACTCTTATTTTGCAAAAGAAAGATTTATCTGTAAGTATTTAAGGAGGAGATTAAGAGATTATTGCAGAAATCCAGGACTATGGCAAAGAGGAGTCTTGCATTAGTGTCACAGTTCTGAGTGTTATTTGACAGAGGAAAGGAGAAAGGGAGAAACAAATAAGCATTTATTAAATTCCTAAAGTATTCCAGGCCAGAAACTAAGGATTAAAATAGAAAGAATGAAACAATCCATATTTTCTGGTAGTTTCCATTCTATAAATATTCAGTAGATGTGAGGGTATAGAGGTAGATTGAGAAGGAATTACATGTCCGCTGATTGGATGTGGGATGTGAGGGTAGAGCAAAACCAAGATTTTGTACTTGAAAGATTGGGAGACTAGGGATCCCTTGGACACAGAAAGTGAAATCAGATGGAGAAACAGATTTAGTAGGAAAGATTAAAAAGCTTGTTTGTAGACATGTTGAATTTGAGGAACTGGTAAAACATGCATGTGGAAATGTTCCACAGGCATTTGTAGATGTAGTTATTTCAAGACATAGATGAGATAGTTAATTTAAAATATGATCTTTAATGGAGAGCTTTGGGCATCGGTGCTAATTTAAAATATGATCTTTAATGGAGAGCTTTGAGCATCTGTGCTTTGTTCTGTGCTATTTAACACAATTTTGATAATCAAGGATTTGGATAGAGGCAGAAATGACATAGTTCTGAAATTTGAACTTGGCACCAAGCTGTGAGCAAGTGAGCTTAACAACACTGAGTGACAAAATTTAAATCAGAAAAGTCTTTAGTTGTTAAAATTTTGGGGTGAATGGAATAAAATTGAGTATAACTCATTACCTTTCTTCTTAAACTTTCCCCGTCTTCTCCAGTTCCTTAGGCTCACAACCTAGGAGTCATCCTGGATTCCTCACTATTCTTCTGCCCTGTATTCAGTCAGTTGCCAAAGCCTATCTATTTCATTTTGTACTATTTTCAAAGGACCCATCTTTCCTATGACACTGCCTCTACTGTGGTTTAGGCCTTCATGCTTGAACTACTGCAACAGGCTGCTTGTGTGGCTGCCTGCCTAACCCACTCCAAACCATTTTCCATTTAGGCACTAAAGTTATTTTTCTAAAGTGCAGATCTGACCTTGTGATCCCCCCAATGTCTCCCCATAATCTCCAGGATAAAATACAAAAATGTTCTGTGTAGCATTCGAAACCCTTCATAACCTAGCCCTTTCCTACTTACTTTCCACCAAGTACTCTTCAATTCAGTGATACTGACCTCCTCCAGATTGTTTCATGCACAAAACATTACATCTCTCAACATTTTACATTTTCTTTTGCTGTCTTCCATGCCTGGAATACTCTCCCTTATCTGCTATGCCTGCTGGATCTCTCTGGCTATCTTTAAATCCCAGCTAAAGTCCCCAATCAACAAAGCCTTTTCTTGCTCCCTTTTAATTCTAGTGCCTTCCCTCTGTTAATTATTTACTACTAATCCATTTTTGTATATATTTGTTTGCATTTTGTTTTCCCCCATCAAATTGTGAGTTCATTGAAGGTTTTTTTTTACCTTTTTGTATCCCTAAACTTTAGCACATAGTACATGCTTAGTAAATATTACTTATTCATATTTACTAATTTTTAGTGATAAGAACAAATATAAAATATTATATTTAGGTTAAAATCCATTTCATAAGCAAGTAATAAAGTGTGTGGGGTAAGTAAACCTAGAATAGAATTCATTTAAAAAACAACATGAGGTTATAATAGACTGCCACCACAATATAATTCAGCATTTCCACAGAACAATCAGAAAGACTAGTAGAATTATGGGCTACATTAAAAGGTATTGTTTCCAGGACTGTGGAGATGATACTGTTCCTGTGCTTTGCCATGGTCAGACCACATCTGATGTGTACAGTTCTTGGTACTAAATTTAGGAAGAATATTCATTGATAAGTATGTGTGGAGGTAAAGGCCAGGATGATAAAGAATTTCAAGAGTATGTAATATGAGGAGTAACTGAAAGAATTGGAGATGTTTAGTTTTACAGACAACGTAGTGTAGAGCTATTCTAAGGGATAATGTGTGAAAGAAAGATGGAATTTAATCTCCTTAGCTTCCAAAAGCTAGAGCTCCAGGACTAGGAGAGTTAAAGACAAGTAAAAAAAAAGGCAAATTTAGACTCATAAAAATCCTAACAGCTATCCCAAAGTCAAAAGGTCTGTTTTGGGAAGTGGTGGATTTTCCTTTATTCGCGGTTTCCAAGTGAAGCGAGGATGATTTTTTATTAGACACTTTATAGAAACGATCCTTTTTGAAGTAGTTATGGGGTCATTTCTATGGTCCCTTGAAACTCTGATTTTTGTGAATTAATTAGATTGTTGAGGTCTTATAATTGAGCAGAGGTGGAGAAACAAATATTTGTATTTTTATTATAGTTTTTATTTATCAGATAAATGCATGGGTAATTTTATAGCATTGACAATTGCCAAACCTTTTGTTCCAATTTTTCCCTTCCTTCCCCCCACCCAGATGGCAGGTTGACCAATACATACATGTTAAATATGTTAAAGTATATGTTAAATACAATATATGTATACATGTCCAAACAGTTGTTTTGCTGTACAAAAAGAATCGGACTTTGAAATAGTGCATAATTAGCCTGTGAAGGAAATAAAAAATGCAGGCGGACAAAATTAGAGGGATCGGGAATTCTATGTAGTGATTCATAATCATCTCCTAGAGTTCTTTCGCTGGGTGTAGCTGGTTCAGTTCATTACTGCTCTTTTGGAGCTGATTTGGTTCATCTCATTGTTGAAGAGGGCCACATTCATCAGAATTGATCATCATATAGTATTGTTGTTGAAGTATACAATGATCTCCTGGTCCTGCTCATTTCACTCAGCATCAGTTCATGTCAGTCTCTCTAGGCCTTTCTGAAATCATCTTGCTGGTCATTTTTTACAGAACAACAATATTTCATACTATTCATATACCACAATTTATTCAGCCATTCTCCAATTGATGGGCATCCACGTAGTTTCCAGTTTCTAGCCACTACTAAAAGGGCTGCCACAAACATTCTTGTACATATAGGTCCCTTTCCCTTCTTTAAGATCTTTTTGGGATATAAGAAAAACAAATATTTGTAAAGCGTAGTGACTGACCCAGTGTTTTTAAAAAAATGCTTATTCTATTCTGTTCCATTCTATTCCAGAGTAGAACGTTGGGGCATGAACATTAGAGTGTGGAGAATAAGAAGAAGTCATTAAAAGAACAGGAGAAGGAAGGAGGAGTATTAGAATAAAAATAAATTTTATATATGGCATAGTTTCTATCTACATATAACTTGAATTTGTCTATAATAGATTTTTGGAAGCAGTTTTAAACAGAATGCTTGGAAAACATATTATAAGGGGATACCAGAAGAATTAAAGGCATAAGAAGTTCTAATTTTTTTAAAATAAGATTTTATTGATATTTTCAATTTCTTGCTTGACCATATTTTCTCATGTATCTCTCCTTTTCCCAAAAATCCATCCCCTATGATAGATTTTTAATAAACATTTATTAAATATTTAGTAAGTTCCAGGCACTGTGCTGTTTTTTTTTGTAAATATTGTCTTTTTTGATCTTCATAACAGCTCTGTGAAGTATGCTGCTATTATTATTTCCATTTTACAGGTGAGAAAACTGAGGCAAACAGAAGTTTGCCCTGACTCACATAGTCAGTAAGTATCTAAAGCAAGATTTGAATTCAGGCCTTACAGATTCTCCATTCCAGTTCTCTATCTATTACCTTTTGCATTGTTTGTCCATGATGGATAGGCCATGCCAATAAAATAAAAATGACATTATTTCAACCTAATTTATACTTTTAATGGTCTACCAGTCTACCAAGGAGACATTTAATAGAAATTGAAAAAATAATAACAAAATATCTAGACTATCAAGGGAAATTAGAAAAATGTGGGAAAGAAGGGAGAATAGCACCTCCACATCTCAATTATGTATCATAAAGAAGTCTAAGAAGTCTTCACAACCACTTGATACTAGTTAAATAATGGATTACTGACTAGGTAAATAATAGAGAGATAGGTTGCTGACACAGACTAGAAAAGGGAGATTGAGAAACAATAGGACTCAGTTAGACTTTGTCTGATAAATTAGACAACATAAATTACCTAGGAAAAGTCTCCTTATTTGATAAAGACTTTTAGGAGAAATTGCTCTGGCAGAAATTAGGCTTGGACCAGCATCTTAAGCCATAGTTCAATACATCCTAAATGGATATACAATCTTATTATTAAAAATAATGCTATTAAAATTAGAAGAAAAATAGATCCTATTCCTCTCACAGTATTCTTGCATGAAGAAAAAGAAGAATATTTCCCTATTAGTCTTGTTGCAAAGAAAAGTGAGCAAAACCAACAAATTATACACAGTGACTATAACGATGTAAAAGGAAAGAACAATTACGCAACCCCCTAAAAAAAGTAAATGTTATAAAATTGTGAAAATTAAGGACTAAAATGAAGAGATATGATAAAATACTTCAAACCTATCTTTTCATAGAAGTTGCGAGGTCCATAGGAGTTAAATACAATATGTTTCACACTTTTTCAGTGTGCTAATTTGTTTGCTGATTTTTTTTGCTTTCTAAAAACATATTGTCATATAAAATGGCTCTTTGGGAGTGGGAAGGGTATTTGAACACCAATATAAAAAAACAAAAAAAAAATCAGTAAAAAGTTATTTTTTTTAAATTGCCTGTTATAAGAAAAGGAAGAATAAATATGAGAATAGAAGGGTTGAGAAAAAGGCTTTCCCTCCTCCAAATTGGAGTGGTCTGAATATATTATAGGTAGGTATGAGAGTTTAGATTTGGAAGTTCCCATCTAGTCTTTTGAGTCCAAATCCCATCATTGAGGCACTAAGGGATTAAATGACTTTCTAAGTTTGACACAGAAAGCAAATATAAGAAATGAGAAATGAAGCCAAGTCTTCCTAAATCTACTTATCTACTTACATCAAGCTACCCCTTACATGAGAGAGGAAAGAGATTCAGGATGGATGAGATGGAGAAGGTATGATCACTAGAACGAGATGTTGGATGAGGTAGAGAGGACATGGAATCAAAGGCTCAGCTAGTGGAATAATGTTGTTTTCAGGATTAGGAGCACTGCTTTATCTGGGACTAAAAAAAAAAAGAGAAGATCTTGGAAAAGTGGAGGATAGAGCTCAGAGATGGGATTTTGGGACATTCTGTGGGTTGTACTTCATCTCAGATAGGAGTGTTTAGGTGTGGAAAACAGGGAGAAAATTTGAACTCTGGGGAAAACAAAACAAAACAAAAAAAACAAGGTTTAGATCAGTCATGATCAGTGATCAGTAGCATTGCATGAAAGTCCAATAAATATGCAAAATACATTTGTAATGAACAAAATTATACTGATTTGAGATGGGGGAAAATCTATTGGTGGGGATTATTCAGGGTTTAGTTTCAGTAAATTAGTATAAAGTCACTTATTGATTTTTGGTCCTGACTCTACTATTAGGAACTGGGGTATCTCTCTCAACCTACATTGCTTCCTCTGTAAAATGAAGGGCTTGAATCAATGGCTTATAAAATCAATGACTTGGATGCCTAAGATGCCATTGAGCACTTTTCTTCTGGGACGTCTTTCCAACTTTAGGGTTAACTTTTACAGTTTTTCCTAAGAAAACATTTTTACACAATTTAAAACACATTCTCTATATTAACCAGTACCCTTGTTAGGTACAACATAAAGTAAAAGTGAAGACTTTTGCTCATCAGTCAAGAGTTAAAAGAGAAAATCTGTTCGAGGGGCTGTATTGAAAACACCTACTCATTCCCACAAAGATTAATACCTGGAATTTACAGTAGATGGCATTGGGTTTTTTTAAATTTGAAAAGAATAATAAATCATAATTTGAATTTTTGACAGCTAAGCTAAGGGTATTAATTGTGGAGGTGGGCTTGTGGTGTCAGGAATAATTCTACCATTTATAATGCATCTGATTTATGTTCATTTGCTTATTTCGAGATGATTGGTCAAGATTCTGTAGCTTGAGAAAACTCATATATTGTGTAGCTATGACCCACCGCCTATGAGATATGACCTCTCATGACAATATGCTAAGTTATGAAATAATATTTTTCTTTGTGGGCATTGGATTTATGTTCATAAATTAAATATAATGTAACAATTTCTTGGCAAAAATCCAGGACTGTCATATTTCTTGGTTAAATGAGAAAATAGGGTATTACATACATTTATTATTCAAAAGTGGTAGATTGCTCACACTTCATGTATTTAATTTATATACCATGTTTACTTCAATCATCATCATATCCTCAGCCAGAACCAATAGCTAAGTTTCAAAGACAAGGAGAAAACCCATAAATCTATCTAGCACAAAGTAAACAACTATACCAATTAATTTTGCAGATTTTTTATATGTCTCTGTGTGATGCATGATGAAAATATTTAAAGAGTGTCCTTTTCCAGAGTGCTCATAGCAGGTTTATTTTATATGCAGTATATGTCATCTGGCGTCGTATCTCCCCTGCCTAATGAGATTAGGTATAGATTTCATTTTGTAGTGGGTCTGGAATATGGCAGGCTCCCATCTGATTAGACAAGCTCAGGATTTCTATTTTTTCCTCTCAACACTTTCTGCTCAGAAAATGCCAATTCAGGAAAAGAGGGTCATCATTTTTTTTAATGTTCCTGATGCTGTTGTTTAAGAAAAATATTTCCTGTTGGAACCTGGTCCCAGAACTATGAATCTTTTAAAAGTCCTATCCTGGGTTATCCTCATGGAACTCCATTTAATATGCCCTATTAGGAGGGCACTTCATTGAGTTCATTGTTCATTTTCTTGTTATAAGATCCTTAAATCTCTTTGTATACTACAATCTTGAGAAGTGTGGTTTAGACTCATCTGGAGTTATCTGTTTGTGTAAGTGGGATTTGGCTATAATAGTCTGCTAAAAAAAACAAAAATGGATATGAGAGTCTGTTTTAGTCCCCTCACAGAGGAGTTTCCCAAAGAAACTAGGCTTGTCCATAAGGAGGTGATATACCTGAATTTCGAGGGAGGCTTCTGTGAACATGTGAAAATACTTAAATTCCATCCAAAAAAAAAAAAAAAAAAAAGAAGACGTTTGCTCATATATTCACAGTATCACTGAGTTGATCTCCATGATTATCTCATTAAAAACTATGAGCTAGTCAACAAGCATTTATTAAGTGCTTACTATGCATCAGCTTCTGTGCTAAGTGTTGATGATAAACAAGACGGACAAAAATCAGTTCCTGCCCTCAAAAAATATACATTTTAATGGGGAGGAAAACATGTAAATGTTTAGTTATATACACATACAAGATTTATACAAAGATTATAAAGGTAATCTGAAAAGGGAAGGCAAATCACGGTTTAGGGGGATATGGTACCCAAACAGATGATAATATGCATTATTCTATAAGTGTTTGAGAGGTAAATATGGTGGACAAAGACCTGGCTTTGGAGTCTGGGTGACCTGGCTTCAGGTCCTTCCCCTGACATACACTAGACAGGTCCAATCTCTCTGTGTACCCAGGCAAATCTATAAGTGGAATAGAAGGTATTAATCTGAATTTGTTCTTGAAGGTTCTCATTGAGAGTGCCTTACATCAAAGCAATCGCAGGTCTGATTTTGGTTTTTTTTTTTTGGCTGAGACAATTGGCGTTAAGTGACCTGCCCACGGTCACACAGCTAGACAGGCCTGATTTTTTTTTAAAGTATATTGAACAAGAGTAAAAAATGTTGTTATAGTGGGATCCTTGTTCTCCTTTCTATTAGTGTCCTTATCCTGAACCCAGGGGTCAGTATAGGTGATCTATGGAGTATTTGACTTTGCTAGATTGGGGAATAACTTAAAAGAGAGAATCAGGAATCTAATGTGGAATTTTCTAGCCTTTTTTCAGTTTTCTCTTCCATGTTTAGGAGGGGCAAGAGACATTCTCTATTCATCTCCTCCACCCCCCCCCCACTCCCTACTCCAATCATATTAAATACTCCATTAGTTTGGAGGTCAGACTATTCAGCAACCTCACTGAACCAAGAAGCAAGTGAACAAATCTTGCCTTAGGCTTTCCCAAAATAAAGTCATGCCCTTCAATTCTTAGGCCTTCACTTTGCTATCATTCTGTCCCAATCTGAGAACTCAGAGTAATAACTTAGTGACATTGACTGAATTTTTTTTTCAGTTCATCCAATTTTGCTTATCCAATTTCTTAGTCCAAAGAAGATTAAGAACAACAAACTAAAATGGGTGCAAGACACACTGGAGGAAGACAGTGACCATAGGAGAGAAATGACAGTTAATAGCTTTATGGAGAAGGAACACATGGAAAAATCTGAAAAAAATAAAACAACCCCCCCCAAAAATGAAAAAAACACAAAATGGGACATTTTCAAACTTCTTAATGATGACTTTCATTCATCAAGAAAAGATTCCATTATATTGGAAGCATAGGAATGTGAAATAGTTAAGAGCTATAATTTAATTAATTGTGAATTTCCTCCCCATGGCCTAGAACGCTGCTTTGTACATAGAAGGCACTTCAGGAGTAAGATGGTTAATGAGTATGGATTAATCAGAAGAGTGAAAACTAATAGCTAGTTAATGTTTACCTATTACATTAAGATTTGCAAAGCACTGTACAAAACACTGAAATAGACTATATTTTTTCATTTGATCCTCACAACAATCTTGTGAAGGTTGGTGCTTTTATTAGCCCCATTTCATAGATGAGGAAATTAAGTTTGACTAGATAGCCCAGAGTCACTAAAATTTGAACTCATCTTCCCGACTCCATGCTCTCTTAATGCACTGTGCTATTTGGCAAGGTCATTATGACCAGAAGGGTTCATATATGGGTGTAATGATGGGGAATAGATCTAGAGGGTAGGTTGGGACAAAATGAGAGAGGGCTATGCATGTACCTGACTAGATTTTGTCCTCCGGGGACTAGGGAGCTTTCAAACATTTTGGGGGATTTTCTGGGAAGAATTAATGATCTTGCTTACAGTGTAGTTGTTGACTACATGGCTCTCCTTTTTTCCTGTGTTAACTTTTTAATGATATTACATTTGTTTGTTACATTTTTTTAAAAGGCTGCACCTTCATTAGATTGATTGCTAGTTGTTAAGGACTAAGACAGAGCCATTCTTTAAATAAGCAAGTTTGTCATGGTCAGAGCTTTGGGGGACCGATTATGAAACTGCAGTGATTATTTCTGTTGTGGGGGGCAGGGGGGAGATGGAATGACCGTGTGTGAGCACGCCTATGGGTTTTGGCTGGTGTGACCCCTTCCGATTCGCCCCGTTTTCTGTCTCATGCACCCCTCCCCAGCTGCCATTACCAGCACAGCAGTACCCTCTAGACACAGGGTAGAATGCTCCAACTCAGAGGCTTGCTGGGAACAACTCTATTAATCAGCGAACAGACACAGCTCCTGCAGAGACAGTTGGCATCCATTTTACTATTCCCTCAGATACTTCCCGTGCACCTGGTCCCCTCCAGCCCAGCGTTCCAGGGGTACAGAGGGATTGCTTGAGCCAAAGATTCTGGGGGAGCCGCCCTCCAATTGTTTATGAAGGGTGTATTACTTGAAGCTACAGAACATTAGTTTCTGGTATTCTTTGGTTCAGTGGAAACTTTTTTTCTTTTCTTTTATTGAGAAGGTGGGGGCTGGGTGGGTAAGTCCATGCCAGGATTGTTTTTTTATTATTAATTTTTATATCTAATCTATGGAATAAGACAAGCATTTCCATAATAGTGTACTATAGAGATGGTTACATATGAAACTGCTAATCTACCATGTATACTTAGTTTCTCATTCAAAGATACAAAATTATCATGTAAATTGTCTTTTTTTTACTTTCCTCCTCCCCATAGTTTTTCAAGCATTTGCTAGATATGTGGATGTGTTCCAAACGTGTGATGAATATCATTTGAAGGTAGTCACTGAACTAAAAGCAACAATGTAACCTCTTATTAGCAAGTGTCAGTCTTGTCAGTTGGGTAAGAAAGTTAGGAAGAGAAGTTTGGTTGTGATGAGCTTTAGGTTCATAAATAGCTCTTCTGCTGTATATCCACGATTATATCCCAGGTGTATTATGAAATTTGTGAGGATGGGTATATTTGGGAGGTTACCCTCCAGCCTAGGAAGCTAATGTAACAGAAATGTCACTGTAAGAAGACCAGCGAGTAGCAGAGTCTGGAGGTGCTCAAGGAACATTTGTTGTGCTGTTTGTTGAATTCTTGCCAAACCATCAACTTTTAGGCGTCTTTCTTCGGCAGACATACCACCTGCCTTTCTCCTTGGGATAATCATTGTGTTGAGGATCAAATCATAGCATGTTCATTGAGCCCCTGCTGCATCATGCTGGGCACACAGACTACAGAGACAAAAGGAAACAGTTCCTACCCTTAAGGAGCTTACATGCCATTGGAGGAGACAACATAAACAAGTGTACCCAAAATACATCCAAAGTAAATTCAGGACTTTTTTTGGTAGAGAGAGAAGCCTTAGCAGCTGGGGGGTGGAGGGGTTGGAGGATAGATCAAGAATATATAAGGGAGGGAATTTCTTTCTTTAAAGTGCTAGGGTGACTAGGTGGTGCAGTAGATAGAGCACCAGCTCTGAAGTCAGGAGGACCTGAATTCAAATCTGGTCTCAGACACTTAACACTTCCTAGCTGTGTGACCCTGGGCAAGTCACTTAACCCCAATTGCTTCAGCAAAAAAAAATAAAAAATAAAAAAAAGTGCTAGTGCTGTGCCCTCCTAATACTTTATATTTATTTTTGTTTACTTTTTATACTTATTCTGCACATATGTAAATATGGACTTATATTATATTCCCCATTAAAACACATACTTCTCTTGAGTAGGGATGGTTTAATTCTTTGTATTTGTGTTCCTTTTGTAATTGAGCCCTGGGGGTTTGCACAGCAGTCTAGTAAAGCATTCCCTAAAACTGGTAAAATTAGACTTTGCCCTAAAACTGGTAAAATTAGACTTTGCAATGTGAAGCAAAGAAAACCCCATTACTTTTTGTACAGTAAGGCTGTGATCCTGATGGATGTGAGCATCACTGTTCTTTTCAGCCCAAGAAGATATGGATTGAAAATAATGACTTCTTCTGCATCACAATAGTTACTACCATTTAAGAGCTAGTAAAGTTAAAGTTCCTATGACCAGTTTTATGTTTCTTCATTCCTCCTTCCTTCCTTCCTTCCTCCTCTCTCCCTCTCTCCCTTTCTCCCTTCCCCTCTTCCTTCCTTTCTTCCTTCCCCATTATTTTGAATATGATAAAGATTTGTATTCTCAAATTTCCTTAGTCTGTATACTTATGTCTGCAATGTTTATTTATGTAAATATATATAGGACAAAAACTATTCCTGATTGGCTATATATTTTCACTATAAATAATAATAAATTTACAAGCAATGTATGATTAATTATACAATAATAATAAATTTGGGCAAATGAGTGCCTACTTTGTAAAAATTTTCTCCCTAGTTTCTAAAAGAGATGCAACCTTATATGTCTTATATTGTTACTTCCTTTCCTAAAGGAGATTAGAGGACTTAGGTGTTATATAATTGCACAGGGATGTAGACTGGACCTATGATTTCAATGCTATGGGAATTCACCAATGAGAAAAGTCCTTCCACCAAAATGAATAGGCTACTACTTCTACAACTTCTAGTTTTAGTTGCCTGTAGTCCTTAGAGGTTAAATAGCTGTCTTGTTAGTTATAGGCAGGATTTTAAATTAAATGTTCCTGACTTTAAATCCAGCCACTTAAGCCACTTATGTCATGAGGTTTCTATAATCAACACATGAAATACAGACAGTATATGTACAATGATATTGGGACAAGGGGAGGAGTTAGAGACAGACACAGAAAGCCAGCAAGAGAGATCATTTCTAATTAGAGATTTCTTGGAGAAAATGGTGATATTCAGGATGGACCTTGGATGAAGGGGAACTTATCAGATGACCTAGCATAGTTTGTTGCACACAGTCATTGCTTAATAATTATTCCTTGAATGAATGAAGAAATTGGCATGTGTAGGATCTTAAAAAGGGAGAGAAAAGATATTGAGAAAAGGCAAAGATAGAAGAATGGAAAAAGGTGCTTTTGGGGAATGGTGAATAGGGGGATTTCTGTGGGAGCAGTGAGTTCCCAATAATGGAAGCAGTCAAAGCAGGCTGAAAAAGCATCCTGAAACCAAGATATTGTATATCAAGCTAAGGATTTCATACTTTATCATCCTCTATTATAAGATAAAAATCTTCAAACAACATTTATTGTGTTCTGGGGATACTAAGAGGTATAAAATTGGGTCTGTGCCCTTGAGGAATTTACAACCTAGTTCAGGAGACATGTTATAAACATAAAAAGATGAACAACACCACAAAGTACCATAGGCTATAAGACCTGAATGGGTGGCACAGGTGTGGCTATAAATAAAGAATAGAGACTTTATTCAGAGAATAACCAAGGACTTGCTGTATTAATCCAGGAAAAAACTTATGAAGAAGTTGGATCATCAAAGAAGGAATCTCCTGTAGACGAGAGAAAGCCAGTAGAGATGAGAATGTGCAGATGCATTCAGGAAATAGTGAATAGACAAGTTGGCTGCACTATAGTGTTCATGTGGGAGAGGTAAGACTGGAGAGACAAGATTGAAGCCGTTTGTGTACCATGTTGAATTTGAATTTTATCCTGTAGTGTATAGCAGTTATACAGAAGTACCCAGACGTTTATCTGGTAATGAGAAAAAAGTATCGTGTATATGACTGGAATCAGAATTATTAAGATTCCAGGCTTTATTCTATTAGTAGGTTTTTGCACACATACTTCCTCCTCCTTGATATCTGTTCTTACCTGTAAAATGAGAAATGTACATGGAAATTTTCTTTATGATTTTTCCAAGGGCAAGATAGTGTGATTCTATGATGTGCCTAACTACAACTACTAGAAATTTAGCTTTAATTTGTTTACTTCAATATTGCTATATTAAAAGGTTCTCTAAGATGTCTAGGACTTGTTTGACTGAATTGACTCATTAGTTAAGTCAAACAGCCCTCCATCTAGCCAGCAACATCATTTGGCAGTACTGACCAGTTAAGCAGGTTGAATGTGACATCTGAATGGGGACCATTGGTCCAGGGTGATAATGATGAGGCCAGGTGAGTGCCTGGCACATGTCCTGATTGGCTGTTTGAACAGTCTCCTGGCAACCACACAATTGCTCCCTGCAAACTGGCCTGAGAGAGCCAGAATGTGAAGAGAGCATGGCAGCTGGTACAGTGAAATGTAATGGAGGCAAAAAAAAAAAAGAAAGAGTGGAGGGAAAATTAAGTGTAGAGTGAAAAAAAAGCTGAATCAAAAAGGAGGAAATAAATAGAGAATAGAGAAGGAAAAGGAGAGGAGAAGAAGATAGATATTACATAAAACTATCACATTTTCAGCTGTGGACCCCTAGTAGCTCTCAGAAATAAGAAAAAAAATTAAAATGTAAATCTCAGAAATTAAATCCAGTGGTAAAATGTAAACATATGAGGCTTTTTGTAGCATAGGCAAAACAGTTCTTCCTTGTTAAACAACTGCAGTTTAAAAAAAAAGAACCACTATATGCATAAATTTTATTTGAGGATGGATATAATAGACAAATCTGTAGAGAATTGATGGTTCAGTTCACATAAGCCTACAAAAGTTCAGCTACTTATCTAAAGCTTATCCAAATTTAACAAAACCTTTTAGGCCTATGTGGAGGTTAGGGACCTCAAAAAACTGGAAATTAATATCCTGCCTCCAGAAGCCACCTGCCCAGTGTAAGAACAGAGAGAGAGAGAATTCTGTAAAGCAGATCATTCCTGCAGCTGTTAAAGAGAAAGCCTGGTTGTATTTCCCTTGTCTACGTCTACCACTTTGCTCTGGAACAGTTGTCAGGAGTTTATCTCAGTTAATTCATTTAAAGAACATTGTGAAGTTCTTAACATTAGCATGTAGCTACATTGGCATGCCATTTCTACCTCCTTTTCACTTATTCAGATGCATTCGTTTATTTATTCATTCAACAAACATTTACTGAGAGACTGCAGTAAATAGCAGAGAACAGGAGGACGAATCAGACTCAGTCCTTGCCATTTTGGAGGGCATCTATCCTTGGAAGGGTGGATTTGATTTTGGGAAGCAGCTCTGAATCACTGGGAATTGTCTGATGAGTAAGGCTTTCAATCCAGCTGTCTAAGGCTGTTTGGGGGTCAAAATGAAGGTATGACTATAAATAAAGAGACTGATTTTCTTGTGTGATTTAAAACTGCCTCCTAAGCCAATTCCCAAAGAGCAGTTCCAGATTTGTTTTGAGCAATGACAAACATCTTCTGAATAAGTTTATAGTCTCCCAAGGGACTTACTTGGAAGGACAGCATTCACCTGGATATAAGATTTCTGCTATGTTTATTTAAAACCCTCATGATCATACTTCATTTGTTGCACTAAGATTTTTTTGTTAATTGCCTCATGGGTATAAATCTTGTTTCTGTGGCCAGATTTCAGTTTGAACAAAGGGAGATGGATTTTTCCCAGTAACTAACTAGTTTAGATAATTTGTCCATGGCAAGTGTTTAGTAAATTCCCATTGAGTGAATACATGAATGTGTATGTAGCTTTGGGGTCTCTGCTTGATCACCATAAATGCAAGGATATGCCCTCACTGGGCACACCGAAGGGCACATCAATGTTAGCACACTCTGTCACCTATTTTGTCATTGAGGCACTTTGACTGAACTGGTGTGTATTGAAGAAGTCATGCAGATGAGTAATGACTTCTCAACTGTTCTTTGGATGAGACGGCTCAGCGACTGACAGTAATTACTCTCTGTATGTGCAGGTAGCACCAAAGACCCTGATGAATGCCCAACAGTTCCTCCTGCAATGAGTGGATTTAAAGACTATCTTGTGATTTGCAATCAGAGCAGCTATTTCAAATGACTGTTGTGGTTTCCTTTCCGCTTCTTAAATTTGGAGTTGACCTGAATTGGAAGCAGAGTTTAGACTTGGAGAGACGAGAAGCAAAATTTGTCTGATAGCTCATATTTGTACAGTGCTTGCAACAACCCTGAGGAAGGGAGTGTGCATGTCTCATTTATTTAAATTTTACATTTAAATAAGGATACTGAGGATTTAAAAACCAAAATAACATCCAGGGTCACACAGACAGCTAGTAAGAATCAGAGATGAGGCTTGGGTGTCAGGTCCTAAACTAGTATATTTGATATTTTATGTGTGTCTTAAAACTCTTTGGTAGACTAGTGAAACAATTTATTCAGCCCTTCTCAGAACATGTTTTTAAATACACAAAATAAAATATATAGAATTATAAAAGAAAACAATCATATTGAAACATGGAGATATATAAAATATAATATGTACACAATTTAATATGTAATAGTATAAAATTAATTTCTCATATTTTGAGTGAAAGAATCATTATAATCTAATGAATTGAACTACTCCTTCTCTTCTATTGTTAAAGTCATCATATATTTGTGTACTTATGACATACTTACAACCATATGATAATTCTTAGACAAAGAGTTCTTAATGATTTTTATGTGTCTTATAACTCTTTGGTAGACTAGTGAAACAGTTTATTCAGCCCTTCTCAGAACATGTTTTTAAATGCATAAAATAAAATGCATAGAATTATAAAGGAAAGCAATCATATTAAAATATGGTATATTAAATATAAATATGTAATAATATATAATTAATTTCTCAGATTCTAAGTGAAAGAAGCATTGTAATCTAATGAATTGTACTACTCCTTGTCTCTTGTATTATTACTTAAAGTCATTATATATTTGTGTATTTATTCATCACATTAAACTCCAGAGAGGGCAAGGAATTTGTCTTATTCATTTTTTGTAAGCTTCTAGCCCAGAGTTCTTTATTGCAGGAGGCATTCAGTAAATGTTTGACGGTACATTGAGAATGATTTTATGTATTGTATGAGATTTTCCTACTGTAAGTATTAGAACGTCTGAATAATTTGAATTCTCTTGGATCGGTTTGATAATCTCAAGGAATGAAATAGCTTTGTCCTTGAAGATATTAAAATAATAATAGTTAATTATTGCTTAGTTGTTTCAGAATCTTTGTGACTCCATTTGTTTTGTTTTGTTTTGTGTTTTGGTAAAGATACTGGCCTAATTGGCCATTTCCTTCTCCATCTCATTTTATAGACAAGGAAACTGAGGCAAGCAGGGTTAAATGACTTTCTCAGTCACATAGCTATTAAGTGTCTGAGGCCAGATTAGATCCCAGAAAGATGAGACGTCCTGATTCCAAAACCATAACTCTATTCACTAGGTAGCATAATAACATCAAAATTAATGATAAAGATGATGATGATGGTGATGATACTTGGTGTTTTATTACATTTTAATGTTAGCACAATTCTTTATGTACATTTCATTTCATTCTCACAGTAATTTCATGTGGTAGGAAAAATATTCTTATTTTACAGATTAGGAAACTGGGCTTCAGAAATTAGAATCAGTTGGAAGAATTTTAAGGTCTGTCATCAGTACGCATCCTGCTCCTGCTCCTTCTTTGGTTTTCATGTTCTTCCAGCAGGGAGGGAAATAACCACTTATATCCCACTAATACAAAGTGATTTATTGTCATTGTCTTCTATCTCCTATCTCCAGTCCCAACCCATATTTTAGGGACTTTGCTGTATTCCATCCACATAAAATATTGGTTGGGTTGGCTTCAGTCATGTCAGACCCTTTGTGACACCATTTGGGTTTTCTTGGTAAAGATACTAAAGTGGTTTCCTATTTCCTTCTCCAATTCATTTTACATATGAGAAAACTGAGCCAAACTGAGTCCAGAGTCACACAGCTAGTATTGTCTGAGGCCAGATTTGAATTCATGAAGATGAGTCTTCCTAATTCCAAATCCAGTGATATATATATCCATTATTCCACCTATTTGCCCACATAAAATATTTGGGATATTTAAAATACATTTTTGAGTCAAAATAACATTTTTTAAAAAGATGATCAGTTGACATCCCACCGTCAGATCTGTACAGGTTTACACCCAGAATGTTCAGTACCACTTTTCCAATGATCCATTTGGTCACATGAGAAGTTAACAGAATCAGAGTGACAAGTGATTATCATAACAATGCCTCAAGGCACTACAAGCTCCTAACGGGCTTCCTGGCTTTAATCAACATTCATTTATTCATTTAACAAATGTTGAATTGTCTGCTTTGTGGGAAAGCTAGAGAGAAAGACAAATGAGGCACAAGGATCTTCATCAAGGAACTTATAGTTGAGTATGGGGTCATCATGGACTCTTGGATCTTGTATCAGTATTTACTGAATTCACGTCTTTCTCAGGGCCAACACAGTCTGGGTGTTATGCTGATTACCTGGACTCCAAAAGTTCAGATATAGTCTCAGAGACCAGTCACATATTTGCCTCAGTTTCCTCATCTGTAAAATGAGGATAATAACATTTACCTACTTGTTTGTGAAGATTGAATGACATAATAATTATGAAGTTGCTTAGCACAGTGCCTGTCATGTAGTTAAGTGCTAAATAAACACAAGTAATTTATTATTATTATTTTTCAACTATAACCCAGAAAATAAAATGAAATGGCCATAAACATACTTATCACATCTCATGACCTGTTCCTTCACTCAAAGATAGTCACACACTGGATTTCGCCATCACCAACTTTGATCAAATGCTATTTCTCTATCTGAATATAAGTGTCTGTCATTTCATCCTCATATCTTTCCCCTCCTAAACTATTGTTCCTTTTATGGCTTTCTTGGGTCATTACCTTTATTCTGACTTTACTTTCCTAATTTTCCCAGTCTTAACCACATAACATGCTGCCCTCTACTATGAAATCCCTTGTCCCCTTGCCTTACATCCCTTTCCAGACTCTTTCCTGGGAATTGTTCCCACTATTTGCTTCCTCTCCTATTCATATCCTGCCTAATGAAGCTGAAGAAAGTCAAACAGCTGTGATGATTGGGTACAATAAATATTTATATTACCTAATCTCAATTGGATCATCACTGCTGCAAGGCAATTTATATATTCCAACCTATTTAAATTTCTCACCCAAACACCCAAAAGTGACAATTGAGGAATCATCTCCTATTTTACTAAGAAAATTGAGGCCATCTGCCCAGAGCTACTTCACTTTATCACAAAACCCTGGACATAATACTCTCACCTCTTTTTCTCTAGTCTTTGATAGTTTTTCCTCAAAAACCAACTTCTCTACATTCTTGATTCCATTTCTTCCTATCTTTTTCAATAGATTGCTGCCACAATCGTCTCTACCTCTAATATTCAACTTCTGTTTAATCTACCCTTTTCTTTCCAACTGCCTTCAAATATGCCTACATCTTTCCATTTTGAAAAACCTTCACTAAAACCCTACCAATTCCTGAAACTATCATTTCTGATTTTTTGTTCCTTTTCTCAACCAGATACTTGGGGCAGGGAGGAAACTCTTTTTTCACTCTATTCAAAACCTTCTTTTAAAATATTTTATATATTTTGCTAAATATTTCCTAATTACATGTGAAAATGCTTAATGTTAGTTTTGTAAATGTTGACTTTCAAATTCTCTCATTCTCACCTTTCTTTTATCCTTTGAGAAGACAAATAATATGATATTGAATGTATTTGTGGAGCCATGTAAAACATATTTCCATATGAACCATGTTGCAAAAGAAAACACAAAAATGTCCAGAAAAAATAAAATGAAAAGAATATGCTTCTGTCTCTGTTCAGATTCCATCAGTTCTCTCTTGGATGGTAGATAGCATTTTTCATTGTGGGTCCTTTGTCATATCAGAGTAACTAAGTCTTTCATTTTTTATCATCCTTAAAATATTGCTGTTATTGTTTTCTGGTCCTGCTCACTTCACTTTGCAGCAGGTCCTATGTCTTCCAGGTTTTTATAAACTATTATGCTCTTCAGAAAGGCCTGAAGAAACTTACATGAACTGATGCTAAGTGAAGTAAGCAGAACTAGATCATCATTGTACACAGCAACAGCAAGATTATATGATGATCAATTCTGATGGATGTTGCTCTCTTCAACATTGAGACCAGTTCTAATGATTAGTGATGATGAGAGCCCTCTGCCCCCAGAGAGGACTGTGGGAACTGAGGGTGGATCTTTTTGTTGTTATTTACTTGCATTTTATTTTCTTTCTCATTTTTTCTTTTTGATTTCATTTTTCTTGTATAGCACGATAATTGTATAAATAGGTATGCATATATTGGATTTAACATATATTTTACTATGTTTAACATATTGAATTAATTGCCATTTAGGGGAGGGGTGGGGGAAAGGGGGGAAATTTAAGCATAAGACTTTACAAGGGTTAATGTTGAAAAATTATCCATGCATATGTTTTGAAAATTAAAAAGCTTTAATAAAAATAGAATAAAAATTAAAAAAAACTATTTTGCTCTTTCAAAACAATCTTTAAAATAATTTCTAACTTTAATATTCAACTAAAACTTTTTTCTCCAAAACATCCAATGATGCTTATAGTTGCCAAATCTGATTGATTTTCCTCAATTCTCATCTTGACCTCACTATAATAGTTGACCATTATTAATTACCTACTTTTCTTGAATGTTTTCTTCTGGTTTTCTTCTTACATCTTTGATGATTCTTTTTTGATTTCCTTTGCTCACACCACATTCCCTAACAGAGGGTGTTTTCCAAAGCTCAGTTCTGGCCCCTTTTCTTTTCTTCTCTGCATTTTTGTGTGACTTCATTACTTCTTATGAACTGAATTTATCATCTCAATGTTGATGACTTTCAGATTATGTGTTTGTGTGTATCTGTATCCAGCCCTCATTTTTATTTTGAATTCCAGTTTGCCATGCCAAACTATTGGATATGTCAAATTTTGGGTATCTCAGAGAATTCAAGTTCAACATATCTCAAACAAAATTCATCTTCCTTTCTTCATATTCTCCAAACCACTTCTCTGCTAAAAGTCTCTGCTTCTATTGAATGCATTGCCACCATTTCAGCCTCCCAGATTCATAACTTTGATGACTTCTTACTCTTTTATTTCACATAACCAGTAAGTTGCCAAATCTAGCCACATTTTTACTGCCTTAACTTTAGATATTTTTTTTCTTTCACAAAGCCACCTTGTTTGTTAAGATCCCCATCTTTTCTAACTTGGACATTTGTAAATTCTCCTCACTGAATATTTCCCACTTATCTGCCAAAGTGAATTTCCTTTAATTTGAATGGTCTGCTCTTGCCTGTTGGAGAAAATATAAATTTCTTTTACTTGGTTTGTAAAGCTCTAGACACTCATGCCCTATCCTACCTTTTCACATTATGAATTCTAGGCAAACCAATGACTTCTGCTTCTTAACATAGCATTTTATCTCCTTGCCTTTTCACTAGCCATCCCACATGTCTGGAAAGTACTCTTTTCTGGTCTCTACTTCATACAATCCCTCTTTCTTCATAATACAGTTCAAGGAACATAATCCACATTAATATTTTATTCATTCCCATCCCTTACCTTCAATCAGTTAGTGTCTTCCAACTATATTTTCTGTTTGACTACCTTGTATTTATCATGCCTATGTCTGTGTACATATGTATTCTGCACAGATTTGCTCTCCTAATTAAATGTAAGCTCTTTGCAAATAGAGATTGTTCCATATATTTTTGTATTTGTATTCCCAAAGCCTGGTAGTATTTGCCACAATGTCAACATGTTATAAACACTTGATTGATTGAAAAACCTGATAATCGACTTCAAAGTAGAGACAAGGAATGAAATTATAAGTCTTAATGAAAAATATTATAAAGATTATACAACTTAGATAGAAGATGGAAATCTTAGGAAAGTAGTGAATATTAAAAAAAAAGAATGGAGGATTTGGAATTTTAAAATTGAGTAATACAAGGAGAATTATCAAAGAACGTCAAAATGCAGCAAAATGAGATCATGTGGGATTCCATGTTAAAAACAAAAAGAATCGACCTGGACAATAAAATTTACATTAGAATAATTCTCTTCCATTAAAAAAATTAAAACAAAGTGATTACATCTCTTACATCAGAAAAATTCCCCAAAATATTGGAAACATAGGGCAAAAAAGAGTATGAGGTTGCCACTAGATCCAAAGTTTAACTTATCTAAAATTGCGATAGCTAGGCTCCAGAGCTTCCAGCTGGGGAAATAAATATTAGAAACAGCAATACATGTCAGATGAACATGCCAAAAATTGGGGTCAAAATAGCATAAAATTATTTAACATGCATATAAAATAAAAGATTGAAATGTGAGATATTGAAAAGCAAAGCAATTTGAAACTAATAACTTACTCTAAACATTTCAGAATACTATAAGGACAAAAGTTTTTTTTAATGCAGAATGTATGGTTTTAAAGAATTCCTTTTGGGGAAACCAGAGTTGGATAAAGAAATAGAATATAAAGTATATAAAGAAAAGAAGGCAAAATACAAACTAATAGAACTAACTAGGCAAAGACTTGATGGTGATAGTTTTGTTGAAAAGTGAGAAAAAATAATTATTCTGGGGAGTGCTGTCTTTCCCTAAGGACCATTGGGGAAATAGAAACGTATTTTGTGCTTAGTTGTGAGATTGAGAGAAAAAAAAAACCGTGGTAGTAGGAAGATGGCATTATTCCTTTCATTTGAGCCCTTATCACTAAAGGGTATACAGACAAAGTTGATTGGTTTGAGGTGATGTAGATCCAGGGTACCTCGTAAATTTCATCCTTACTTGGACTAGACAAGGGAAGGGAAAGACATAGAGCATCCTTGAGGTGGAGGATAGCCCTTAACCCAAGTATAGGCAAACCACTTACCTCCTTGTGGCTCTGCTTCCCTAAAATGAAGAGTTGGACCAATCAAGTTATTGAAGAACAACTGATGTCAGCTCTACATCAGTGATTACAACTATTCAACTATGTTTTAATTTTTTTTATATAGCCCATTCCCTGGGCTTTTGCACCAATTGTCTCCCACTTCTGTTCCTTCACTCTAGTTTTTTCTTTAAGATGAGCTTAAATGCTTACTTTCCTTAGGAAACCTTTCCTGCTCTCTCCTCCACCATCAATCCCTAACCCCCAACTTCTAGTGCCTTCATTTCTCACATTTCCCCCTATCTGGCTTGTGTATTTCTTGAATGTGTCTCATGATTTACATATTGTCTTTCAAGCTGTTTTCCAAAGACAAATAAAGCAAACAAGCTATTAGCTATTATAAATTTTTAATGAAGAATGGAAAACCAAAAATGAAACTTGAGAGAATCAACGAACACTTGTAAGGAGTGATGCAAGGTCAGACAACAACAACGATAACATTAACTTTAACAATAATATGCAGGAGTGAAACCAAGTGAGAATATGAATTTAAAAATGAAGTCAAGTTTATCAGTCTTTGTTAATACTATATTGTCATGTTAAAGGGTAATCTCTGCTTTTTGTTAGTGGTAAATAGAAAAGCACTGGCTTAGGAGGCTTTCTTGACTTTTTTTTTTTTTTTTTAAGACGGAAATACTGCAGCAGAAACAATGCTAAATATGGAGGGAGGAAGACCTGAATTCAAAGCTGTGTGATCTTTAATGTAACTTTAATCTCTGTTTGCCTCATTTTCCTCAATTGTAAAATGGGGACAATAGCATCTGTTTCCTAGAGTTGTTTTGAGGATCACATTAGATATTTGCAAATTACTTAACATAGAGTAGGTACTATATAAATTCTAGCTGTTATAGTTATTTTTATGATGTCTAAACAAATTCAGTAAATTAATAAGAAAAAAGTGAGTATGAACAAAAATAAAGAATTTAGTTAAGTGACAAGCAGATCATTTTGGCTGGACCTTGGAGGGAATAGTGAGAGATGAGACTGGAAAGAGAGGTCAGACTTAGATTAGAGGGAACCTTATTTATATAAATAAAGGGATTGGATGTTATGTAGTGGGCAGTTGTGAGCCAATGGAAGTTACTGAACAATTTGATCAGAGCTGTGCATTAGGAAGACAATCTGGTGGTCATTAGTTAAGCAAATTAGTATGGAGAAAGACAAAAATAGTAGGTTATTTGACTATTTATCCATTAATTTAACACTACGTATTTTGTACAAATAAATGTGCTGAATAATTTGAAAAATATTTTAAAAATTTTAGTATGCTCCAATTATTTCAAATTTTGTTGTCCATGTATTAGGTAACTTCTTAACAACAGTAACTTCATTTTTTTAACCATGAAATATCAGTGTCTTATTTATTAAGCAAGTGATTTCCACATTTTTAAAAGACATTCCAATCAGCCTTTCAAAATAATCCCTTGGATTTCATAGAATAGTTTGAAAAAATTATTTTTTAGATAGTGAGTTGAATTGAAATCTGTGGAAACTTAAAGCCCTCTCAGAAACGTAAATTTTGGTGAGTTATGAAAAGGGATGTATTTTCCTCCTGTATTGCCACTTACCCAATGTAAATACACTTTCATGATATTATTTTTGGACATTCAACAAATCATGGAATTTTAAGATTTGGAAAGGATTGCGTTGGCCATCTGGTTCAGTTCTTCACCTGAAAATTAATAATCTCTTCTTCTATCCACCCAGAAAGTGATCATTCATTCTGTGTTCAAGGCTTCTAGTGTTGGTCAACCTGCTACCTACTAATGGAAAAATCTTTTGGTTCAGCCTTTGTGAATTGCTTTTTTTTTTTTAATCAGGTAACTTTTGCCCTATTATTTCTATGACTTTGCCTCTTTATAAAAGAGAAACTAGAGGCTCACAGACTTTAGTAAACTGTCTCGGAGCACATAGCAGAAGTTCTTTAACAGAAATAGTGGATAAGCAGAAATACTTGCCAGTAAATGGTTCCATAACAGCATACTCTACTGTTTGCTAGATTCCATCAGCTACTATCCACAGTAGTTAAAAATCGATTGCTTAGGATTTTATTGACAGTGGACAAATATCTTTTTTTAAAAGAAGCTAGCTTTTTTCTTGTTAATAGAATCAAGGTTTCTGCTTAGTATTTGATTTCAGGAGAAAACTGCAATTGGGTCGAAAATCCAATCTGTAATCAGACTAAAATAGCATATATTGGTTACTGCAGAGAGAGAAATCCTAATTTATACAAAGGTTGCTTAGATTTTCTTTTCCCTGCTTTCCTGACTCCTCCCTCCCAATTTGTACTCATAGTATCTTTTTTTAAGCTACAAAAGCCAATGCTATCTTACGTGGGGAAATATATTCTCTTTCCTTACTGTGCTAGAAAAGAGAAGTAATGAATGGGAAAGAGTTGATGCAGATGGAATGATCTTAAAACTAAAATGACTCTCTTTTTCTCTACCACGAAGATCCCTTTAATTTTGTTTCATATTGTATTTTACCTAGAAGAGCAAATAACAATAATATAGTAATAATGATAATAGCAACAACAGCTTGGCCTTAAACATCATGCTCTTAACAAACCCCTACTTGATTATATTTCCTGTCCCTCCAAACAAACACTCAACAATCCATGGAGTGGGAGTGGGAGCTGGCATAAGGGTTTTGTGTATTCTAAGCCTATTGTTTGCACAAGTGGCTATTATAGCGATAGCATTATAATTGCCCTTAAAATTCTTCAATGATTAAAAAAAATCTATTTTTGTTTTGTATTCTTGAAGGTACTTGGCTCCTTTTTCTTTAGGCTACTTAAAGACGCTTCTGCAAATTAGTTTGAAAATGCTATTCCCTAGATTTTTCAGGCCAGGTCAGATTTTTTTTTCTTTGAAAAGCTGGGCTTCCTTGGTTACTACCTCTGTTTTTTTTTTCTTTCTTAGTGTAACAAGGAGGAGAATCAAGTCTTATTGAAATGAGGCTGTTAGACCTAGAGTGAGGAAAACCTGTATTCAATCCAACTTCAGACAAGGCTTGTGTGATTCTGAGCAAATCATTTAAACTACGTCTCAATTTCCTTTTTCTGTGAAATGGGGATTAATAATAGTCCCTATCTCCCCAGAGTTATTATGAGGATAAAATAATGCAATATTTATAAAGAAAGCAAACTTAAAAGTGCTATTAAATGCAAGCTGCTATTATTAGCTGTTGTACTGCTATACCACTTAGAATGTCCTATATGCCAGTTTCTTGGGCCTGGCCTCTGTGTTCAGAGAGATGGAGAATGCTTTGTCTAACATCTGCCACATACTAGGCTCATGGTGTGAAAGGTAGAGCCTCTATTTACTTTTAATTTCCTGGAACCAACCATTCAATAGGAAATGTTTAAAAAAAAAGATAGTAAACAGAAGTTGAACCTGTTTTTAATATTCTTTGATCAGATTCTCTGTTGATTCAAGCTTTCAACAAAGCTAGTTCTTTCTTTGTATTTGGCTAATTCTGTCATTAGTAACCAGACCATGAAATTGATCCAATTTAAAAGGAGAGGTCTGCAGGGGAAAATCACTGCAGAAGACTTTGTTCTTGTGGTCCAGCCTTATCTGTTGTATCTGAATCTTTGTGATACCTTTTGGAATCACAGTATGGGAGGTACTGAAGTGGTCTGCCATTTTCTTCTCTAGTAATTTTACAGGTGAGGAATGGAGGCCAACAGTTTAATGAGTTATCCAGGGTTATTCAGCCCCTAAGCATATGAGGACAAATTGGAACTCAGGAAGATGACCCTTCTTAACTCCAGGCCCATCACTCTATCTACTGTGCCTTCTGGCTGCCATTTTTGTAGATGACAAAGATCATTATTTTCTTAGGCCAAATTATTTGCTATCGTACATTATTTATTCTCTCTGTCTCTGTCTTACTCTCCTCTCTTCTCTTCCTCTCTCTTCTTTTCTCTCTCCTTTCTCTCTCCCTTTTTCTCATTTTCCATCTCTTTCTCTCTCCACTCTTTTCACTCCTCTCTTTTTATCTTTCCCCTCTTTTTTCTCCCCCTCTTTCTCTCCCTCTCTCTATTCTTCTCCTTTCAATTCCTCTCACTCTCACTCTTCTCCTTTCTCTCCCTCTTATCTTTTCTCCTTTCTCTTCTACTTTCCCTTTCTTTCTCTCTCCTCCTACTTTCTCTTCCCCTCTTTATCTACCCCTCTATCTTTCCCTCTCTCCTCTATTTACCCCTCTTTCCTCCATTCTCATCTCTATTTGTGCCAAACCCTTCCCCATTTGCCTACAAACACATTCATGTATTCTCCAACCTTCAGAAAATTTCTTGACATTTACCTTATATCTTTACTCCTTTATTGTCCCTTTTCTGTTTCTGCTGGGTCATTATTCACACACATCACAGAATACACACAACCTCTCTATCTTTTTCCTTCACATCCTAAACATGAGTCCACTCTTTTCTCTTCATCCACCAGTCCACATCCACCAATAAACATTAAGTTATTCCTGTGTGCTAGAAATTGTGCTAGTGCTGAGGTTACAAAGAAAGGCAGACTATAGTCCCTGACCTCAAAAAGCTCCCAATCTAATGGGGGACCTAACATGCTAATAGCTATGTACAAAGATTTATAGACGAAAACTGGAAATAATCAAAAGAAGAAAAGCATGGAAACTTCTCTCTTCAAAATTACTGGAGATACTGATTGCAAAGTCCAAAGGCCTCTCCTCATGTTTCATCCTTTGATTTGCCTGCCACAATTGACACTTGATTACCTTTTCCTCTTGCATATGTTCCCTTCTCTGGGTTCTCAAGACCCTTGTAACTTTGTTGGTCCTACTTCTCTCTGTCTGACACATCCTTGCTGGCACACCATCCTTACCATCCTTTCTGATAAAGGATATTCTCCAACGCTCTCTTCTGAGCTTTTTCCTCTTTCTGTACTTTCTCATTTGGTTATATCATCAGTTCCTATTGACATTTATTTATTATCTCCATGTAAATTTCTCCTGTATATATGTCTCTAAACTTTGTCTTTTTGTTTGCTTGTTTGTTTTCTAAATTCTAGATCTGCTTCACAAATTGCCTATTGGATATTTTTTTGGCTGTCCTGTAGCTATCTCAAACTTAACAAGGTCAAAATAGACCTCTTATCTTTCCCCAAAAAAACCTATTCATCTGAATTTTCCTGTTCTATTAAGGACAACACCAAATTTTTAGTTTTTATGTTTGCAACCTCGACATTATTCTTGACTCCTTGTTCTTACTCTACATATTTAGTTGTTTGCCAAATAATGTTATTTATATTTCTGCATCATTTATCACACACACCCATCACCTCTTGACTGGACTATTGTAATGACCTCCTAATTTTTCTGTTTCAAGTCTCTCTTCACTCTAATCCATTCCCAGCTCTGCTACCAAATTAATTCTAAAGTAAAGATATCCCTCCCATCTTTTGAGTCGTCTTATACTTTACAAGACATACTCTTGAGTTCCAACCACACTGGCCTATTTTTATTACTCCCATACAACCTTGAAACCTCCCTTATTATGCCTTTTCACCCAAAGTCCCCATTGACTAGAATGTTCCCTCTCATTACTACTGTTTCTTGAATCTTGAATCTTGGCTTCCTTTAAGATTCAATTCAAGTGCACAAGGCCTTGTCCCCCAATCAATACTTTCCTCATCAATTTCTATTGTTTTTCATTCTAGTTTTAACTTATATTTTCTTTATATATGTAAAGTATATATGTTGTTTGATTATATATGTACTTTTTCTCCTCCAACTGCCTATCAAAATCAAGACTACAAACTTTTCCTCATTCAGCTAATTGTTCCCATACGAGTACTGAAGTTGAACTCATTCGAGTGACTATGGATCTCTGTAGTCAATAAAATATCATTCATAAACATGAGTACTGAAGTTGAACTCTTTTGAGTGATGACTATGGATCTCTGTAGTCAATACAATATTATTCATAAACACAAACATCTGGAGGACTTCACCATTTATAGAGAATCCTTAAATTTGAATATTGTACTCTTGAGAGCAAAGATTCTTGAGCTACTTTTGTGTCAAGGACCCTTTTGGCAGTCTGGTTAAGTCTATGATTTTTTTCTCAAATAATTGTTTCAAAAATTCTACAATTGAAGAAGATACAGTATTTCAGTTAGAGGTATGTTAAAAATATGTAATTTTTCCTGTTGTTGTTAAGCACCCTTGCTCTGGAGAGTTAAGCTTCTTAAGGGAATCTTGAGATAGTCACTATTTTGAGAGAATCTTTCATTTAGATTCTGAACTCTTTAAAGAAGGAATTTTTTAAAACACAAAACCCATAAAATAATTATTTTAATAAATATAATTTCTGAGGGTTGTGACCTTTTTACAAAGTAGATATTTGGATAACTATGTCAATATAATTAATTTATTGTGTTATCCTATGTAATTTATTTGCTGCATTTGAAAACATTATTTTGAGAAGTCCAAAAACTTCATCACATTGCCATCAGATTTCATGACACAAAAATTGTTAAGTAAAAAATTTTCAACAGAATATAAGCATCTTGAGGATAGGGTCTAGAGTCTTTTCACTTTTATTTTGTACACCCAGCATTTAGTACCATGCTTGGTCAATTGCAAACATTAAATATTTTTTTTATTTAATGGGAATTCTAGTCAATTACTTTGATGGAAATGAGGATTTGGTTAGTCATACTGAATATTTGTATTTCTGGCCCACAGGAACAAGGAATAAAAGGTGACCTGTGCTGTAATTAACATAGAGATTTCAGAGAATAGGGGAAAGAAATCATGATTTCACTTGATGTTTATCCTGACAACTTATAGAAAGATTTAAGAAAGATGACATAAGTAGCACTCCCTATCCCCTAAGATGACTAGAACTGGGCATGCTACTTAGAACATTGAAGTGTTAGGTTTGATTTTTCTGATTATTGTATTGTAAAATGTTAGCTTATTCTAAAATGTTTTCAGATATTTAGAGATTGGAAGGCGCCAGATAGAGTGTAGTTAAAACATCATAATTGAGTGTGAGTAATGAATATATGCTGCCTGAGTGAACTAGTATAGTTAAAATTAAGTTAGTCTGTTTGATGTTATCAATTTAGGGCTTAGGTTTTATACAATGTAGTTTCCGAAAAGTTTATTTGTCCCATGCCACCAAAAAATAATTTTGATTTAATTTTTAGAAGTTGAATTTGAAGCTCAAAATATACTTTCTATATAATTATACTTCTTATTTGGGCAACATATGGTGAAAATTTATAAGGCCCATCAATGTGAAAGAACAGAGCTGAGGCTCTAGGCTTTTATGGTGATTACACCTACCTGTATGGGGGCTTTATGTGCTTACAATTTGAATCATTTATAGATGCACACTCAACAGAGTTCTAGCATAACTAGTACTGTGAGGTTTTTTTGCTGACTAAATGATAGGCAAAGCAATTTTCAACAAATGTCTCCCAGTAGGCCGTCATCATAGAAGCCTTGTAATATTGCTTTTTAACCTTAGCATTGGCAGCTATCCAGAAATTATTGCATTGATACCAAACTGCTTTACACTAGGCATTTGCTCTTTTCTCTATGGGAACAGAGTGAACTTTCAAGTAGGTTTCTCCTCCCCCTCCCCATACCCCCCAAAGCCCTTATCCCCATTTTCATTACAGTGAGATATTTTACCATTTTCTGTTCAGCTTTATATAGCCAGGAAGATTGGAAGTTTAAAAATATAGCAAAAACAATTCTCAGAATTTTGTTATTATGTCCTTAATGCATTCAATTAACATCCATTACCAGAGCCATGTGACCAAATGAATGGTGCATATCGAAAGCACAAAGGGATAAATGAGATATGTGGCTTTTTCCTGTCTTCTTTGACAGTTTTTCTTTTTCTTCTTTCTGTTCCCTTCCCCATCCCTATCCCATCTTTTCCATGAATATATCCAATCACAGTTCTTCCCTACTCCCTCTTCCAAGTGGATAAGAGAATTCATAGCTGTCTGGAATTAGGAATCCAGGAAGTTTTAAAGGGATAGTTGAAGATAATTTTGAGGAAGGACAAATTGAAAAATAGAATCCCAGGGCAGGCCAATTAGTATAATGAAAAATTGGGTGGAAAGGAGAGAACTGAGCGATATTCTCTTATTTAAAACATTAAAAACTCCTTTTTTATTGGGAAGGGGGTCTCAAAGAGGTGCCTTCCATTAATGAGGAGCCAGTCAGCCATTCTTAGGGACAAGCTTTGAGGTGAATACAGATTTTAGAATCATCTCAACTCACTGAGCTCTGTTTAATAGGGAAACGGGTCAGGAACTCAGTGATCAGCATCATTCCTGGCTAGGGGAGGACATTGTGATGTTTAGGGTTGGATACATAATTGGATGGGATCTTATACTGATCAAGAGAGTTTGATCTCTATGAATTTTGCCATTCCACTCTAGTTTGGCTCCTTGCTTTTTTTTTCCAAGCCTGACCGAAAAAGAGCCGTGCTCCCTTTGCTCCTGTCTGTGTTCCTTTCATCTGGGATTAGGACACGCATATTGGCTTTCACAGCTTTGCCCAAGATACATGTCAAACAAGAATGACTCCTTGGGGTCGAATCAATTTCCTTGGTCAGAGGCATCCCCAACATTAGTTACCCCAGTGCCACCAGGAAAAGGCAATTGGTTTTTTAATTTCCATTTTAATGTATCTTAAAGACCTTACAAAATGACATTACAAAGCGGGAGTAGATGGCTGCAGTATTTTTATATTTTTCCATGCTTCAGAAGACCAAGACTCACGTCAAATTCTGACTTTAGGCTGTTAAAACCACAGTTTAAGTAAAATTAAATAATGTAAATTCATAACATAAGACAGGGATAGAGACGAGATCCGTGACTTCATTGGTGATAGGGAACTTGCTAATGAGGAAACTGATTCCACTAATACAAATTAGTTCCTTCTAATCTTAGAGAGTTGCCCAGAGCATTGAGTGGAAAATGATAACAGATAGCATTTACATTGGCCTATTATGTACTAAATACTTTACAATTATTATCTTGTTTGATACTTTAAACAACTGTGAAAGAGGAAGGAGCTATTAATATTTTCATTTTACATTTGAGGGAAACTAAGGCAGATAGGTTAAGTAACTTGTATACAGGGTCACATAGCTAATAAGTACCTCAGGCAGTATTTCAATGCAGATCTTCCTGACTCCAGGATAATTTATTCACAGGGTAAAGTGACTTGTCCAAAGTTTATGTCCTCTGACATAATTCGAATTATTCTTTTTTTTTTTGTCTCTAAAGCCAGTTCTGTACGCTATGTTAAATGTCTCACACAGCAGAAATAGTGTAAAATAACTGAGTGAAGCTTCTTGTAATAGTTTCTCTTTAAGCTTTCCCTTCATTCCCTAAAATGCCATTCACTAATTTCTTCAGTCATTTTTTCCCTTAAAACATGAATGTGAAAGTCAGAGATCCAGTTAGATTTTGGGTACTTGTTGTCTAGCTATATGAGTATGAGAGAGAAGAGGGGAGGGTGGGGGAAGAGGAGAAGGGGAAAGGGAGGAAGAAAGAGAGGAGGGGAAAGGAGAAGGGGGAGAGAGAGAGGGAGGAAGGAAGGAAGGAAGGGACAAGAAGGAGGGAAAAGGGGAGGAAGAGAGAGGGAGGAAGGGAAGGAAGGAAGGAAAAGGAGAGGGAGAAAGGGAGAGGGCAAGGGGAAGGAGGGAGGGAGGAGAGAGAGAGAGAGAGAGAGAGAGAGAGAGAGAGAGAGAGAGAGAGAGAGAGAGAGAGAGAGAGAGAGAGAGAGAGAGAGAGAGAGAGAGACTGGATTCTTTCAAGGCAGACAAAATTACAGAGAGCTATAGGAATCACAAGAGTGCAAGAGAGAGAGAGTTAGAAAATAGAATCAGTTAATTAGAGAAAGATCTCAAGAGGAGGTATTTCTATATTTAAAACCCTTTGCAAACTATAATATATTATATAAATGTAAGGTGTTATTATTCATTCACCAGACATTTATTAAGTGCCCATTTTGTGGAAGGCAACTGAGCTGGGCACTGAAGATAGAATGAATAGAATCTTAGCATAGTAGTTGTCACTGTCCTCACAGATTAATGGACTGTGATTTAAAGAAATAGGGGAATTATGGTGTAGGATTTGTACCACCTGTGTTCTTCTGAAGTTCATTCTCAAGCTTTTTTGGTGCTTAAGGAGAATATACATCTTTACTGCCTTCAAGAAAGTGACAAGAAAGCTTGATTTTGATTGGCGGAGCTGCTTTTCTCAAGTCACCAAGATTAATTTACTCAATCAAAGTTTTCTGTTTCAAGTGACATTCTGTTTAGAAAACACATTTGTCGAAGTGCCTAAAATATCCATACCCTCTGATCCAGAGCTTCCACTATTAAGCCTATATTTGAAGTCACTGATGAAAAGAAAGTTTCCATATGCATCCCAAGATCTATAGCAAAGACGTGGGAAAGAAGTAGAAAGAAGTAGCCATTGACTGGGGAATGGCTACACAAATGGTGGTACAGAACATGAATGTAATGGATTATTGCAGCACTGAAAGAAATGAAGAATATATGAATATAAAGAAATGTCCAATCCTTGGACTGAAGCAAAGTGAAGTAAACAGAGCCTAGAAAACTATGCACAGTGATTACAACAGTATAAATGGAAAGAACACAAGACAATTTAAAATAAATGTTGCAAAATTACAAAGAATGAATATGGCTTCAAAGAAGAGTTATCAGAAGACACTAAAAAAAGTAAGATAAAAGTTAGAAAAGTATCTTCTCTTTGTACAAGTTGGGTGGGAGTGGGGTGGGGAGAAGACAATGGTTATGGAAACAAATATATTTTTAGACTTTTTCCGTGTATGATTGGTTTTGTTGAATTTTCCCTTCTTTCTTTTCTTTTCCTTCTTTTTTTTATTGGAGAGTGGGTCATAAATTAAGATGTCTAGAATGAGAGGGAGGAATGGAGGGCATTGAAGGAAATCTAGTTGATATTAAAATAGATATCAATAAAATAGTTATTTTTTTTTACAAAAAGAAGGTATATCTGTCTATATATAGTTTTATCTACATCTATTTATATCTATTTATAGTGGCAGGAAAAATACTAGAACTTTCTAGTATGTACCTCAGTTTTTATATCTATTCAAAGAGTATATCAGCTTTGATTACCATAAAAGGATGTGAAGAGAATGTATATGGATATATATTGAGCTTTTTACATGAACTATGCTCTTTAAGTCAGTAGTCCCCAATCCATTCTCACTTTTCTGCATGTGACTTAGCCATGGCAAATTTTTAATCTCAAATTGTTCGCAGGATATAAGAGGCAGTTCAAAAAGTGCGAATTAATTTTAATCTATTTAAGTTTAGCATAATTAAAAAGGCAAATCTGGTACACATCACCTTTCCTTCTCTCTGATGCTCTACATTAAATTGTCTATATAACTGGCTCCCTAAAGACGAGTGGATAGATGAAACCAAATGGACCTTATTAGTGTGTGACATAAAATGATGCCCGGTCAGATATTTTGTTTTAGGCAGCAGTTTTCAAATTAGGTAATAATAAATAATTTTAACTGATTTGTGTTACATTGACTTTAGCACTTCCTAAATAAGATAAGTAGTCACTCAAAAGTATTCAGCTTACCTAACCATTCATATGGGAAAAATCAAATGAATACCTAAAGTTTATTGTCCAGACTATGACATATAGTTGTCCCATTTAGAGCTAGTCTATAAATGTATGTATGTCTTAGACAAACACTATGGATGGACAACGAGCTAGGCCTGAACTAAACAGAAGGAAGAGAGTGATTGGGATTACTTCTTCCTGAATTAAAGTACATTTCCACTTTCTCCTACACTATATTGGACCCTTTGACATTAGAGTTCAAATGTAATGGTTCCACTATTACTGATGAATTTCGGAGTTATTAGAATCCTAGAAGTTCTCTTCCATTCCTCACCATCTCTTTATTGTATTCCTTCTAGTATAATCCTTAAATATCCTCCAGGTGATCTAAGCCATTTGTATATATCACCCACATGTAAATTTATTTTACATCCATTGCTTGACTCTTTTATGAGGCAGTACTTCTAATAATAAGCCCACATTCTCTGTGAAATTTTGCAAATAAGTTTATATTTTGAAATAGTATTGTTCTTGGTTTCTGTATCTGTTCATATTAAAAGTAGTTTCTTGGTTCATTAAGAGTTATTTTATTTAGTTGCCATTTTAGGGGCATCAATTGTCTGGTTAAATAAGTCATCTTAGGGTTATCTCATATATTTATATGTCATATATTCCCTCTCTTATTCTTTTAATCTGGTATTGAGTTAGATCTTTTTTTTCTAATAAGTTATTAATATAACTACACAGACAGCTGATCTCTAATCAATCATTTTTTTTGGTCTATAATTAGTTTCACTTTAATTTTTGGCACTCCATATACAGTGCTTTTTGACTTTGCCATGTTTATACATATACATATACATATACATATACATATACATATACATATACATATACCATATACAGTGCTTTTTGACTTTGCCATGTTTTCAACATGCTCATTTTTGAATAGGAATCTTACAGTACTAAAGTATGTTTACATTACTTTAATTTTGAGGGTCATATCAAATATAAACACTTAAAAGCACTATATAAATGGTAACACTGTCCCAATAAATTAAATTTCTTGTTGCCTTTGGACATACAGTACAACCATTTGTACCAACTCATTATTGTCCAGCATAATATGTAGTTGAATGGACAATTACCCTGCAGATTCTTCTTTAGTTAGAAGAACTTCAGAACCATTCTATTTACACCTTCCCTTTTCTCCCCTGTTTTCATTTATAACCTCATTAAGATTGCAGTGATTCAGTTCTCCCAGTAGTTTGTCTCTTCACTGATCACTGTTCAAGGATCTTACATTTAGAGTAACAGCAGCCACATTAATGGTGACAAATAGTCTAAGAATCTTTTGATTTTTGCAGCCTTTCTTGCCACTCTAACATTGTATCCTCTGATGCCATAAAGAGCCATTGTGTATTTGTCTTGTTTTCATGGATTGTCATAGTCCCCAAAAATATCATCTCCTGATGGCTTCTATGTCAGTAATAAATCTCTCTATAACTAGCTAAACTGGTCCTCAGACATAATGTGTCTCAGACCTTACTTGAAACATCTTCAAAATGGCAAAATCTATCAAAGATTATGCTCTTGACATAGCCTTAAAAAATTCAGAGATCATCTCCATGCCATAATCAGGCAACCAAGTAGGACTTTGTGAAGGATTAGGAAAAAACACCTTGGGAAGGAGAATATGATTGATTGTTAGAATTATAAGCAGGTAGCTAAGCCCAGAATTCTGAGTAGCAACTTTCCCTTTTCTCCCCCCAAAAAACATGACTACCTGTTTCCAGATTAGCTCTTACTGTTACTATTTGGGGAAGCAACTTCTGTGGATGACGGACCAGCCATCCCCTTCACTTGGTACCCAAACTAACTGCAGCAGATAAACTTCTTGAGTGAGAGGCAAGAATGTAAGCCCAGTTCCCCACCACTCAAACACTGGATCATCACCTTTATCACCCTCTTCCTCAAGGGAGACTTCTCAGGACCCTGGACAGAGGGAAAATGATGGCGCTGGGCTTGGAGTCAGGAGTCTTGATTTCAAATCCAGCCTCATAAATCAGTAGGTTAGTACAAATTTAGTAGTTGTATGGCTCCAGGCAAATCACTTAATCTCTGCTTTTCTCTGCAATCTAAAGAGCTGGTAATAGCATCTTTATTTATTGGGTGATGATGAGAATTAAATAAACATTATGCAAACTAATTAGCAAAGTACCTGGAACATAGAAGTTATGATATAAATGCTTATTCCTTTCCCCTGCACTCAAAACATTTGATCACTGGTATTTAATAATACCAGTTTCCTGCCCAATATCCATTGCCATTATCCTGGAAATTATAATCTTTTTTTTTTTTGAGAGAGAGCCTGGCAACTACTTCTAGAGCTGCTATAGTCACAACTAGCAAACATTAAGGAAAGAAAGTTCTTGCCACCAAAGACCTTGGCACTATCAAATGGTCAGAAACTGATCCTATGAATGGAAATGGCATCAAATAAGGCGCCTTGCTATCTGCTTTATTGCTACACCCTATATTACCTTTCTATTCAAATTAAAAGCTGAGATCTTCCACATAAGCTATCTCCTCCATTAGAGAATGAGCTCCTTATGATCGAGAACTGTTTTAAATTTCTGTATATAGCCACAATGCTTTGCACATAATAAATGCTTGTTTTATAAGAAATTATGAGAAAGATGATTTCAGAAAACCCTGAAAATCTTGCATAAACTGATGCTTAGTGAAGTGAGCAGAACCAAGAGAACATTGTGCACAGTAGTCACAAGATTATGAGATGATCATAAAGTGAGCAGAAGCAAGAAATTGTACACAGTAGCCACAAAATTATCCAATGATCAATTGTGATGCACTGGTTCTTTTCAACAATGCAGTGATTCAAGAGAGTTCCAACAGACTTGTCTTTTTTTAATTTATAAAAGCTTATTGTTTTCCAAAACATATGCGTGGGCAATTCTTCAACATTAGTCATTGCGAAATCTTGTGTTCAAATTTGCCCCCCTTCACCCACACCTCCCCTAGATGGCAAGTAGCCCAATATATGTTAAACATGGTAGAAATATATGTTAAATCTAATATGTGCACACATATTTATACAATTTTCTTGCCACACAAGAAAAATCAAATCAAATTTTAAAAAAATGAGAAGCAAAATAAAATGCCAACAATGACAAAAAGAGTGAAAATGGCTATGTTGTGAACCAGGCTCAGTTCCCACAATACTCTCTCTGGCTGTAGATGGCTCTTTTTATCACAAGACCATTGGAACTGGTCTGAATCATCTTATTGTTGAAAAGGGTCTCATTCACTAGAATTGATCATCGAATAATCTTTTTGTTGCCCTGTACAATGATCTCCTGGTTCTGATCATTTCTCTTAGCATCAGTTCATGTAAGTCTCTCCAGGTTTCTCTGAAATCATCCTGCTGGTTATTTCTTACAGAACAATAATATCCCATAACACTCACATACCATAACTTATTCAGCCATTCTCCAATTGATGGGCATTCACTCAGTTTTTAGTTTGTTGCCACTACAAAAAGGACTACTACAAACATTTTTGCACATGTGGGCCCCTTTCCCTCCTTTAAGATCTCTTTGAGATATAGGCTTAGTAGAAACACTGCTGGATCAAAGGGTATACACAGTTTGATAATCCTTTGGGCATAGTTCCAAATTGCTCTCCATTCACAACTCCACCAATATATTAGTGTCCCAGTTTTCCCATATCCCCTCCAACATTCGTCATTATCTTTTCCTGTCATCTTAGCCAATCTGACAGGTGTGTAGTGGTATCTCAGAGTTATCTTAAATTTGCATTTCTCTGATCAAAAGTGATTTGGAACACTCCTTCATATGACTAGAAATGGTTTTAACTTCTTCATGGGAAAATTGTTCATATCATTTGACCATTTTATCAATTGGAGAATGCCTTGAATTCTTATAAATTTGAGTTAATTCTTTATATATTTTAGAAATTAGGCCTTTATTAGAATTTCTGAATATAAAACACTAATCTTGTTTGCATTAGTTTTGTTTGTAAGAAACTTTTTAACTTAATATAATCAAAATTATCTACTTTGTGATCAATAATGATCTCTCCAACAAACTTGTGATGAAAGAGCCATCTGCATCCAAAGAAAGATCTATAGAGATTGAATGTCTTTCAAAGCATAATATACTCACCTTTCGTTGTTGTTTGCTTGTTTTCCCCCTCTTGATCTGATTTTTTTTTGTACAGCATGATGAATACAGAAATAGGTTAAGAAGAATTGTGAATGTTTAACCCATGTTGGATTGCTTGCAATCTGGGGGAAGAGAGAGGGAGGGAAAAAGATTTAGAACACAAGATTTTGCAAAAGTGAAAACTGTCTTTGCGTGTATTTGGAAAAATAGATATTATAAAAACATAGCAAATGCTTAATGAATATTTCATTGATTCATTTATTAAAGTAGAAAAGGACCTTAGAAGTAACATAAGTACAACTTAATTTATTTTAGCAATAGAAACTGAAGCCTTGGTTTTACGGCTATGCATGTCAGAGTCAGCCCTAGAACTAGGTCTCCTGATGGCCAGTCCAGGCCATCTTTCTTTCTTACACGCCAAACTTAAAAAAAAGGAGCATTAAAATAAGGAACAGGATAAATTAATAGAATTCTATGCCTGTTCTGTTGGTCAAGAAATAACTCAGTTAAAATTTATTGTATTCCTTTTATTTGATGAAGTATCTGTGAAGAAAGATTTAAAGATCTTAGCAGTGAATATTCATCAGAGGGACACAATTATACATTTTTAAATGATAATTAAGACTTTCTGAGAGTTTTTGTTTGTTTGTTTGGACCTTAGGCCATAAAAGAAAGAGGAGGACGAGGGAAGAGGAAGAAGAGAAGAGAGGGAGGGAATGAGAGAAAAAGACAAACAAAATGACAGAGAGGGAAAAAGAGAGAAGGAGACGGGGAGGGGGAGAGAGACAGAGTTCACACAAAATAATGGACCTAAACTCAGTGGAAAAAAAGTTTGAAGTGCATGCAGAAAATTCAAGTTCATCTTTTGTTTTGAAATGGAAATGAAAGGTAAGGATATGTTATTGAGGAAGCAATATAAGTAATTAATGAAAAAAGGGCAAAAATCTTGATTATTCTAGCCTTTTCTTCTGCCCTTGTTCTGTCATATTGTGGTAGAAGGAAGAGTCATGACATCTAATGTATGAAGTTTCATACCTGAAAGTTTTCAGAACCAGAATCCAGTAGGAAAAAGAGAAGAACCATGTGTTCAGGAAACAGAATTTCTGTCTGTGGCTATAGATTTATTGAACACGTTTAAGTCCTTAAGGAATCTGAAGTTGCTTTTCTCTTTGATGAATGAATGAAAAAGACAGTCAAGGTAACAATCATTCAATAAATACCTATTATATTCAAAGTATTTTACTAAGTGCTGGGGATACAAAGAAAACAATCCATACTCACAAGAACTTCTCACTATCCTAGGAGACAAAAGCTTATATAATATGTTTTTAACATTTTCTTTGTGCTATGGAAGTCTAGTGAATTATAGCTTATGGATTTCTCAGAATAATGTTTTTAAATTCCTAAGCACCACCTAAAATTTCTCGATTCTCCTTAATATTTAGTACCTTTTCTCTGGTACTAAATACAATTTATGCTTTATATATCTTATCTGTACAAAGTTGTTTTAACCCATTGAGCCCATAGGAGTTTCTTGAGAGCAAAAACTAATTTTTGCCTTTTTTTTTTCTTCACTGCTTTAGCCCAACACTTGGCACTTAATAAATATGCATACTGACTTACTACAAAGAAAATCAATTATATGAAATACAATTTAATGTTTAAAATTCCCCCCCCACGACTCAGATTAAAAACTTCTTATATAAACAGAAGTTTCTGGACAGATGAACCATAGTCTCAGGCCTAATAGATATGGTATCCTGAGTTAGTTTATACTTAATTGATCAATTAGGGTAGAGTTCCAAAGGTGAATAGACTCTTTAGGAAAGAGGGAGGAAGGATGACGTTTGGAGGTCAGATTCAGAAAATAGCTTTTCCAAATGAAGGAAAGGGATTGGGGTGGATGAGACAAAGAAGATGGCAAGAAAATCAAACAGGTCTTGATTATCTGATGCATGTCCTGATGGATGTATTGATAGAATACTGAAGTATATTATTCCAAACAAACAGTTCTGAAAAATGTCTGCAAAGTCTTCCTCTTCTATCTTTTTTTTTGGTGTTTTATTTTCCTGCATAAATGGATAGCTATAGCACAAATTCTCCATATTCTTACATCCTTCCAAGAAAAAAATTAAGTTGACATATTTGTTTCTGATTTCAAAGTTTCTTCACAGCAAAATCAGTGTGTATTTTGAACCTTTGTGTTCAATAAATATATACCCCTGTTTTGAAGGAAAAATCTGTATGTTTATGATTTATTGAGTACAAGCTGCCAAAACATGCCGAGTTTTAGAAATTAAAAGATCCCTGTGTTTATGTGACCATTTGGCTGGCAATATCATTAAACAGATATGAAGGAGAAATTAAGCATGCCCAGATGAACCCAGTGGACTTCTTAACAGTTCATGAAGAGTTAAGACTTTCCACATTATTTTGCCTTTAAAATATCATTTTTTCATTTAAATTGATCATTTCAACCATTTAAGTTCATACTTAAGAGCTAAAGAGGACAAAAGAAGTCATTTATTCCAACTCCCTCATTTTAAAGAAAAGGAAACAAGTTCAGAAAGATCAAATCACTTTCCCTGATGGACCAGTTAGGATTTGAATTGAGCGCCTCTGCTTCCAAGTCTGGCAGCCCTCTTGGTGCTGAACCCTTGCTCTAAACACTGATCTCCATGGTGAAAACCCAAAGGCAAATAGTGAAAGTCAATTTCATTGATTTGAAACAAAGCATTTTCAGGGATCTAAAAGGAAAGGTTAGGACCGTGGGTAAACAGGTCCCTTAGCCCGAGAGCTTGAAGGGTATTAGCTGGAACCTCAGTAGTAAGAGATGAGACTAGTAGTTTACTTAGAGCTTATGAGTGCCTGAGATATGAACTACATTAAAACTGTTCTTTTTTTTTTTTTTTTTGGTAGAAAAGATCCTATTCTTTTTATAACATAGTACCTTCATTTGCCAGAAAAATCTCATTTCTTTTATGCTCTGTTCACCTGAAATGCAAATAGAAGTTTGCTTACAATTAATTAAGCAGATGATAGATGGCACTTAAAATGAGCATTCAGCACTTTCCCATTTGTATGCCGAGTACAAAAGATAATTGGATGGGAAACAATATAGCATTTAATGTGGATTCTTTTTAAAGTGGTGGTGTTTTTTTTCCCCTCTACCTCCAAAGATAAAGAGATATTGGCCTTCTAGAATTATATAATATCATAGGCAGATGAGTAAAACTAATCAGATAAGCCACCTGCCCTCATTTTGTGAGTGCACTTGCTCATTTGGCTGTTAGCAAAACCTTGCTTAGTGGCGCATCAATAATTAGAAACTGTCACTGTCTATATATGAAATAAAGCTTGGTTATTTCTCTTGCCACTTGAGTTCTTGAGGAAAGAAAAATATCACATTTCATACTTGCTGGCATCCAAACCTCTCTGGAAATGGCAAGGTAGCTAAGGACTCTTTTAATTACATCTTAGAAGAAATCACCATTGCCTGGAGTGTGCTGCTGAAATGATGGAGAGGCAGCCATGGCATTGTGGAATTCTAATGGCATTGGAAGACCCAGAGCCCGAGTTCAAATCCTGACCCCGATGCTGTGTGATCTCAGGCAAATTGCTTGCCTTCTCCAGGCCTTCATTTCTTTATCTGCTTAATTCAGGGATTGTCTACATCTGTATCTCCAATGTCCCTTTGTACTCTTTATGAAGAATTTAAAGAATTCAATCCTGTTGGGTAGTACGAGACCTTAATTAGTGATGATCTGGCCCTTCACTTTGGACAAATCCTATTTCAGTAAAGCAAGAAAAACAGAGTTATTCACTTGAGGAGGTTTTCGAAACCCCAGGAATGAGGATGGGAGAAGAAAAAGTATATTCATTGCATGATGAATATAAGGGTTCTGGGGTATTTTTCTGCATGCATATTTTGTTATTTTTCTTCTGTGTACATATTTATTGAATGCACTGTTGGTCACCAGGTGTCTCCTTGTCCCCAAATGACCTGTTGCTATTTGTTTACAAAAGATGTTAACTCCCAACCAAAAAAGCTTTCCAAACATGAGAGCTTCTGGCCATATCCTGGTTGGACGGGTAATAAGATATCTGTTGGAATTGAATCAGGATCCTATTTTAGTAGCCAGAAAACAAAGGGTGACTGAAAGGGATGATTTTTCCATTTGCAACTTATTTTAATGGCTCATCCTAGGCCCATGGTCAGCGAGCGGTTCATTGAGTAGGCCTTGATTTCCTGCTCATGATGCTTTTATGAGACATTTCAATTAAAGCTGGCGGAGCCAGCCAGGAAGCTCAGCTGGGGTGCCTCCTTCCCATCGGTGAACAAGGTCTGCAGAGCCGAGAAAGACCGCTTTGGAGCCAGCAGCCATCTCCATGGCAGCAGGAGCTCCATGGCCTCTTGGCTCATGCAGTAGGAGGCCTTGGTCTGCGGGCTGAGAGGTCCTGTTGCTCTTGGAATAGGAAGGCACATTCTCCTTATGGAGAAAAGCAGCGGCAAGCCCCCAAATAACTTAAATCATTTCCGAGAAATTGTGAATTGAGGAATGGTAATGAAGGCTGAGACTAGAGGGATTTCCCAGAGGCCAAGGGAAGAGGTAAGTGATCCTCCAAGCTGTTGCTGACCTCTCTCCCTTGACAGCCTCACCATTGAGCGTATTCCGGCAGAACACTTAGTGTTTTTTCAGGGGGATGACCCGCTGCCATCTGGGAGTTCATAGGATGCCATCAGTGCTCTGCAGGAGAATTAAAATGCCAACTGCTTGAGGGATGGAAACAAGCTGCTTCTATTTGCTAGCCATTAGTAGATGGAAGGGACCAGAGAATTCAACATTCAGATTTTAGTAAAGAAACACGGGAGATTATGAAAGGGTTTCCCATTTTATTATTATCTTCTTGGTGAAGGTGCTTCCAGGAGCTCAGACAATCTCCTCATGGCAGGGAGAGGGGAGGATGGAGTGGCTGCAGCTGGTCCACTACATGCTAGTCAGACCTGGTGGAAGAAGCCGCAAGTCCAGAAGGGCTTTTCGTTTTAGGAAACCTATATAGAAAGAACTATATAAAGAAAGGTTGCTCTGTGCAGGAGGGGAAAGAGAAAAGGAAGAGGGCCAGGTTACTTCAGTAGCCTCCTGAACCGTGTGTCCACACTCAGAAATAGACATGCACATCCAAGGAACTTCGAAAGTGACTTTTGTCGTTCAGTCATTCGGATCCCATTTGAGGCTTTCTTGTCAAAACTAGTGGAAGGGTTTGTCACTTCCTTCTTCAGCTCATTCTACAGAGGAGGAAACTGAGGCAAAGAAAGTTAACTTCCTCGTCTAGGATTACACAGCTACTAAGGATCTGATTTGAACTCAGGAAAATTAGTCTTCCTGACATCAGGCTTGGAATTTTTTGGTGCCCTGTGTACACACACACACACACACACACACACAGAGTTTCAAAAGTTTAAAGCCTTATTGGGTTAAAATTTTCTCTCCCTCTCTTCTGTTCCTCTGCTATATCATTGTCAATTTACCATCCTGATAAGCATATATGTAAATATGCATATGCTATATATAAATAGAAACACATTTAATCTACATACATATACATAAAATATAAATAAATATGTATATATAAACATAGACACATACAAAATGTGTCCAAAGACTTATGGCCATTTTCTAAATATGTTATAGTCATTTCTCTGGAAAATTCATCTCCTCCATTATTTGAGAAACACAATTAAGCAAAAAGATCTCATATAAAAACCATATCTGATTATAAGTAGAATAACCTGTCTTAATTGTCCCCCAACTCTCTGCAGTTAAAAAACAAAACTCTACATATGGACCTGAACTTTAATTGTTCTTTCACTAACTAAAAGTTTGACTTCTCTCTAAGTGATTTCTTATATTGTAGGGTTTGTTTATATTATTTTGGCCATGATTACATCATTTGAAGTACATCTAAATGAATCTCACCAAGCTTCTCTTGAGTTTTCTATAGTTATTACATTTCTTACTGCACTCGACTTTTCCATTATATTCATATCATCTTTTTTGGGAGGGGACCCACTTAGTTTCAGGGTCTTTACGATCATAGTTCTGCTTTTAAAATGGAAGGTAGGTTGCAAATGCCTATGGTTCTTACAGAATTTTTATTTTTATTTTTTGAGACTTGGAAAAGTGGAGCTGTCTTTTTTAGGAATTATATTCCCAGAACTTAACACACTATCAGGCACATAGTAGCCACTTGAAAATATTTATTGTATTGGATCAATCAATCCAAAAATATTTAAAGGCTATTATATCCTAGTCCTGACATATGAAGACAAAGACATAAAAAAGAAATGGGTTCTCCTTCAAGAAGCTGATACGTTCTGTTGGTGTGAGTTAATATCACATCTATGGATATATAAAATAAAGGGTTTTCTTGTTTGTTTTTTTAGGAGAAAGATTGGGGATGATCTCTTATTACAACCTGGGTCAGGTCCAGATAATTTCCAATTCAAAAATTCACTGGACACCAAAAGCAGCACTTAGGAAAGCTTTTCAGAAATGCTTCAGAATGGCCCTTTTAGTCAAGTTTTCCATCTGGGACCAAACTAGTCTGGAGCAGACAAATGTATTTAATAAGTACTTAAGCATTTACAGAATGCCCTGTCCTATAAGTGCCATGTCTTTTATCTCATTTTATGTTTCCTAGTATAATAATATGTAGCCTTTTCAAAATGCTTTTTGAATGACATTTTAAAAAAATAGATCCTCTGAATAGCTGAATGAGGGGTATGAGATAAATTTGATAAGTGAGTAAACTGAGTCACAGAAAATTTAAAGGACTTCCTCAAGAGGGGCAGTAGCTTGTTTCTTCAGCCTTAGGATGTAGATGCCCTGAGGATCAATCCATTAGAATACCTCTGAGGCTTTGCCTGTCCATCATGTTTTGGTGCTTGAGTCCAAAATCTGGCCTTCACTCCTAGGATCATTGGGGCAAGGAACAGGACCCACACATTTTTGTCTTATTATATTCTATTCTTTTATCTCAGGCAAGAAATTCCTTTTGTGCAGTATTTCTACCTACGATCTCTGCCATTTACTACTCAACATGCAATATAATACCTCCCACACAGTGGCAAAGAAACAATGTAATTTCATAAACACATTGTTCTTACAGACATTCTATTTCTTCGTTTCTTGGTGTTCACAGATGGGGTCCAATAGGCTTATTTTAGCTCATTATTATTATCATTCAGCCATATGAACTTTATCTAAATCTGCTCTCTACCACTGAAGACATTATTTACGGGGCACTGTGACTATGTATGGGACTTTGTAAGTAGAACAGACATTAGGCTTTTAAAACCATATACTTTGCTTGATTAGTAACAGATCAAAAAATTTTTTAGGAAATTTTGGGGTTTTTTTGGGGGGGAGGGGAAGAGTTTAAAAGAGGAAATGGGTGAGATTATAAAGAGGCACAAAGTGCAGTAGAAAAAAATGAGAAATGGATTCTAGAACTGCCAAAAGTCTAAACTTAACTCCCCCGGAGAGTTTGCATAAATCTTTTTCTAACTCTGGGCCCTATTTTTCTCATTAATATGAAGGAGCTGGATTTAATGACCTTCTATACTATAAATAGAATTAAATGAAAAAGGAAAGAACATAAGGGCAAAGTATTTGGAGGGAGGTTACATGCTGACAAGTACCAAGTTTTTAAGAATATTCTTGGATAAGGAAAATCCCTTTACTGCTGCATGTTGACACTTTCTCTGAAATGTTTGTCTTACAGAGTTTCCTAGAACATTAAGAGCCAGGGTCACAGAGCCACTGTGTGTCATAAGCATTCGAATCTCTATTTCCTTGGTTTTAAGATCAAATTGAAGTGAATGTGCTTCTTTTGCAGAACATGTGGCCAAATTTTTGATGTCACACTGCTTTTGAATGTTTTAAAATATTCTATCCAAATAAACAGAAGCCCTACTATACTCTAAATCTCTGACAGGCCAAACATGAGACTATTAGGAAGAAAAACACTGAAGAATAATTTAAAATTACAAATATATAACTGTGTACTAAGTACTGTGTTAAGTGCTTTACAAATATTACCTTATTTGTTCTTTACAATGATACTGGGAAGGAGCTATTTTTAACCCAATTTTACAGTTGAAAATAACTGAGGCAAACAGAGGTAAGGTTAGTTGCTCAGGATCCCATGGTTACTATTTGGGGATAGACTTTAATTCAAGCCCAGTTTTCTATGGTACTACATCACCTACCTGCTTAAGAAAATGTGGAAGGAGCTAGGGAGATAAGAGATAGCAGAAAAGGTGATGGGGGGTGGGTGGGGAGTTTTTAGGATCTGAGAGGTGAACACATAAAGCCTTTAGCCTTGGGAGCAAAGCAAGGAAGATGACATTTTCATTTGTAAGTGACTGAATATTGAATACAGGTCGATAGGTAACAACTTTAATGATTTCATTCTGTTATTTGTAACTCTATTATTACGATTTCTTTTTTTATTTGGGGCTCAGTAATGAGAAAGTATTGGTATTGATGAAGACCTTCCAGCCAAAAAATTTATCACAGGACACAACTTTCTTGTAATATATGTCCAAGAGTACGGAATCACAAAAGAAAATTTCATATTTGTGAGGACAGTATAAGTATTTGGGCTTTATTTATGTTCACACACGATACCAAATAGGTTTTCTGTCCAGGGCATCAGAATTTATGTTGTAGAGTCTTATTACAATATTGTAAATTGAACTGTGGGAGAATTTTCCTTTGGAAATATCATTATTTCTCCTGCACATTCACCCCAGCCTAGTGCTTTTCAAACCTTTGAGTAAAAAAGTTGTCATCTGGATTAATTATGTATTAGATCAGCAAGAAATATTCACTGCTATGTATAGATTAAAAATAAGGATTATTAAAGAATCTAAATTCATTTAACAATATATGAATTGCCAGATTTTTATGACTGGCACTGGAAAAAAATACAGCTAAAACCAGACCTACTTTACATAAAATAATTCAGTTTGCTGTTTAATCTGTAAATAAATACAAGTATAGGATTATTGTGGGCTTCTGTTCATTTGGGCTTTTCTGTCAGCATTCTCTGTCTTTGTAGGAGCAAAGTGAGTTTCTCTTGGGGTACAATAAGATTTGTTCATGATTACCTCTGTGATTTTATGCTTAAGACCAATCTCCTTGACCTTGTATTCAGGACTCTTCACAAACTTGGTCCATATTATATTCCCAGCCTTGTCTCCTACTACTTTCCTACTTTAAACTCCTACTTCAGGCTAAACTGGCATACTTAATACCTTTAAAACAAGTTTACCAATTTTGTCTCTTCTTTGGGGCTCAGCTCAGATCCTAATTAATTCATCACTACCTCATTTCACAGTGATTTCCCCCTCATTCTAATTCTTACAGCACTGTCTATACAGCTCATTTGACACTTCCATAAGGAGTAATCCCTTGTATTTTGTTATCTCTTTATCTTCTCAGGAAGATTATACACTTCTTAAGGATAAGGGCATGTTATATTTCTTGTATTAGGGTTAGTGTCAAAGGGTGGATTAAGGTTAGGATTATGGAAAATTTCTTTTTCTAGTGTCCTTCACATGATCTTTTAATCTCATCTTTAACTCCTGTGGGCAATATAAATATCATTCATGTATTAAATAAGCATCTTTTGTGGGCGAAATACTTGAGGAATGGAACGGGTATATCTAGATGTCATCGGTTTGTAGATAAAATATTTTTCTGGGAAAAGAAGCATCATTTTTCTTATATGTTGGAAGAGGATTAATTGAGAAATCATCAAACAATAGAATTACAGAATATTAGAACTGGAAAGTGCCTTAGCAATTGGTTCAGGTCCCTAAATATCAGCTGAGGAAATTAATGCTCAGAAAATATTCAGTGAACTTTGCTGGGTCCCATTTGACTCTTTTTCTGATCCTAGAGGACATCAGGATTCTAAAGGCCCTTTCTGTCATCTTCCCTCTTTTCCTATTAGAATATAAACAGCTGATCCTTATAAAAAGTTCTTTCTGTCTGTTCACTTATAATTTGCCTGTTTATTTTTCTCTTAACTTTTGTGTTTGTAATTAAAAAAAAAACTGATTTAGCTATGACTTTTTTCCCCTTAACAATATATGGAAATCCTTTGTTTCATTGAAGGTTCATTTTTTTTCCTTGAAATGTTGTACTCAGCTTTTCTGGGTGTTACTTGTTTTTATTGTAGACCTATATCTTTTGCCTTTTTGAATATTGAATTCCATGCTCTCCATTTCATGTGGTAGTTGCTGCTAAAACTTGTTTGATCTTGAATTATGGTTTGTTAGCATTTGCATTCTTTATTTGTGGCCACTGTTGAAATTTTTGCCTTTGACCTAGAAATGGAGCCTTTGGGCAATGACATCCCTAGATATTTTCATTTAGAAGTTTCTGGAGATGATCAGTGGATTTTTTCCCCTATTTTCACTCTGCATTCTTGTTTTAATGTTAAATCAGTCTTTCATAATTTTTGAAATATAGCATATAAGATCTCACTGATTAATTATTTATTTATTTTGGTTAAGGTACTATAATGATCGTTAATTTCTCTCTTCTTGATCTGTTTTCCAAGTCACTTTTTTATATAAGATAACTTGTATTTTATTCTTTTTTATTAATCATTTGACTTTTAATATTTCTTATTGTCTCCTAGAGTCATTTGTTTTTACTTGGTCCCTTCTAATTTTTAGTAAGGGTGCTGATATGAGTCAAGGTTTTATACTTAAGTTTTTAATTCTCTTTCAAAATCTTTTTTCTCATATTTTCCCCAGTTTTTACATTTCTTATTCTCATGTAATTTATTTTTAAAAAATGTTTCAAACTCTTGCATCAATTCTTCTAGGAATTTAAATTGATTTTGTGGGCAAGATTTTTTTTCCTTGAGAATTAGTTTGTAGGTATTCTTAATTTAAATCTAACTCTTCTGGGTTTCTCTCTTAATACCCTGGCATCAAAATGGTCCTTTCAAAAACAAAACAAAACAAAAAATGCTACTTATAGTACTGAGATACTTCTCAAATCTTGGAGGTCCCTTTCTTTAAGCTGAGGGACTTTATTTGTCAGGAGACCCTTCCCTTTGCCTAAGACCCTATTCATTGACGCAGACTCTCCTTTACTCTCAGACTATGCATTCCTCATGGGGTCAGACTAAGGTAGGGAGCTCATATTTTGGCACATTTTCTTTTCTTCACCCAGGACAAAGAAAACCCTTCCTCTATGATTAAGTTTTCTTTGAATTGGATAGAAAACTGACAAGGAATTATAACCTCATGACATAAAGTTTCCCTTCCAGTGAGAGAACCAGCTAAGCTGAAGCCTTTTCCTGAGGGTACACTTTGTGTGTACCTGATGCATGTGCTGTCTCCCACAGGTAGTAAATGCCATTATTGGGATTCAGTCCCAGGCCTCTATACCAGTCCAGTCTTTAAAAATATGAAATTAATTTTTGAAAATACCAAATATGAGCAGTGTGAGCATTTGTGGAAGAAAATGACCAAATTGGTAAGATCATTGAGAGCGATAAATATGTGCAAGAGAGTGAACACTTTGATATCTCTGTACTTATGTCTTATAGCTACTTATTTGTTAAATCTTAGAACTAGGGTGGTTTGATTTGGTAGATTAAGAAAAATCAAATGGAATTTTGGTTGTCCCTGGATAGATCAGAGTTCTTCAAATCACACTCAGGTACTTACTCATTGAGATCATTCAGACTTGACAGACTTCCTGGGTTACTGGTAAATATTGGGCCTTTAATGTGTTCTGGAGAGCAATTGTGAGGGAGAGAAGATGAAATTTAATATCTATTTCCCCTCTACAAGCCTCACTTAGGTACATAAATTCACTGCTTAGTGTCCTGTGGTAAAGATTCTAATGATATTCTAGTAGGCACAACATTCTTTTTCATATTAGGTTCAACTCAATTTAATCCCATCATACAGATGTTAATTAAACATCTACTATGTTTCAGACACTATATCAGTCTCTGATGATAGAATGGGAAAAATTTACTCTTAACCTCAAGGAACTTCCATTTTACTTGAGAAAACAACAAGCACAGAGGAATAAAAGCAAAATAAATACACAGTAACTAAGGCGGTAAGGGAATTGAGGGTAGAGAATGATTTCTTAGGGAAATCTGTAAGAGCTCCTACTAGGAATTGGCAATTAAAGTAATCCATGTAGAGAGCTAGGGGTTCCAAGGGATGGAGGTGGAAAAAAAAGTATTAGAGATAAGGAAGACAACCTATGCAAAGAAATATAAGCAAGAGATGGCATACCGTTTATAGACAATAGCAAATGGAATCAAGTGCATGTTGATGTGAAGTAATATGTATATTAAGTAATATATATATATAATATATATATTAAGTCCAAAAAAGAAGTCTGAAAGTAAGGTGTGAAGGCCTTTAAATGCCAAACTAAGGAATACTTATTTTGTACCAGCAATAGCGAGTTTTTCCACCAGAATGTTCAACCCTGCAAGGATTTTTTGTCTTTTGTGCTAAATATTGTGACAATGTTTAAGGGAGCGAGGGGAACATGGAAAGAATATAGTCTTTTTTTTTTCCCTCAAGAAGCCTGCAATCTAATTGCTGAGAGGATATAAACTCTGAAATTGATAAATTATAATGGAACATAGGACCTGATTAAGTGATTGAATGAAAGGAGAAGATAGTATGAAAGGAAAGGGGAAAAGGGAGAAAGGAGTGAGAAAGACAAAGAATGAAGGAAGGAGGAAATGAAAGGAAAAAGGGGAGGAAGAGAGGAAAGAAGGGAGAAGAAGAAGTAGAAGGGCAGTTTGAGAGACAAGATAAGACTTGAGCCTGCAGTTAGTCACATCTAGGTTTGGATAGAGATACGGAGATGGGACATTCCTGGCAAGAAGAGTAGCCAGGCAAACTCATGACACTGAAGTACTTATGTTATGTTGTTTACAACATGATGTATTTGCCAGGGAGAAGTCTTGGGAGATAAGATCTTAATGACAGAAGGAGGAATGTGGCATTTTTCTATATATTGTGGAGGAGTAGAAGGTGTAGGTTATGGGAGTATGATTAAAGGTGGGGATTCACTCTTCTCAAGAAATCTTATGTTTCTTCTCTCATCTCAACATAAATTGTCCATTGTCTGGCACAAAATAAGAATGCAATAAATGTTTTATCTGTTCTACCTCCATTAGTCTTTCTCTTGTCTCTTTCTCTTTGTTTCACTTCTCCCCCCCAAAATAAATATTTCATTTTTTGCATTTCTCTAATGCAGTTGATATCACTATGTATTTTAGTTACTTAGGTATATGTTTAATCCTGTCACTACAATGTTAGGTTAACCAATGTAGTAACCAATTAGCTTACTATACTGTTAGATTAAATAATGGCATTCTTCCCTCCCTCCTTCCTTCTTCCCTTCCTCTCTTCCTTCTTTCCTCCTTCCCTATCTTCTTCCCTTTCCTTCTCTCCCTCCCTCTTTTTCTCCCTTCTTTTCTTCCTTCCCCTCCCTCCCTCCTTCCCTCTCTTCTTCCCTCCATCTCTCCTTATCTCCCTTCCTCCTTCCCTACTTTCTTCTCTTCCTCCTTCCTTCCTTCCCTCTCTTCCTCCCCCCTCCTTCCCTCTTTTCCCCCCTTCCTTCCTCTTCCTCCCTTCTTCCCTTTCTCTCCCTTCATTTCCTCTCTCCTTCTTCCCTTTCTTTCTCATTTTCTTCTTCCCTCTCTTCTTCCCTTCCTTTCTCTCCCTTCCATCCTCCTTTTCTGTTTTCTCCTTCCTTCCTTCCTTCCTTCCTTCCTTCCTTCCTTCCTTCCTTCCTTCCTTCCTTCCTTCCTTCCTTCCTTCCTTCCTTCCTTCCTTCCTTCCTTCCTTCCTTCCTTCCTTCCTTCCTTCTTTCCTTCCTCCTTTCCCTCCTCCCTTCCTTCCCTTTCTTACTTCCCTTTCTTTCCTTTCCTCCTTCCCTTTTATCTGCCTGCATGTCTATCTGTATCTCCATCAACATTTTAATAATAACTAGCATTTTCATAGCACTTTAAATTTTGCAAGGTGCTTAAGAAATATCATCTCATTTTAGCCCTTTGTTTTGCACCTCACTTAACATCTGCTACTATGTGTTTTGGTTACCTGACTGGAGATCTTAACCTGCTAGTTAGACTGTAAGTAACATGTGGGCACTCATTTTTAAAATCTCCTCCAGCACTTAGCCACCCATCCTGGGTATTTTTAAAAGTATTTGTTGAATTGAATGAAGTTTCTTTAAAGGAATGACTTCAATTCAAAATAAGGTCATTAATAGGCTTGATGAGAGCATATAGAAAGAAAATTCGGATATTTTCATATGCTTCCTATTGACATCTTGAGCTATGCAAAGAAAATTAGTTTTAGTGACCCTTGTGAGCTTGTAGGGAAGACTCGATCTTTTATTTTGAAGCAGACATTATTATTAGAATATGCCCTGTAACTCTAAGAAAATTACCAGAAACTAAGGGGCCTTGTGTTTATTTGACACTTAAGAGAATTTAGATAAGATTCTTGGGCTTAGCTAATACAAAGTAAATAGCTCATAATTAAATTTTATTTGAAAAAAAATTTTTTGATTTATCACTTAGGAAGAGATTCAACCAATACATGTGTAATTCAGCCTTGGGTATACTGCAGGGAGAATTGTACAGTGTTTTTAAGAGGGTGCATTTTACAAGTCTCATTTGCATCTTTATTAAGGAGTGTAAAAGTGAGCATTTTGAAAATGTAGCTGCAGTAGTGGCTGTCTAAATGCCTGTTAAGTAGATGTGGCAGAATGGGTAATGGGGTCTTGAGGTTGTTAATGCTTATCTCTGACTGGAGGAGTCAGATTTCTTCCATGCACCATATTCCTACTCTTGCTGTTAAGTGAGATAGTTACAGGTGTAAACCTGAATTCAACATCTTGAATTTTCTAATTTAGTGGGAGCTTACCTTGGCCTGTTTTACAGGAGTATCTTTGTTTAGTGTAGAAATATTGGCTCCAATATAAAAGGCTATTGACATAGATACAAAGAGTCCTTTGTACTATAACTGGTATTCAATACCACAATTAATTCTTGAGCATCTGACTGGGCTTCTCTCATTCTCTATGTCTGTGCACCCCCAACTAAGCTTATGTTTCCTGTGGAAGCAACCCACAGATCACAGATGGGCATCCATTTTTATTATTTGTAAAACTTACACCCTGCAGGGGACGGAGTGAGTAGATTAAGGGAAAACACAGCAGAATTAATAACCTGTATTTTCTTTTGTTATCATATTGATATTTCTCTTTGTTCATTTTGTGAAATTAGTGATCTGATTGTGGAGAGATGGGTTGTAATGGTTTGTAAACATTTTCTCCTGGACAATCGGTCACTAAAAAATCATTTATTAAGTGCCTAATAATGTGCCAAGGGCAGTAGACCAAAATAAGGAAGCTAGTTATTATTATATTATTAGAAGGAAGCTATTCCAGTCATTCTTATTTTGTTTACATAGCAAACGAAGACTTGAAATACTGGACAGCATTCCCAGGCGAGGGCTATAATGAGCGTAAAATCAACCAGCATTAGTCCCCATCTTTAATGACATATGCACAGTAATCTAACATTGCATTTTCTTTTACTTGTGTCTTCGGTGGAGGCTACATGCTGAGGGCCCCTGCTTGCTCAGCTTTGCTGATAAATGTCAAAGCCTCCTTGGTGCTGGTGTATAGTTAGCTGCCTAATAAGTTGTGTCTTTGCTTTAAAGATCATTTCCAACTGCAAAGATAACTTGTCTGTTGCTGGGGACAGCATCCAGCATGTATTCTGCCCTGGACTCAGAACAAATATTATTTCCTAAGGAGGAACTAATAACTCACCAGGTTGATGTGATGGTGTTATTTTCTGGTTCTCCTGGGAGGTGACCACGTCTTATCTACCATTTGTGATATACACAGGTGAATCCTGACTAAAATGGACAAATTTGTTAACGGGTTGCAGGGGGAAAAGCTGCTCCACGTAGCATAAGTACAATTCCATTAGAGTTCTGGAGAGCAAATTGATGACAATAATGCATCTGAAGTAAGCTCTCAGTGCTTGGGGATTCTCACCATTACAGGGGTGCCTCAGATAAGTTTTGAGGAGAAAATACAATAAAACCATACCTCATCAATAACCATTAAATATTATTTTTAGCTTTAAGCATTGGGTAAGAAATCACTTTTTAAAGCTTATTAAAATGTTACGTATAGATATTTTTAAAGATAATTTATGCTCACACTGGTGCATAACCTTTTAAATTAATAATTCACAGCTGTGACTCTTGTGCTCAGTAATCCACAGTAGTATATTATCTGTCTGTTCCACTGAGAGATGAATACTTTTGGACGAAGGTATAAAATTGAAAAATCTCACCCATTTGATAGTCTATTCTCAGCTACAGGATTCTTCTTAAATGAGAACCTATCAGACTAAGGATTCTGAATTCTAGAATTAAATCTGTTTTAGCTCGTTATGGAGCTTTATGAAGAAGGTCTATGCTACCTCACAACATTTCGAAGCTTTAAGAAGTAGGCAGGCTATTGATTTTTAGCAAGGGTTTTTACTGCCACAGACACTGAAGAATGGTTCTCACGACTGAAATTTATAGCTTATTAAGTAGAAGAAAGCATGGGAAGGACTAGTTGGAAGATACAGAAAATTAGCTCATTTTGCTCGTTAGAATCCACTTACCACTCTTTCATGAAAAAGAAGTGCATCTGAATTTGAAAAGTGTTCCTCTGTTATGAGGCATATTTATATAAATCAGAAATAACTCCAGAATGATATTTTTGCTCAAAGGAACATAGTTGTTTTTTGGACACTTGCAAAGAAAGGGCAGTGTGATATTCTCGGCTGTGCCTAATCTGTCCAGAAGATGCTGGTTGGCAGATCTGGTTCAGAAGCAGCATTTTTACTTGAAAACCCTATTTAATCCAAACGAAATGGTCTTATTTCACCTCTTCCTATGCCTTAGATTTAATTCTTTTGTATTTTATTGCATGGGGAAAAAATCTAAGTACCTATTTACAATGATGAGCATTAGTTTACTCCTCTGGAACAGGTTTCCAATCACCCAAGTAAGCTAGTTTTGTTTTAGTTGCAAACATGACTTTTGTGGAATGAATCCCAGAAGTCAAGTAATTCTAAGGATATTATTTAACATGAATTTGGTGAATCTTGGACGACGTGAGAACAGAAAGCATTTTGGAACAAGACTATATAACCTTTAGTAAAGCTCAGATAAGGAACCTCTCTCAGCTTCCATCTCCTCCTCCTTAAAGGGGCTAAAAATCCTTTTCCTGCTTATCTTATAAGGTTGTTAGAAGGATCTGATAAAATACATATAAAATCTTGTTATGCAAATATTAATTATTATGATATAAGATACAAATAGGAATTATAAAATTTATGTAATGAGATTCACTTTTTAAGAGACATGCTTGAACTTGTGTTTCCAGATGAATAGCATCCTTCACAATAACCTTGAAGGTCCTTGAAGCTCTGAGATCTTCAGATTCTATGAAAGTTTTCCCCTTTGGGGATTGTTCACTGATTCTTCACTGATAACTCCATTACTTGAAACATGTCTGGCGGATATACACTGTCATGAGTGCGCCCCTCATCCTTTCCAAGATTCTTGGAGGATAGACTGTAAACATCTTGAAAATTAGGAAATCTGTCAAAAAGACAGTGGATTTGGGTGATTGCAGTATAATCTAATGACAAGACAGGTGGAAACTAGATTTCCTAGTAGCTTATAAGCTTCTTGATGTCGGACAAGCAGAGTAAAGTTTATGCATGAGAGAAGTGCACTAAGAGGTCAGAAGAGACTCTGTTCCACTGCAATGAGTCCACTCAAATTGCCCTTGCCATCTCCTTAACACGACCTGCTTCTGAGGACCATGAAGCCTTTGTTCAAGATACCTGATTTACTAAAGTATCTGGAGGACTCTGCCCTGCTCATGCTTTCCCTCTTTTTTCTTTGAGCCTTTTCTGATCCAGAGCATTATTCCTTTCTCTTTCTAATCCTGTCCCTTTCCAGCGTCCTACATTCATTGTTCCCTATTCTAGATTTGCCTATTTGCCTTTCTGGTTAGACCTTAAGCTCCTAGCGGGAAGAGGTCATATCCATTATGTTACTTATATCTTCATCAGAATCTAGTAGAGTAATACACACACACAATCAGTGGTTAATGTATACTCATTAAATAAATGCATGTAGGAACTTGATCTTGAATCTATTAAATAATATTTTTGCATTAATTCTTTTATTTAATCATTAGCAAGATGGAAGAAGACAATAGGATACCTGGCTTAGAGTGAACTCAGTTTTTTCCCCACAAGGGGTAGAAATTTCTACCATCTATAAACCCATGGCTCCTAGGGCATAGTAAATATTGATAACATTTGGATCAACAAGACAAAATTTGCAGTTTTCCTCCAAAAAAAAAAAGTAACCTCACAATTTGCATATGCATGTGTATACATATATACAAAAGTATCCACATAGTATGTATGTACATGCATGCAGGTAGACATATATTATGTGTATGGATATATATTATGTTTAGGTATATCTACATCTATTTAGATCTGCCTGCTTAGGTGGATCTATCTTTCTATTTGTTCATACATACACACACACATATACTAAATGAAGGTTTTAATGTCATTCTGTGTAAGGTTCTAGTTCTAGTCTTAGCTGGGACAGTGAAAAGTGTAAGAACATCCAGGATAATGCTATAATTGTGGTAATATAATAATATATAATTATAAGATCGGGAGAGTGGGAAGGTGATAGTGTCCATAGGGCCTTAGTCCAAAATGGGAAGGTTTGGTAAAAGGTAACATTTGAGTTCTGTTTTGGAAACATTGGGTTTGAACTATCTTTGGGATATCCACTTTGAAAGATCCAGATGGCAAAGAATAAGGTGGAATTAAAGCCTAAGGGAGAGAATGGCACTGGATACATAGATCTGTAAATCATCTGCATAGAGATGATCGTTAAACCCATGAGAACTGATGAGTTTAGAAGAGAGAAGACAAAGAGAAGAAAAAGAGTGAAAAGATAAAGGAAAGGAATAGAGAAAAAAGATTTAGACTACCATAGCATTATAATACTACACACATACACATTATACTAATATATATCACACATATGTATATACAGTAATTTATATATATCTATATCACATATATGTGTATATATAATATATATATATATATATATATATATTTTTTTTTTTTTTTACACACACACACACACACACACACACACATAATTCCTACAGTGGGGCATGATATGGATGATGATCTTGATCTGCCACTGAGAAAGTGGCAGTTAGGTAGAGAAGAACTTCTAAAATAGTGTCATGAAAACTTAGAGAGTAAAAGGTACTTCAGAGGAGAGAGTAATAAGAGAGGAAGCAGGAGATCACAATTAAACCCATTGGAGCTGATAAGGTTGCCAAGGTATAGGAGTCATTCATTCTAGAATGTTAAAATTAAAATATGCAAGAGTCATGCTTCTTTAATATTGCCACATGAATAAAGCAAAGATGTACACAAATGAAGCATACGACAAAGGACATCATTAAGAAGGGAGCAGTTGGGTATCAGCATATTAGGTCTGTGCACTGTTAGGTAGCTGGGGTTTAATCTTTCTGGAAATGGTGTAAAGACAGGTAAAATGAAATAAAGTCAGAATGAAGTTTAAAATGACCACAATTGAATCTTTGGGACCAGTTCTATTCTAAGTGGTTTGAATCTTTCACAAAAAAATAATATTTTTATATTCTGAATTTGACATACACAAAAAATTAACATTTCTACAGGCAATGGATAGAAAGAGTATTGTATGAAAAACTGAAACCATGTTTCCATTTCTTTGGAACCAAAAAATGTATCATTTATTGTTTCCCTCTTTTTTTCTCTTAACTCTTTTTTCTTTTCTTTTAAAGGTACTTGCCTAGTAGTGGTTTTGCTTAGTTTTTCCAACCATAGAAATCTCTGTGTAATTATGTTTCTTGTTTACTTTTTTCTGAATTTAGTTATAGGCTGGGACATGCATGAATAAATAGGAAGAGACCCTGAAAAACAGTGGTTGATAAATTCAATCTTGATTAATCCCTTAGTCCAAGCAAAGAGGAAGGGCAGTAAAAAAACAACCAAAGCTTTATTTTGGGGCTTAGCATCTGCTAATATTCACAAGTCATTCCAGCTGTGTGTTTGCTGCTTTTTTGGAACATAATAAATCCAGTGATTTAATTACAGTAAATTACTTATCAGAGAATTTTTGTGCTGCAAATTATTACTTTAATAAACCAGAAAGAACAAGGAAAATTTCTTGAATCTGTTTTCCAAATCAATCTAGGCATCCATTTTCAATTTAATAACTAATAGCAGAGGAGATTGAAATAGATGTTATTATAGATTTTTACAAGGCAAAATATATTTAAGCAGGATCAGAAGGTTAATTAAAATTATAGTTGGGTCTTGTCATTATCCAGCCACTCGCTTCTTTGGCACAGTTGCTCTGAGTTTAGCTTCTGTTTGATAAAATGCTTAAAATGGAAGGCTCATTTAAAACAGAATTATACTCTGCATTATTTCTGAGCCTGATCTCATGTACCTACATCGGAAATAAATGTATAATTAACCCTTTTTCATGATAAATTAACATTCATTTTCTTAGGATTAGTAGGAAATAGCATAATATAGGGCAGGTTTGGCCTTCACTCTAACAGTCCCCCAGGACCTTTAACACTCTTAAAGGATTAGTACTGCTTGTGAGTCATCCTGTTACCATGCATACACAAATAGGATGCAGTTTCTGACCCTCAAAGAGGTTTTCCTAATTATCAGCTTTTTTAAGTGAACTTTGAAAGATTAGTGACAAATGTTAGAAAAGTGGTTTTAGATTTCTTTGGGTAAAGGGAGGAAGATGCATCGAACTAGGGAAATGTGTCAGCTCTGGTGAACATTTGTATTGAGAGTGAATTTGTAGACATTAAATTTAAGAACAAAAAAACAACTTAGAGATCACCTAATTCAACCTTCTCATTTTACAAAAGGGAGAACTGAGACCCAGAGAGAAGGTCATGGTCTTCTTACAGTGTAGGCCCAATATACTCTCTATTATGCATGCATTTTATGGGTTCCATCATGGTGCTTTTGGAATTAAGATTAAGATTATGAACATCCCTGGAACAGGGGCCTCATTATCATGGTACTTGATTAATGTAGAAATGCTTCATTTAGAAGTATTTTGGCTGGAGAGGAATATTAGCCTTTTTTAATTTGGGGTTTTCTTCTTTCCTGAATTATTTTGTAATCTCATCAATTAGCCCTGGATCTGCAGATTGTATTTTGTTTCATTTGTTTTATTAATAAAAACCAAGGGGGGTCTATTGAGGGCCTGAATTGAAAAGAATACTGAAGAAAGGTTGAAAAATAGACTTTGGGGTTTTTAACCAAATGATGATGACTTGAATTAGTCAGGAACAGACCACTTTCATTATAGCCAAACATTTATTGAGTAACTCTAGGTTACTTAAAGCAAAGATGTACACAAATGAAGTGTGCAACAAAGGGCATATGGAGTGAGGAATTTAAATGTTTTATGAAGAAACAGAGAAACTTACACCATATCACTTGATTAAAATAAAATAAAATGAGATTTCTTTCAGTTTACAGCTGAAGATGAGTCAAAAAATTGATAGAAATGCTGAGAACCACTAAATACTGCACACAGCCTTATTGCTTTGTTCATCTGGCAGAACTCAGATTCTGCGACTTAAACCTATGGGTATGAATCCATGGTGAGATTTTTCTGAGACCAGGCAGTTGAATTCGACTCACTAGCAACACTTGCTTAATAGGCAATTAGGATCAGATTTTGGAGGCTGGTACTGGCAAGCCTTTTTTAAATGTCTGGGAGCCAGTACTACATTCAGGAGTCAACATATAAATTTTGTTGTTCAAGTGAGAAAGAGTTGGGGATGTTAGAGTCGCAATTTCCAAAACCTGGCCATGGACCATATTGTGGTTAAAAAGGCTAGACTGACGGTCACTTGCCATAAGGACAATATTTAGACTGGAATGGGAGAGGACAAAAGAAAGAGTAAGGTGGGGAATAGGGGCTTCATACAGTGTATATGAGTAGAAATGAGCCGGCTGCTACCTCCCAGGGGAAAGGTACACTTAACGGTCCCATCTGGAACCCTCGTTTAAATATCACTTGGGGTTTTGTTTTCAGAGAACAGCTATTGAATTGTTCTGAAGTACCAAGAGACTGTTTACATAGCAGAGTGGTTTGGGGTTTATTTTTGAAAGAAAATCTGGTACACAGATAATCTGCATGCTCAATGTGAATGACTTAGAGAAACAGTTGGATCAAATAAAAGTAATGATGAATAAAACAAGCTTAATGTCAGCCAACATATATGAAAGATTCAAAACCAAACATCAGTTCGTTAACATAAGCACTCCCTGATAGGAAGCTTAAATAGAAAGTGTGCTCTCCACAAGCTCATACATGTGTTGAGTACCCCTGTTTGGAACGGTCACCCAGGAACTAAAAATTAGAATTTCAATTAATGGTTCCTATAAATTTACTATCTAATAAGGGGGATAATTATACAGTCCTTTTTGTGGAAATACAGCTAAGCGGAGTGGAGAGAGCAGTGTGGGGATGTTTTAGAACATTTGTTTGCCATCATGTAGAAGTAATTCTTGTTTGATAAGCCCATTTGCCCAACAGATCTGGGCATGGGTAATACTTGAGTGTCTGAATCATTGTACTGGATGATGAGAAAGGGTTTTCAGAAGTCATTTAGTTCAGGGGGATCAAACCCCCTAATATGCAGCCAAATCAGAAGAAGATGTAATTGGGTAACAAGATAAATAAAAAATGTTCATACACATCCTTGGGAAGTTTATTAACCCCTTGTTTTGGTTAGAGTTTGACCCGCTAATGTAATCAAACTCTCTTGCTCACTCATGGATCCTTTCAGTAGCATTTTAGATAAATGCTTATCCCACCTGTGCTAAAATAGTTCCAGTAACAAAGAACTCACTTCCTCCCAAAGTGGCTAACTCGTCTCCATTTGGGGATAATGTTCATAACCAGAAAGTGATTCTTCATTTTTAGTTGAAATTAAGTCATATAACAAGGGCTTTATTTTCCACCCAAGTTACACAAAAGAGGTTTTAATTCAATGTGATGGGATACTAGTGTTAGAAAGGATGCTGGAGATCATTTAGTCTAACTCCCTCATTTTATGGGGAAGGAAAGTAGAATCTGGAGAAGTTGAAAAACTTGCCCAGATTGATATGTTATTCAAAGGTGGAGCTGAGACTAGAACGCGGGGCTCCTGACTCTCATTCAATGCTCTCTTCATTATATTTCTCAGATCAAGAAAGAAAAAAATAATTATTTGTTTTGACCCTTTTTGAAAATTTCTTTTTCTAAGAAATACCTGGATCTGATTTTAACTTTTTTTAGCCTTAAGGGGAGACAATTTAATCTTCCTTTGAAAACTGAAGGGAATATTACATTCCTTGGATTTCAGCCAATCTTAGTAAAATATTTGTGATATTCTCATGGGAATTGCACAACTCTGGGAACTAGATGATGATATTGTTAGATGAATGTGTACCTTTGATAATTAGTGGATCCTTGACCATCTATATGGAAGTCTCTAGGGGAGCGCCCCAAGTATCTCTTATTATCCCCACTGTATTCAACATTGTGGATTGCTTGGATGAAGGCATACTCATCAGATTTTGAAGATATCACATCTGATAAGGATGGATAATACATAAACAGAATTTAGGTACCAAAATATAGACTATGGTGTTGGACTCAAAATACCAATAAATAAAAATCAGTAAGTCAACAAGCATTTAAGCACCTTCTTTGTACTTGACATGCAGTATACAAAATAAAAAATGAAATCATTTTTGCTCTTATGTATTTTGTTTCATTTGTTTTATTAATAAAAACCAAGGGGGGATATTGAGGGCCTTTATCTATCATATCTATCAGAAGAAAGACAACAGATATACTAGATAGAAATAAATATAAAGATTTGAATTTTAACTTTATTCATACAATATGGGAGGGTAGGAAACAGAAAGCAATTCACGGGAAAAAAACCCCAACATTCTAACTATAAACTCAATGTCAATATGTGACATGGAAGCCAAAGAAACTAATATAATTTAAGACTGAATTAATGGAAGTACAATGTCTAGGGATAGGGGGGAAGAGCTATTGTCATTATCCTTTCTCAGAACAGATATAAAGGACGGGGAAGGTCCTGGGCACAATATTTTAGACTGTTTATCAGCTGGCTAGATTATATCCAGAAGAAGACATCCAGGATGATGAGAAAATTATTTGAAACTATGTCATACAAGAATCAGTTGTAGGAACTAGGAATATTTAGGCTGGGAATGGAAAGATTTGGGCTGGAGAATGATCTCAGTCTTCAACTATTTGAAGGGCTAACATGAAAAGGGGGACAAGGCTTGCTATTCTTGGTCAGCAAGGGCAGAAATGCGACAAATGTAAGGAAGTTATAGAGAGACTGATGCACTTCATTTCAGCAGGAATTATTTTAAGAGCCATGCTGGATACTGAGGGGGAAAAACGGAAATGACAAAAACATTGTTCTTAAGGAGTTTATCATTTAAGTTGATCATTTTAATGTGAAAATTTGTATACAAAAACAAAGTGATTCAAGGGAGGAGATTCAGTAGAAAGAATAAGGAGACCCAATGTTCATTGAGAAATATGAGGAGGAAGAGAGATCACAAGAAAAAATGCAGGAAGAATTGGTGATCAAAGAGCACCCATTTAGAAAAGCTAAATAGCCAAGAGTTTTCTCTGGCAGCTGTGACCCAAATTGTAGTCAGAAACCATAAAACTGTGCTAATGAGCATTTGTGTTGTAGATTAATCAATATGTTGGGACAACAACTAATCAACAAACTCATCTACCAGCTTAAAATGTGTTTACAAAATAAGGAAAATATTGATAATGGATACATTGACCCAATTACAGAGCTGCCACGAGTCACAGCATGAGATTAGAAGGTACAGCTGGCTAAATGACTTGGGGCATGGCAAAGAATTTAAAAGTATGGACAGAACCATCAAGAATTTATTAATACTTAGCCCAGCAAGAAGGATAAGTTTATCTGAAAGGTATGTTTAGCCTTATAAAGAGAGAAATGGATGACCTGAGCATTTTTGAGATAAACAATCTCCCCACAAATACTCTACCCTCCAGCCAAGTGGGAATATTGGAAATCCCTTTCCTCTGCTCTGCCTATTGATGTATAAAGCTGCATTTCAAGGCTCGGGTCAGATGCCATCTACTCTATGAACCTCCCTGGCTTAAAGTGAACATTCTCTCATCTGTTATCATAACGGTAGATACTCCGTCTGTGTACCAATCATATTCTAATTTACCTTACTTTCATCTATGGTCAAGATTCTTAAATTGTGGTTTGTGACCCCATTATGGAGTCTCATAATTGAATGCAGGGTTTGGGAAATTATGATTTATTATCAGTACATGTTTGATATGCATAACCGGCTTATATGTCTCTATTCCCAGAGTCAAGTAATTTCTCAGGCAAAAAGGGATCATGAGCAGAAAAAGTTTTAAGAAGCCCTGATCTATGAGATAGGGATGGTGGTGGTTGGACCTGTGATTTTTGTTGGTCTAGGGAAATCTCAAGTAATTAAAAAAAAACAACACTCTACCAATGCCCCTCAGTACATTCTCTGCAATGTGAAGTCTTGACCACCTTTGGGCCCATGGAACCAGAACAAATTGTAAACTGGGAAATATTTAATAGATAAGCAAAAATATAACAAAAGACAAAGAGCATTACATTTAAAAACTGAGACAGTAGTTAGCCAGCAGGGATTCTTCTCCCTCGTTAATGGCTTTTATTTTTATTGGACTGTGATACCACAGGTCTAAAGCATTTAAGGGGTTAAAAGATTTAGCCCTGAGTAGTCTGTTAGAGATCAGACTTTGACTTAAGAGATCAGTATTCTTTGTTATGATGCTGCAAATATAATTATACTTTTTGTATATTCCATCACTAGATTAAAAAGGATTTAAAGATAGGAACTTTGTACAACTTTAGCTGAGGGGACTTGTAGGATAAGGGGGGGAATAGAAAAGTTATAAATGCTTATTATGTGTAAGATACCGAGTAAAATGCAGCAAAACAGATAATTCCATCTCTCAAAAAGCTTACATTCTGCTCGGAGTATTAAAGGAGAACTAGAACTGAATTGGATAAAGTGGAAGAGAAGGTCCCATTGGGAGATGATGGGAAAGTGCCCCAAGGGCTTTTCCCAAGGAAATGAAATCTGAATCAGAGCTGGGTGCTCTAGGGGTAAAGGCCAAGATAATGGGGGTCAATGGAGAGGAGGGAGGGCGGATGAGGAGGGCTCAGGGGTTCAGCTACTATTGTGTAAGCCACATGGAGAAGGGATGATTGGATATAATCTTTGCTTCTATGCCAGTGTCTTGAATCTCTAGCAGATACATTAAATGTTTGATGAAGTCTCCAGGTATCTCATCATGATTAGGCCATCGTAATAACATCCTGTTATTTCTGTCTCCAGTTTTTCCTCTTTTTAATTCACTTTTTAGACCACAGCCTGACACATCTTGCTCGGTGCCCATCCCTATTCCGATCACATATTTCCTGCATTCAAAAAACTTGAGTGGTTTGCCGCTGCTTGTTATTTAAAGTAGCTCTGATCCATCCATTCAAGGCTATCCATAATATGGGTGATGGTGGTGGTTCGATTGCACTTGTCTCTTTCCTGAGTCATTTGGAGCTTTCTTGGCAAAGATACTGGAGTTTGCCATATCCTTCTCCAGTTCATTTAAAGATGGGAAACTGAGGCAAGCAGGGTTAAGGCACTAGCCTATGATCATAAAGGGTCTGAGGTCAAATTTAACTCAGAAATTCCATACTGGACACTCTATCCACTGTGACACCGTTTAACTGGCCAGTGTGGGGATCACTTATTATTGTCCCTTTAGCTCTTAGTAATTTCTTTCACATACCAAAGTGTGTTGCAGATATACTGGATTACTCTCCCAGTCCTTCCCATTCCTATACTTTGGCTTACATCATTCTCTTGTCTAGATTGGACTTCTTCCTTTTCTATTTGTTGTCAATTCTTTCTTGAAGTCCAAACTAGGGCACTGCTTCATTCATAGAGCTTTCCCCTACTCTCCCAGACGGAAGTGATCTTTTCCTCGTTGTCTTTGCTGCACTAATGACAGAGCTGTTTGTGCAATAATGTCCTTTTCCAGTCTCTTAAACAGTCAATAAACATTTATTAAGTGCTCACTATGTTCAAAGCAATGTCTCTACCAATGTGGAAGGGAAAAGCTGGGCCCTCCAGGAGCTTACAGTCTAATAGGGCAAGACCACACTTTGTCATACAGAGCTGCGCATCCATTAGCAGATATTTAATGAATGTTTGTTGAATTTTTAATGAGTGTCTAAGTCTGTGGAGAGATTTCAAGAATTCTTTGAACATAAATAGGGAGAAAATTCTTATTTTAACTAACCTCTAACTAAAATTTAGCTTTTCCTTCAATTATGAATGCTGTCAGCACATGTAGTTTTGAGAACAGTGGTCCATAGACTACATCAGATTGCCACTGGCTGTCCAAGATACCCACAAAGGTTCATAACCCCTAGTTTAGAGGGAATAGCCATTATTATTCATTGAAAGGGAAAGAAAAAGAAATAGAGAAAGAGTGATAGGATAATAAAAGGTATAATAACACTTTTATGTACTTGCATAACCATTATTTCATGCATATCATGATTCCTAAGTAGTTTGTAGGAACTTTGAGGGAAAAATCAACATATTAAATTGTGAAAACAAAAAGAAAATGAAAATTCAAGAATGCTCATTCTGGAATCAAAGATGCAGGAAATTAAAAACAAACAAATGACAAAACTTTCTGCCTTTGTAGGGAAGTTAGAGTTTGATGAATGCTTGTGAAGAAGAGTCTCTCTTTTACAGATGGTAAGACAAGGCAAGAAATTAAGAGCTAGAGTAGCACTGCTTTTACATTTAAACAGAACAACAAAATTGTTCAAGGTAACTTACAAAATTTCACAGAAATGATTTCATGATTGTTGAATAGTGATTTAGATATTTTGATCTCACTATCAATGTTCATTATGAAGAAAGTAAGTACACATTAGTTTTTGTTGTGATTGCAGGGTATCCTAAACTATGCTAAGGACAAGACAGGCTCACTTATGTGTGGAAGTGAAGTAAAGACCTTATTTTTCAAGTGCAAATTGTATGTTACTTTAATAGTATGAATTTTGTCAAGTAGTCCATAGAATAAATTTGCACACAGTTCAACATAACACGAACACATTAAATAGGATTTGGCATTAAAAGACCCAACACTGAATGGGAATCAAAAATAAATGCCCACATTCTCCCCAGAAGACTATTCACCCTGAGGCCTTAGGCATTAATTTAACTGAATGAGGAAGCCACTGGGGCAGCTGTCGGGAGCTTATTTGATTTGTGAATAAACAATGGCTTCATTTTAAAAGCTATTCACTCTTACTCATACCAAAGGAAGACCAAAAGCACAAAGGACATTAATTGGTTATACAAAAACCAAGGAAAAACAAAACCAAATCTCAAGCTTTTAATGTCAGCTCGGAATTATTTTATGGCACTTTCTTGCAGGACAGTATTCATTTTGTAAGTATAGCCAGTGGTGATAGTAAGTCCTGGTTTGTTGTCTCTTACTGTTAATTAATAATGTGCATTCAACCATTTAATAGTGAGAGCGAGGAGATTCTTTTTTTTTTCAATATAATTTTTGGTTTTGTGCATTTAAAACACCCAGGTTCACAGCTGTAGAAGTGATGATATGAGAGAGTAGTTGATAGATCCTTTTTTAGTTTATAATCCCCTTCATGTAAAACACATCAGAGACCCAGATCTAATCTTAATCCAGAAGTGATACCTTCAACCACTCTGTAACACTGAGTGATACACACACACACTAAATTAGGAAGAAATATGAATGACCGATTGACATCTTGTGCAAAGTTAAATGGCTTTCTATACCTTCCACTTTGCTGTGTAATAGATGTAAAGTGGGAGGGGGTGTGCACATGGTGAACAAGACAAAATGGGAAGGGGTGTGCACATGGTGAACAAGATAAAATGGGAAGGGGTGTGCACATGGTGAACAAGACAAAATGGGAAGGGGTGTGCACATGGTGAACAAGACAAAATGGGAAGGGGTGTGCACATGGTGAACAAGACAAAATGGGAAGGGGTGTGCACATGGTGAACAAGACAAAATGGGAAGGGGTGTGCACATGGTGAACAGGTAGATGCCTTGTGAGTTTATGGGAGCAAATAGCTTTTTATGAATAAGGCAATGTTGAGTCAACCCTTAGCTAGTGTTTTTGAGGGGATTAAAATTTTAGCACCCTGCTTGAGAACTGAGTTCACTTTAAGCTCTCATCTTATCATTTTAGTTGTCTGAGATTGGAAAGGTTGGAGAGAAATGCTTGGATATAAAACTTATGCTCTGTATTTGTTATTTTATTGGCAAACCAAGAACTGTTTGGTGGACAGAAAAAGCCCAGAAGGAGAAGGAAGCCACTCAGGGAATAGGAAAGTCATGTTTTAAATGAACAAATTGTATTTATTCATGAACCCACATGAATTTCAAGATGCCGCTGGGAGCTTATACTTACTAGTTGACAACACAAGATGAAATGGACCTTGAAGGCATTATTTTAGTGACACTGGAAATCCAGCATTGGTGGATAAATTGTTTTCCAACAACTTCTTCAATGCATTAAGGAACAAATAGGCTTGTCTACCATATCAGACATCCCAGTGTTCCTCTGATGTTTTGCAAGCCAGTCTGCTTGGTAGAGACAAAATCATAGAGAAAAAATGTAAGTGAATCCCTATGTATTTTTTGTTATTGCTGTTAAAAAATCACACTTTTTAAAGGACCATAAGGTTGTATCCTAACTCAAAGGTTTTTATGGGATTTTCTTATCTAGAGAATGACTAGAGGTGTTTAGTGACCTCCTTTATGAGCAAATTCATCTTAGATGTCATTACATTGATTTTTCTCAGCCAGGCATGTGCAGATCAAGAGTATGGCAATAGACCTATTCCCCACCATGTGTCAAGTGTCAACAACAGAGGCATTTATGGGGTCAGTAGTCTTAAAGCTATTTGAATAACTGAAGCCATTCTCCCTTTCCTGGTGGAGGCATATCTCACTTTGCACTGTAGCCATGTCTCTGAAAAATTAAGTGTATGTCATAAAGAACCTCAATTTTAGTTGCAAATCCTTAAAGAAGAAATTGCTATAAATTACTTTGGAAAGTGATGAATCTTTTTTTTTTTTAAGAAAAAGAATCCTGGAATGTCTTTATTCATCCTGTAATTTTAAATGTTTAGATGTAGGGCATTTCTATAAAGAACAGAGTATAGAGAGCTCTGATTAATTGAGGCAATCATTAAAGGCTACTTTGCAAGATAGCTATTATGTACTTCCCAGGTTATCTGGAGAGTTCTATCCGCAAGGTCTTTGATCTCCTTTTAGCCATGGTTAACTTTTGTGGGCTATCCGCTTGAAGGTCAGATATCAGAACTCCATTTTTTGCTTTACCAACTCATTTATCTAGCTCTTACTGACTTTCCATGTGCCATACCTTTTCTGCCTTCATTCCCTTAGTCATTCAGTCAATAAATCAATCAACAAGCATAGTATCATGTACATTGACTTTACTGCTCTGCCAACTAAAGGGATGAGCCAAGGCTCAAGAATACCTTGCTGCTTATCTCTGTCTTAACTAACATTTTCATACCTGTAATGTTTACTATCTTAAACCAAGGCCTTTGGTAAATTCCAGACCTTCTTGACTAAGATTCTTGTCCTGGACCATCCTGGCTAGCCCAACTGTCTTGCTTTTAACTTGGTATAATAGTGTCACAATTGGGACATTATTAGCACATGTGACAAGAAAAATAGAAAGGGACGCCTACTTATGGTCTACTCTGAGAACTTGGCTTTGAGGAATTAGAAAAGCAGATTGGGAAAATAGCATCAGTTTGTATCTGAGCAAGGGATTTGCTTAAAGGACCTATCAGATTGGCAGAGAGGTACATAGACTGTTTTTATGTTGGTCTATAAAATAAACAGATACCTATTACATTTCCACTAGGAGTTAATTCTGGAATATTATTCTTTCTTTGAGTATAACTTTGTGGAAAATGTAGGGAATCCAAAATTTCTCTGTTAAAAGCACTTTTCTTCCATCAGAAAATATATTTTTAATTGCTTAAACTTAGTGTACATTTATTGATCAGAACTGTAGACAAAACACAAGTAATTTTTCTCTGATTTTGCTCTTTTTGATGAAAAATTACTTAGCTACTGGTGCTACCATTGAATTTCCTTTTAGATTTCTATACCCCTCAAGTTGGAAACACCCTAGAATTTTCTCAATTGTTTTGCCTTTGTTATAAGACTCTATCCATCTTTAGGTGTTTCCCTCTAAGAGAAGGGCAGTATAAATTAAGATCCTATAACCAAAGAATTAATAATTCATTGTTGTTATTGACAGGTGTCCTCCTTTCCAAGTATTTCAAGAACCTACGTAAGTTTGCATAGAATTAAATGTGGCATGTGAGTGAACGTTCATGGATCTATTTATGGCTTCATGCCTGATGGTCCTTACCACTTGGGAGTTGTCTAAATGCATGATTTGTTAAAGGCAATACATCCTTTTGTGAAACTTATATTGCCCATTAATTGGTCATTGATCTCCAGCCCATTTAGAACAGCTATGCTTAGAGATAATTGTATATCTTTGTCATTTTATTTAATACTGGATATTAGTTTATTGCTTCTGTATTATGGCATCATCATAGCCATTTGAATAGTATCTAGTGATTTCCTATTAGTGTGATTCTATGGCTTTTTACTTCTTTTATTTTCTGTGTGTTGACTTTGTAGTCCACAAGTTTGCAATATGCTGACTCTTTGGTTAGTAGAGAAGCAGATGATAGAATAAAGGCAAAGGCATGGCAGGGTATACTGCTACAGGCCAGTAGATCCAGGTTAAATACATTTTACTAGGGCTCCACCTCTATTTCTTGACTTCCTTCCCCATGATCAAACCAGGGGATTGTTTATAACAAGCCTTCAGAGCTCCTTAGCATCAAAATTAACACTAACCTTTAGGTACCCAGAAACCAAAATCCATGGAACTCACCTCTCTCTTTCCAAATTTTCCCCAGTGAGATCCCTCCCTATTCTATAAAAATAGACAGTTCTCAATGGCCACCTCCTTTAAAAACCCTGCCGTGATTCCGTAGTGGAAAATAATCTCTCCTTCTTTGAAATTGTATTATCCCTCGTAGTCCTTTTCTTGTCTTAAAATTACTTGTATATGTGTTATATCTTACTACTTAAATGGTAAACTCTAGGAAGAAAGGGACAGAAAGCTATTTATCTCTGTATTTCATCAGTGTGAAATAATGCCAGTCTCTGAACTAATAATTGGCACGGTTGGTACAATAACCCAGGTTTGCTATCTCCCGATCAGGTAGGCATCCTTTGGAATCTGAGATATAATAAGCATATTAGATGCATGTTTTTAAGTACCTATTGTGTATAATTTTTTTAATGTTTAAAATAAAAAACACTTAGATTACAAAAATAACCAATTCTATTGAAATATTATAAACTAAAATACAGTTAGATTACAAAATAAACCAATTCTATTGAAATATTATAAACTAAAATACAGTTAGATTACAAAATAAACCAATTCTATTGAAATATTATAAACTAAAATACAGTTAGATTACAAAATAAACCAATTCTATTGAAACATTATAAACTAAAATACAGTTAGATTACAAAATAAGCCAATTCTATTGAAATACAATTATTAAAAAAATAATATTACAATCACTGATTTCTTCCTAGAAAACTTTATAGACATCTCCTACCAAAAAACCCCAAGATCTTTGATAGGAGCAGTTTGTTTGCTGGAGGTCTGGGAACATAATCCAGCACAGAATCACAGATCCCTAGGATATGGAAATGTAAAATGGACTGGGAAAAACATGAATTCATGATATAGTCTTGCTTGCTGAATGGACACCAAGCAAAGGGCCCAATAGGTTCTCCACCTTGGCACAAGCAGCTATTATAACATAGGCCCCCAAGCTATCTCTTTTCCTAAATTGATGGGGTAGAAGGGGAGGGGCAGTGTGAGCTGCACAGGGCCTCCACTTGGTCTGACCTTGTCATTCTTTGTTGCACTGTTTCCCTAAGCTTCCTATGACCTTGGACTTTGCTCCTCAGAGCCAGATTTGTTTCTAGTCCTGTCATCTCTGATATAATGGCCTGATTCCCCATCTCTGCCTTTGATCCTGCCCCTGCGTGAATAACAGCTCACACTGCTTTCTCACCTAATAAAATTCCCACCAGTTCCTCTGGCTATAAAAACAAATACATTTAAAAGAAATACAGGGTAACTTGCTCGGGGAAAAGGGGAGACCACAGAGAAACCTCCTCATAGAGAAGTTCTCTCTGCAAATGAGACTTGAGACAGGAGATCTGAATTTGATTCTGATTCCAGTATTTGACTAGCTTCTGTCATTTAATTTCCCAAAATGTCAGTTTTTTTATCTGTAAAATGGGAGTACTTATATTAAGCACTACTTATACTACTTTCCTTGGAGGGAAAGTTCACTTCTGTTAGTGTGAAGGAAACACTTTGAGAACTTTAGAATCGAGAGTTATTTGTCAAAGGGTCCAGGACTAAAGACAGTTTTGAGTAGGACAGGGGAATGTATGGAATCAGCTTTTCTATAATATACAGAATGAATGTCAAGACTATGACGAAGCATTCCACACACCTGGACCACACTTTCAGGTGGAATGGCAGGAAACTACACTTGAATAATCTCACCTACATTTTACTATTATTAATTGGGGGGGAAAAAAAGACTCATTAGAAGTTCTTCCAGAGAATATCTTTCTTGGTTGAGGACAAAAATAATAGCTCATTTTCAAAGAAGTATGTATAAAATATTTTTATCACATTCTTGTAAAGTAGTGAATTTTACAGAAGAAAAGATTGAAACTTTAAGAGATTGAATCATTTTCTCATGAGCTGAGTCCACAGCTATTAAGTGTCTAAAGGAAGAGCTAGAACTCCTTATTCTGGTCAAGTCCAGATGCCTAACTAACCACTGGACCACTCTAACCCATGTGTCACTTAGAACATCCGAACAGACACCAGAGTGGGATAATGGGGAAAGAGCTGGGCCTGGATGAGTCAGAATCTAAAATGTCATATCCTAAATTTTTCTTGGGCTGTTCTTGCCTCTTTCAACAGATATATAAATGTGAGCTTTTCTTGTTATTGTTATTGTCTTCTTCACTGAAATGCTATATAAATGTTAGTTATCTAGTAGCTTTCAAATAGGGTGAGCCCTCTGAAAAGGCCAGTGAAAAAACTACATTGACTCTTGGATGATATTTTCAATATTAATTAGGAATCAGCATTTCCTTTGTAAATGATTACTTAATGTGTTTCTGAATCAGACTTCAAATTCATTCTCCTGATAGTATTCCCCAGAGCTAATGTGAAAGGAAATGTTCAAATTAACCTTTCCCTAAAAATGAGTGTTTAAAAAAAAAACAAAAAACTTTTCCCCCACTCTTCTCTATGCACGGAACATTTGAGGGAAAATTCATACAATTAAATCTATTTCTACAATATAATCATTTAGAAATAAGCAAAAATGGCAATGGTCCTTAAGTTCTACAGACTTTAGCTTCCTATTCTGTGCAATTAGAATGAACACTCCTTCTACTCCTTTGCTCACAGGATTAATGAAGGGAAAGTGCTTTGTGAGTTGTAAAGTGTGATAAAGCCTGGAATGGAGTTATTCTTTAATACTCATGAATGGAAGATCACAATTAGGGAGACTGACATGTTGAATTTGCAAATGAAACCAAAAATCCAGAACAGTTTGAGAAATAGAGAGATAGGGTTTGGAGATGACCAGTAAGAGACAGCTCCCCACTGGTTATGAGCCCAGAACAAAAGGCAAGAGGTCTAACAGTGGTGCTGAAATCCAAATCACCCTAATTGGCCATTCCTTCCACAGGAGCATAGATTAAATGCACAGTGTCAACTTAACCTTTCAGACTTGCCTTTTGTCAGCTGGAAACAGATGGCTAGCATTATTTATACTTTTGTTTCCATGTAATTCTTATCTGTTGGCTTGGAGTCAGATTATCTGATTGTTTTTTTAAGCAACCCACAATTCAGGTGTTTGCATAAATGTGTAACATTACTCCAAAATAAAATAGATGAGGAAGCCTAAAAGCACAGGAGAATAGGAAGCGTGAGGATTATATAAATTTGCAAAGACTTATGATAGGTTGCACAAAACAAAAACTTTGGATAAATTCTTGAGAAAATGAAGAAAATCGTTCAGACCCCATAACATAATTTCAAATTATTCCTAATGACCTGTAATTTCCTCCTGAAATGTTCCCCATTACATTAATCAAATTGACATTGTCATGATATATTATCCTCATTAAAACAGAGTCTTTTGTTGCTGATACCAATTTACTATCTACAACATCTAACCAGGAACAATTCCGAAAAATCAGAACTCTGTCCCTCTGTGCGGAGGAAGGTCTGCCTTTGATCAGATGGGACCATAATTTCCAACTGCATCAGCTGCTAAAGAGGCCTTATTTATGAATGACAATGGTAGGTAGGAAAGTGCCTTCTCTAGGGTGAGCTGTTCTGTCAAACAGTTCTAGATCTGACATTAGCAGGCTTTATTTCCCAGTGTTTGTTTTTAACTAGGGTGCCAGGGAACTGATTTGGACAAAGTGTTTCTCTTTTTACTGTGGGCCAGATTCATAAACCAGAGTTGATCTTTACAACCATTTATTTTTACCAAGTCAATAAACCTTGATGGTTCTGGCGCAGTGAGCAGTTCAAGCATCTCTCCAGCGTGATTATTTTGCCGCATGATAGCAGGGCTGTTTTACATCTCAGCAGCCAGGCTTTAAATATTTCATGGGGCACTAGAGGAATTACTGTTCTTCCCCAAATTTTTAACTTGTGAGTTGCATCCTTCCCCCTCAAAGTGTTCCATGTATTACCTTTTTTCTGCAGATTTTGATGATGCATTTTAGGGTAAAGTTGCTTTTGGGGGGGTTGTTTTGTTTTTGTTTTTCTTTCATTTATGAGATCAGCAAATCTATGGCAGTTGGGATGTAATTCCATCTGATCATCTTTGATGATTGCCCCCTATCTATAGGTTCTCTCAGTTTCTGGGCCTGAATGGTCTTGGTTCTTCTTAAATCGCTTACTGGATAATTGGTTCCTTTTGGTAAATCATTTTTTTCTAAGTTCATCAATCTTCTTGATGCACTTGGCGTTTGAGTCAGATTGGGCTTCCAGATAATCCCTGATCTTGTCCTGTTTTCTCCCGTCTTTGGGCATCTATCCAGACCAGTTTTTTTCTCAACCTTCTGAAAGCTTTCTGAATCCGAAAACTATTCTACTCCTTCCCAGCCCACTTCCATCCCTACCTTTCCAATCTGTAAGCAAATTCTTCCTCTTCAAATTTTCTTAAAGTATTTTTGTCAGATTCTTCCCTTTGTTCCTATCATAGGCTGCTCCCCCCACCTTTCCTCCTGCCAATACGGTATTTATGCCATATTCCTCTGACCCACTTAGATTGTCAGCCCTTTGAAAGCAAGAACCTCATTATTTCATTTTTGCACCTCAAGCAAACAACATAATATCTTGTACACAATATTCTTTTTTTAGTCTTTTTTTTTTAATTAAAGCTTTATATTTTCAAAACATATGCATGGAAAAATGTTCAATATTGATCCTTGCAAAGTCTTGTGTTCCAATTCCCCCCCTCCCCTGGATGGCAAGTAATCCAATATATTTTAAACATCATAAAAATATATGTATTGGAATCAACAAATGAACATTGTTATGGCATCTGACTCAACATGCCTTTTCTTCTTTTAGATTAATCTCAAGGAGAATAGTGTATGGAAAGGGCTCTCAAGGAAAAAAAAAATGCTCTACTTTACTTATCCTTGGAAGTATACAAAAATCCAAAGATAGAAAGCACAAACTGGCAATAAAAATTCATTACAGGAATTCACAGCAGGAATTCTGCTTTAAATAATGACCTCCCCTGTGCATCTAAGTGTTTGTTTACAGATGGTTAACTGCTGCCCAAAGGCTAAGGAGACCAAGAAACTTAGTGCTAAAAAAACTTTAGAAACCACTGTCAACTGAGAGTAATCAGGAAAGATGGGGAAGCTGCTGGCAGTGGTGCCTTAAGTAAATGGAAAAATAGGCTTCTGTTTATCAATGAGATTTAGTTGCAGGGTTTTTTTCCCTCGCCCCGAGAATGTGGATTCTCCAAACCTGGCACTCATTTATAGAAGCTAAGTGTCAGAAGCCTATCTCCTACTCTTTGAAGTATGTGGATTGTCTCCTGTTATATGGCTAGTCACTTCCTAGACCAGAACATAGTAATCAGATCAAATGGGCTAGGGAAGAACTTTTTGGACCTAGGTATTTGTTCCTAACTCTTTTCTTTTTTCAGTGATCTGACTGTATATCAAGATAGTTATGGATTCTTTGCATCATACAAGTGTTTGTTGCTTCAGAAACTGCTTCTGTATTTTATATTCTATTAAGCTTTCTGAAGGCGAATCCTATTTATCCAGATGATATATTCATCATTCAATCTATGTACCAGCATTTATTAAGTGGTGTGCCAGACACTGTGCTAGGCAGTAGAGATACAAATACAAAGTAAAGGTAGTCCCTATTCTCAAGGAGCTTGGGTAACTGGATAGGGAGGAGACAGTATGAATGCAGAAACTTAAATGTTCTCTCCCCTCCATATATGTATAAATAAAGATATGGACATCTCTCTGTCTCTGTCTCTCTGTCTGTTTGTCTGCCTCTCTCTCTGTCTCTCTGTGTCTTTCTCTCCCCCCTCCCTTCTTCCTTCCATGTATATATAAATATAGATATGGGACACCTCTCTTTTCTCTGTCTCTCTGTCTGTCTGTCTGTCTGTCTGCCCTCTCTCTCTGTCTCTGTGTTTTCTTTCCCCCCTCCTTTCTTCCCTCCATGTATGTGTAAATATAGATATGAGTATATATGTTTCTGTCTGTGTTTATGTATGTATATATTTGTCTCCCCCTCCATTTATGTGTAAATGTAGATATATACACATATATGTGAATCTCTTTCTTTTACTCTCTTGTTCTCACACACACACACATTTCTGGGAAATACATTAGCAGCTAGGGGGGTCTGGTGGAATTAATTCAAATATCCTGTAGATTCGTGGTGTCAAACTCAAATAGAAGCTATTGGGGGGCCATAGAATTCTGACAGGCTATATATTGATTTAGAGACCACAAATTGTCATGATTGTATTTTTATTATGTTAAATATTTATCAAATATATTTTAATCTGGTTGGGCAGCACTAAGAAATGTGGGTTCCATGACCAGTGGCAGTGTTCAATACCTCAACTGTCAAAGTGGAATTTAAACTGAGTTTTGAAAGAATCAAGAGGTTTCTATCAAGCAGAGATAGAGTGCATTCCTGTCATGGACCAACAGTTTGATGCAAGCACAGACACTGGCAATGGAATATCTTGTATAATATACAGCAGACAAGTTTTGGCAGGAATGAAGTGTACAATGAACGTGGAAAATTTAAGTTGGGATAATATTGAAAAGAGCTTTAAAATTAAAGGGCTGAGTTTGTATTTTCTCTATTTTGTGTGTGTGTGTGTGTGTGTGTGTGTGTGTGTGTGTGTGTGTGTGTGTGTGTTTATTTTTTGGAGGCAATGGTGGATTAAGAGGTTTGCTCAGGGTCACACTGCCAGTAAGTGTCTAAGACCAGATTGAAAGAGTTTTGTGTTTTTCCCTAGAACCAATAGGAATTTCTTGAGCAGGACGGCAAACTGGTTAGATGTGTGTTTTAGAAATGTTAGTTTGGGAGCCATGTGGAGGTTGAATTGGAGAGAGGACACCAGAAGCATCAAAAAGAGTGATTGCAGTGGTCCACATGAGAACCAGTGAGCGGAATGAACTCAGATGATTACCATGTGAGTACAGAGAAGGGGACATGTGTGGAGAAGAGTCTCTGAGGAGTGAAAGAGAAGGAACAGGGAAAGAGGTTGGGGGACCAGATGGCTTTGGCAGGAATAGGGCAGGTGGGAGGAGGTGAGGGTTTTGGAGAAAAGGAGACAAATCCTGTTTTAGACATATTTCATTTGAGATGGCTAAAGGACTTCAGAAGTCTTCGAGGTATTACTCATTTGGTGGAGGACATGAGAGCTCATCTCTCTGCCCTTTCTGATTAAACCAAAGCCCAATGCCCAACGCCCAAGCTCATTCTCTTGCCTAGAAAGCTTTCTTCTGAGTCCTTCCAATAGTCCAGATCTGTGTCAGTGCTGCTCTGTGAACAGATGGATGATGTTGGGAACAGATGGCAAGAGGTGGATTACTGATAAATTGTGCCTCTCGGTCTCCACCTTTTCAAGTGAAAATCTAACATACATGCAGATCTATATTATAAATATGTTATAATATATCTATGTTATATACAATACACATTATATAACATATATTAATTATATGTAATGTATAATGTAACAACATATAATATACATGATATATACACATACATGTACATGTTTATATGAGTAAGTATGCACAGATATGTGTATGTGCAAGCTTGTGCATATCAGCTGCTTAATGGTATTGAAGACCACACAGAATAGCATATAGACACACATATACATATACCAGTATATATTAATTGGTTATCTGCTATTGGAGGAAGGCAGATCACAAGCAAAACAGTATTAAGAAAATCCTCCAATTCCTAAAGATTCTCTCTAAAATCCTGGAGGGGAACAAGGGGAAGGACTCAACTATCATTTGAAGTTTGGGTCTGACGGTATAAGTAGGATTTAGAAAGAGCCTTGAAGGAAGTGGTATTGGTAGAGTCCTCATGAAATCCTCCTGATTTGTGGTTCTTTGTTGGGCCCCAAGATTCACTGACTTTATAGGATCCTGGGGATACCTGCGAGTTTGGAGAAGAATGAGTCAGATTTTTATCCTACCAAATTCTGAGGGATTTAGGGACCTGTTTCATAACTAGAACTTCATAACTAGAAGTTTGTTTTATATATATATATATATATATATATATATATATATATATATTCATGTGTATATATATATTTATTTTTGTGTATATATATATATATATATATTTATTTATGTGTATATATATACATACACACACATATATATATATATGAATATATTCTATAGATCTATCTACCTATCTCTTTCTTTATCTCTTTATTCTTCTTGCCTGTGAACTACCATTCAGTAGTACTCTCTAATGCTAATTATCAACCAGTCAAAATTTATTGGGCTTTTAGAAAGGGATAATTAAAAACATTTGGTACAAAAATATTCCCTTCAAAAGTTTGGGACACATTTCCCACAAATAACATAGAGAATCTATTGGGAAACTAACCTCAAAATGCATATAGCTCTGTTCCTGGTGCATGGAAAGCCTTTTCTGCATGAAGTTCCCCTGATTGCGGTCCTTTGTTGGGCCCCCAGATTCACTGACTTTGCAGAGTCCTGGGGGTACCTGCGAATTTAGTGTCCTCTGATACGGATCAGTCTTGGTGGCTCCAGGGACTCTGCTACCATAATTGATGCGAAGTCCAAATCTCCTAGCCTTTTAAAGGTTTTAAAGCTTCTGGTTGGGAAGGGAGGGAAAGAATGAAAATGGGAACTCAAGCTATTCCCCTACTATTTGGTCTTACTAATACCAGATAAGCTTATCAACCTGGCAGATTCTAAGCTTGATTGGTTTATTATTTTCTTATAATGGAAGTTTCTTCAGGGCAGGCAAAGGCTCCCTTTTGTGATGGTATCTTATAGGAAGCATTTCATAAATGGGAAGGAGAGGGAGGCAGGTATAGAATAAGCATTTATATAAAGTCTCTATTGTGCCAGGCACCATGCTAATTGCTTTTTTATAAGTATTATCTTATTGGACTTTTGCAAAAACTCTACAAAGCAGATGCTTTATTAACTCTATTATATAGTTAGGCATAACTAAAAATCAACTGAACAATAACATGAATGTGATATTTCAGGAAAAACAGTTACTAACTGGTATTAAAAGTAAACTAAACATTCAAATATGAGAAAATGAGGAAATCTTTTATTTAAAAAGTTTTATGATATGTAAAAATGAGGCTTTATTTATGATTTTATTATTTAAATGCTATTCTTCCTCCCTGTTATAAGAGTACTCTCTTCTGTCTTAGCTTTTATTTTTCCCACTGAGTTGCCCACTAGCCTCTGTATCATTAAGAATTAAATAAATCTATCACCTCTTCTTGTGTCATTCAGACAGGTCATGTGGTTTTCCTTCCTTGAAACTCTCTCCATGTTTGGGATAATGGACTTCATTCCCACCAGCATCCTTATTTATAACACTTTCATCAAAAGCCCCTTTCCTTATATAATAATGCTTTAAAACTAACCTTAAGTAAACAATTTTCTCTACATTGTTGTGTTTATTTCATCATCTTCTCTCTGAAACTGAAGACCCAGCCCCTTAGGAAGGGACATGGGAAGAGGACCACCAGGTGATCACCAGTTTTAACGCATCTCTTCCTAGCGATCATATGGATCTGCTTTCCCAAGGGGACTGCACAACGTTCTCGTTTAATATCAAGAAGATTTCTAGTTCAGAATGTTTGGGCATTCATAAATTCTTGACAGTGACCAAAGGTCCTGCTGAATCCTAAAAAGATCAGATTCAAAACAGGACCGAGAAAAGGGAAACTCCCAACCTGGTCCCAAATATAAAAGAATTATATGAAACATCGGCACCTCAAAATAATTCATCTCTGGGACAGAAAATAATCGTATTTTTCTTAGGGAATATAGCATATTCTCCAAATTGATTGGAAATTTTGAAAGTAGAAGTTCCTAGAATGTATGATACCCCCTTTTCTTACCAGACTAAGCCTCATTGTATACACAATTACTTGTTTAAATATTTTTTTTCAACTGTAATTATAATACATGTTTTGGAGAAGAATGAGTCAGATTTTTATCCTACCAAATTCTGAGGGATTAAGGGACCTGTTTCTCTTTATATAACTAGAACTTTACATAAGAAAAGTCCAAAATTAATTCTTCCATTGATGTCCTCAATTAACATTGCATTGGAATCAATGTAATGTTGAGACTGACTGAGCCCATTAGACAGAACAGCAGGTGTATTCTACCTGGACCTATTTTAAATGTTTGAAAATTGTTAAGCAGCTAATGATACACCAAAGAGAAAGCAGATTTTGGGCTGCAATTTCCAAAATAATAGGTGTCTTCCTAGAGGTGAGAAGGGGAAGGGATGTACTGTCCCTTTCAATCCTCTAACAAATATAAGTTTTAGTGTATGCACAGTTTAACATCCTTTCAGCATTTGAGTTTTCTTTGATCCCTTGCTTATTAAAAAATGCAAATCTAAATTGTATCTTATTAATGTGATTCTTTGTGTTAAAGCTGTGGGGGGTTAAAATCCCAGCCTCACTCATGTATTTGGATTTTTAATGTGCAACGTGCAAAGAGAGCTCAACTTTCTGCAGGCCATATTTTCTAATCAACTGTTATGAAAGATTTTTTATTGTGCTTCTATTTCTTGCTCTCTCAGAATTCAAAGAGATAAAAAGAGTAATGACTTCATTGTTATACCCAAACTATTCCCAGGCATGTACAGAGCCTTATTAATTTGCTATAACTTTTCAAACATGACAGTGGTTCTGTCCTCCTGGAAGATTCAGGAAATGTATTTTAAAGACGTGAATAACATTGGAGGTGGGTGATCCATGTAATTTGCCCAAGATCATGACACGGGTTTGCAGTGAGCCCAGTGATGAAATACAATGGGTCATGCATTTGCCTATCTTTGTGCACCAAGTTCTGGTGTCAGTTTTCTCTTAATAGGATTATTCATTAAAAAAAAAGAATACATTTAAAATATGGTTTCATCCAAGTAAAATGAATGTCATTAGAGTATTTGTGACATTTTTCTATGTGACATTTCTAGTATAACTGGTTTCCCCCCTTCTCACTCCCAATAGGGTAAACTTCAGCTTCCTGTTTAATGTTTTATTTTCTCAGGATCAAAGCCAATTATTTTTCAAAATGCTGCCCCCTGGAAATTCTTGTCATGACTGGTTGTGACTGTTTTTTTTTAAATAAAAAGGCTTTGCCTATTAAAATTGTGGGTGATTAACAAGATTATGTGATGATCAACTGTGATGGGGACTTGGCTCTTTTCAACAATGAGGTGATTCAAGGCAATTCCAATAAACTTGTGATGGAAAGAGCCCTTTACATCCAGAGAAAGGACTATGGAGACTGAATGTGGCTCACAACATAGTACTTTCACTTTTGTTACTGTTCTTTTTTGCTTGTTTTTTCTCTCTCACACGGTTTTCCCCTTTTGATCTGATTTTTCTTGTGCAGCATGATATATGTGGAAATATGTTTAGAAGAATTACACATGTGTAACCGATAGTAGATTCTTTGCTGCCTAGGAGAGTAGTAAGATGGGCAGAGAGGGAGAAAAACATTTGTAACACAAGGTTTTGAAAGGATGAATGTTGAAAACTATCTTTGAAAGTATTTTGAAAAATAAAAAAAACTATTATTATTTTAAAAAATTAAAAATGGGAAAAATTTTAAAGTGGGTAATGATTAGAGGCAGCCTGATATATGTGAAAATTACCTTACCTAGTTAAGATTTGTAATTGATGACTTTGGGCAAATAATTTCATTTTTCTTGGCCCTCAGTTTCCTCCTTTGCAGAGCAACAGTTTTGACCATACTATATGATCCTTATGCTTTTACCCAAAATTCTGTGATTCTTAGTACTGAGTACTGCTGTTAATTTCCAAATATAACAAATTCTACTGTCAGTTAAGCTGAAATGAAAAAAAAGTCATGTTTCACACTCCTTTTGTATTTTACGCTTTGGCACCACGATAAAAGGAATCACAAATAACATACTTCGTAAGTCATCATCCTTCATCTTTAGAGGCAAATTGTCTCAGGTAGTAATAATCATTTTTACAAGTGGTGTTACTAGTATACCAAAAAATGGCTAAATGTGACTTTTAGGCAATTTTTACAAAAATTACCTTCACTATGATCTTCAAGTAACAAATAGATTGAGCCATTGTGTGTCTGAAGATGAAAATAGAAATGGTGACGATGGTCCTTTTAAAGGTACAGATGACATTTTTATAAAGAAATGGGCTTTTCTTCCATCTATTTTCAGGGAGGAAAATGGCATTGCTGTTGGTGAGAGAACATTTCCTGATGGTTGCTGCTGAAATGGATTATTTTTTTTAAGTGCTTGATGTGCTATGTCCGATGATGGCAGGTGGCAGCCTTCTGTGACATTCTTTGACATGTGCCAGTTGATATAAAGTGACATGCAGCAGACAATGTGTCTCATGGAGCTAGGGATTTCTTTTGTCCCACTGAAAGACAAAATAGTCAATGTTAGTTTAAAAAATCACAACAACCACCAAACAAACTCAAATACTACCATAAGCCTATCTCTAGAAAACTGATCACTCCACAGGATTTTAAAGATTGCATTGTATAATGAAGATGAGACAATGCAGTCTGGTGTAATATAGATTAAATTGAACACTGACTAGTGGCACTCACATATGAGCATATATTATTCAATGGGTAAAATGAAGAGAATGGACTAGTTAAAGAAAAAAAGTAACAGCAAACACTATTATTTCGGTTTGTCTGCTAGGGGAAAAAACTTTATTAAATACATATCCAAGCCATTTCTGAGAGACAGAAAAAAAGAGAAAGGGGGAGAGAGAGAGAGAGAGAGAGAGAGAGAGAGAGAGAGAGAGAGAGAGAGAGAGAGAGAGAGAGAGAGAGAAAGAGAGAGAGAGAGAGAGAGAGAAGGAGAAGAAGAAGGAGGAGGAGGAGGAAGGAGGAGTTATTCAAATGGGTATAGTTTCTTATGTGTTTTTTTTTGTTGTTGTTGTTTGTGTGTGTGTGGTTGTTGTTTTTTTTTTTTTTTTTTTTTTTGCCCTGAGAGTATTTTAGGTAACACTTAAATGAACCTCAAATGAGAAAAAGATCATAATATTTTAAAATATAATTTGGAGTTAGTATTTCAAAATAGTCACTACTCATTTTCTTTCTGGACTCTCTGGATTACCAACTATTAAGAATTCTTTCCTGGGATCACTATCTTGACTTTGAATTTCGAGAAAAGACGCTGTTTCCAGTTAAATCTCGGTGCTGATCACACCAAGTGAATGGGAAGGTATATAATCTATACAAGAGTTAAATTTGGTTATCACCTTTATTTCCTTTCAGAAGAAGGCTATATTAACCTTTGTTCTTTCCATTTGTCTAAAAGGAAAAGTTCAGGTAAAGGCTGCAGAAATAGTCTTCTTTATGTTTTTAGAGAAATTTAAAAAGTTTAAAAATATCCTTCCATGGTCTAGACCTATGGTTCTTTCGAACTCTAGCATTCTCTAAGTCTTCTGGCTGTGTTTCTGCTTTTCAAAGTTATTACAGTATAAACGTGATTGGAAGACCACTGTCAGCTATGGAATTATTTCTCTGTTTATTGGTGTAGCACCCTCCCTTTTCTTACAAATCCAAAATAACCCTTGCATAGTCACTAATATGTATTAGAAGCAGCTTTACCATAAAACCAGAAATAATTAAGAAAGCTAGCACAGGGCTCATTGTGATTCCAAAGTCCGTATGATCCGTGCTTGTGTTCCAAGGACTCAGAGCCTGCAGCTAGATCCACCTGAGAACTTGACTCAGGATCCGCCTGCTCTTCAAGGTGGCCCAGCAGGTTTCTCTCACATTGCTGACGTACTTAGCCCTACTGTTCTTCCCTTCATCTTCGGGGATGTTACTACCCCATCTGACCTTAGGACTTCTCCCTGCTCTTGCATTCTGCCTCTTTGGGGTTGGAATAACACAACTGACACCTCCAAAGAGCCTCTTTTCATTCTCCCTCTATAACAAACACAGCCCCCTATCCACTACACCACAATTCACTTATGATGCTTTCCTAACTACAACCTTGTGCATATTATCATTCCCATTTTTCATATAAAGAAACAATCTCTGAAAAGTTATGACGTGCCTGATGACATAAATATTAGGCATCTCAGGGAAGATTCAGTTCATTATACCTTGTTATTGTTATTTTATTTCCTTAGCAATTTTACAAAGTAAACATTTTGATTATTATCCCTGAAAGATGAGGTTAAAAAAAAAAAAGGTTATTTTTGATATATGTTGGATGGGGATGTAGGAAAACTAGGACACTGATACACTGTTGTTGGAGTTGTGAATGGATCCAACCATTCTGGAGAGGGATTTGGAACTATGCCCAACGGGCTATCAAACTGTGCATACCCTATGATGCAGCAGTGTCTGTCCTGGGCTTATGTCCCAAAGAAATCTTGAAGGGAAGGGGACCCACATGGGCAAAAATGCTTGTGGCAGCCTTTTTTGTAGTGGCCAGAAACTGGCAACTGAGGGATTGCCCATCAATTGGAGAATGGTTGGGTAAATTATGGTATATGAATGTTATGGAATATTATTGCTCTGTAAGAAACGATCAGCAGGATGAATACAGAGAGGCCTGGAGAGACTTACATAAACTGAAGCTGAGTGAAATGAACAGAACCAGGAGATCATTGCACAAAGCAACAACAAGATTATGGGAGGATGAGTTCTGATGGTCATGGCTCTTTTCACCAATGCAGTGGTTCAGGTCAATTCTAATAGACTTGTGATGGAGAGAGCCATCTGCATCTAGAGAGAGGACATGGGGACTGAATGTGGATCATAACATAGCAATTTCACTTTTGTGGTTGTTTCCTGCTTTTTGTTTTCTTTCTCATTTTTTTTCCTTTTTGTTCAGACTTTTCTTGTGCAGCATAATGTGTGGAAAATATATAGAAGAATTATACATGTTTAACATATATTGGATTGCTTGCTGTCTAAGAGAGGGAGTGGGTAGAAGGAAAGGAGAAAAAATTTGGAATATAAGGTTTTGCAGGGTTGAATGTTGAAAATTGTGCATAGATTTTGAAAATAAAAAAGCTAAAAAAATTTACCTAAATTTTTAAAACAAGAGAGGATTTTTTTTGACATATCCATAACTACGCAGGCTAGTCAAGACTTAAACTTATCTTTTGTAACTAGAAATCTAGTACTCAAATAATTTCTACCAAAGCAGTACAGACAATTCATTCTTTGAATTGATTAGCAATGAATAGTTAATTATACTCCTGTTGACTTGTTAGTCTTGCAAGCAGATGAATCTTCTAGGATCAGGAGTCCTAGAAATGGAGTTTTCTTGAAAATTATTTTGTTTTATTTCAAGTGTAAGTTACTTAGGTTGCCTTTTTGGTTGAGGGGATAGGATATTCTGAAACAAGGAAGTGACAGAGGATATTTATAGATCCATCAAAGACCCATATGCCTACTTTCTCATCTTTACATAATCTTTATGAGATTAATTTGCACACACATGGAGGGCATCCTAGGTGAAAATATGAGAAGGGAACAGGCAGGTTTTCACAGATGAGATTCTATAGCAGACCATGTCATGAGAATCATACAGTTGACTGAAAGTACAGAAAATATAAAAATCTCTCCATGCTTATTTTTTCTTGATTCTTAAAAATTATTCATTAACAAGTTCCCTTCTTTAAATGTGTTGATCATTTAAAAATATTTCCTATAACAGAATTGTTTCGGACAGTCTATCAATTAAAATTAAGATGAATTAAAACAAGAAGTGCTTGACAAAGATGGCTGCCACTGTCTAGCATAGAATTCAAATGAAAGATAAATCCTTTATAATGGTAAAGTCCTCAAGATGTGTATTTTTTGGGATAAGGTGTTCTTTGGATTAATCCCTATGACACAGAGCCTGAATTAACCATCCATATAGCAGAAAAGCAAGTAGATGAAAACATCTTATTTTTCAGACTATGGAAATGGAATGGATGACCCAAACATATAATAACCATCACCAGACATGGACTGGTGGTATTTTGTAAGGAATGTCCATATTGATAGGGTCACAAGTCCATTGAAATACCAAAGACCTGAAGACCCCATCAAAAACACTACACTAAAATATGAGAAAATTCCTTCAGCTCAGTGGTCTAAGTATCCAAAGGAACTTGTTTGCTGGAGATCAGTCCCTCCCTTTCTCCCCCATCTCTTTTGTTATGTATTATGAAATTTTGATCGCCATGGATAAAATAACCGAGACCAAATAAGAGACACAATAATGAAGACGGTCTCACTATCTGCTTCCATTTTCTCTTTCCTTCCAAGTAGTCTCTTGTGTTTCATTCATTCATTTCTTAATGAACTCTAAAAGAGTGGCTAACTTTTTTCTAGTTTTTGGAGGAGATAAGGAATATTTAGACAGAGTGTGGACATGAAACATGAAGATAACTGTGACAGAAAGTAGACTAAGGTAAATATATGAGTGTATACATGGATATATGTGTGTGTATGTACACACACATTATATATAGTTATTTGTACGGCTTTGAGTTTACTAGAGTAGGTTAGGTAAAAATTCTGAGTCAAGACTGGGATTAGATAAGCACTGAAGGCCCTTTCAACTCCTAAGAGTTTACATTTCCATGTCTCTCTGAGAACAAATGAAAAAAGAAATTCCGTGATAATTTAGAAGGCCTGAAATTTTATGTATTTTTGTAGCTAATTCTTAAAAGGATACTCACTGAAATCTTGCTTTGGAGTCCTAGAATCGAATCCTATGGCACTGTTGGTTTCCTAAGTTTCCTTGATCTGATGTCCCATTCCTCTTTTAAACAAGCTCATTTTACACACACACACACACACACACATACACACACACACACACACACACACACACGAATAAAAATAATGAGAGTTGACATTGAAAGAACCTTTAAGATTTACCCATAATGGTGAGAATCATTCCTTTTATTGTATACCAAAAACTAAGAGTTTCCTTTCAAAAAAACTATCTACCTTAGCATAATCATTTGGTCTCCTGTCTGACTAAAGAAACTGTCCATAAAGATGATTAGTCTGTGTTCAACAGAGTGGCTTTAGCCTATATCTTGAAAACACATTTCAGGCCAGTTCATCATCACGCACCCCCCCAAATATGCCAGCTAGTGTTCCCTGCAGTAGTTAAATTTAAATGAACATCCACTTGGAGTCTGTGAACCATGGAGCTTGTTTTAAATACCAGATAGAGCTTGGATAGTCTCCACTTCCATCTCCTATGACACCATTTTTTAAACTTAATTTTGCTCAGCAAAACTTCCAAAGCAGGAAGTGCTATGAGTAGGTGTCGCATTAAAAATATTGGCGTGTCAGGGAATAAAGCAGACTTTGGGCCTTGCTACAGCCATGAATTGTGTTCATTTCATACAGTGGAAAAATAAGGCCAAGCTGGGCTTTAATCTTTATTATTAGTTGTCTAGTCCCTGTTGGAATGTAATGACTGGATGCACCCCATTTAGCTTAAAGTAACAGATCTATATACAGTTGTTAATTTGTAGATAAATATGGGTTTTCTACTATTGATGTTTCTTGAACCACACAAAGTGGTTATATTAATACTGAAGCATTATTAATCAATAGTTAGCTCTTTAAAAATACATCAGTAAGACTACCCAATTACCTTTAAGTATATATCAAAGGGTACAAAGCAATTTGACATACACTCAGGATCCATTAGAGGCTAGCAGACATTTTAATTATAATTTTTTTAGTTAAAATGAACCTTATGAAGTAGATAGAAATTCCTACTTTCAACAATAAACTGTTACCAACTTAATGGAAGGCTGGAACATACAAACGCATCTTAGGCACAAACCCATGTGTTATACTTGAGGACTGTAGCTTTAATAACCTCATTTGACTTAGCCATGATTGTAAATGTTCTCTCACTGACACTGGCTGCTAGAAGACCTGTCTGTTACTTTGAATCATTGGTGAGGAGGAGGATGTTAGGATGGGGGAGGCGAGTTTCTTGTGTTTTCTTATTATTGAAGATCATAATACAAAGCGATTTTCAGATGTGTCAGGTACAAAGCCATTAGCGAAAATGCCATGGAAATAAAATGTTCTGTAGTACAAAGTTATTCTTCCTGAACTGGTACAGGACGAAGTGTAGAAATAGTTGGATGGTCTGGTCACAAGGAGTACTCCACACTCTCTCCATTCAATAGTTGTTCTCTAATGAAAGCATCTTTCCTGAGTTATTCACAGCTCTTTTATTTTGTCATCCAACAGTAACAGCTTGTAGGGAGGTTGGATTCAGCTGTGTGCTTCCCCGTTCCTCTCTCGTGTGTATGGATTACTAGCAAAACATTAAAAAATAAATCTCAAGTACAGAGTAAAATTTAGAACTACAAGGGACCTTGAGAACCATCTGGTCTAATTGGCTCATTTACTTCATCTACAGGAAACTGAGGCCTGGGATTTGTTCAAGGTCATCTGGGTAGAAACCAAGTAGTAGTAGAGGTAGAATTTGCCTATTGTTTTTGCACTACATCATGTTGCATTTTTCTAGTTCTTTTCTGTATCACAGTAATTTGCTATGAAGTTCTGGGTATAATATGAATACAAATTATGTTCGTATATACAATATATGAATGTACATATATACAATAATATATACAATAGATTATCCCATTGCCCAGATTCATCTGACCCCTGATGTGTGCTTGATTGCTGTAAAGAGGTGGGAGAAAGGACTTCAGGAGAATGGGTAGCTGTGCTATATATAGTGCCAGAACTGGAGTCAAGAAGACTCATCTTTCTAAGTTTAATTACTGTGTGACGAAACAACTGAACAACAGTACAATAGCAGGCAATTGGAGATGCAAGACTGGCAGTCAGCAGAGGGTTTCAGGATAGAGAACTAAATTTGAGAATCATCAGCATAATTGAATTCATGGAAGCTCAGGAGATTGCCAAATGAAATAAGAGGGAAAAGAGAAAAAAGGACCAAACCAGAGCTCTGTGGGCCACCCAAGATTAGCAGAGGTCGCTGGACTAACATCTAACAAAGGAGACAGAAAAGGCTCATTCAGACAGATAGCAGGAGAACCAGGAGTGTCCCCAAAATATGTAAAAGGAGCTGGAGAGGGAAATGGCAAACTTTTGTGCTAAGAAAAGCCCAAATGGGGTCAGAAGAGTAAGATAAGGCTGAAACAGCTGAACAGCAGCAGCAACTTTCTAACAAGATCAAGGAAATAACAATATCTGAACTTGTTGATTATTTTTTGCTCAGCTTGAGCCTCAAGATAGAAACATACAACATATTAGTTAATGTGCAGCTTTTGACAAGTTTGACATAAGACATCAGATATTTTTGGACATATGGATTGATTGGAAGGGAAGGGAACATTGGCTCTCCTTAATTAAAATTTCTTGGAGGAAAAAGAACATCATGAATACATTTGTGCTTTTTTTGTACTGGGGAGAGTAAGGGTGGTAATTTCTCAAATTTTATGTTGTTATATATTTATATTCTAATTTATATTTTGGTTGTTTATGTAGGTATCCCCTCTCTGCAGGAGACTGGTGCCTTTTCACCGCCTAGTAAATACTTGCTTAAGTGGAGTAGTAAATGTTTGCTGAATGAAAGAATAAAAATAAAGTTTAAATTAAAAAATAAAGAATAAAAAGAAGATTAGTACTGAATTCTTTTCCTCTAATGTCTCTGCCAGGAATGGGGTTGAAGAGCAGGAACATTAGGAAACAGATAAAAGTGCAAATGCTACTTTAATTTTAGGTATAGACACATGACAGTGGTCTTTGGAGGATAAAATTTTGTTATTGTTTCTTTTCACCACGCAACCAGCCCAGCTACTGCCATGCAAATTTTGGATGACCTTTTTGGCTCCTCTTTCCCTTAGTCTGACATCACACCTTGTTCACATTCACTTTCCTCTGCCCAGCTTTCATTTTTGGGAAGCAGTGGTGTTCTGAGTCTCTGTTGAAAACATGGGTCTTAGCTCCAATGGGAAATTTGAGGCCAGTGAACATAATCACTTCTCCTTTTTTGGCCCTGTATACTCAGTTCAGTGTTCTTCTGGCTATTCTGTCCCACATTGCTAGATGGGGAGTCTGAAGTACAACCTAATCTGATGCATGTTAAAACTGGAACTATAGGTAATTTTCAACAGTGAACAATCCAAACTCCTTTGAGTGATTACATTTCTCTTCTAGCAGGCTCTGCAACATCTTGGGGCTTCATACAAGAGAAACACTGTTTGTGTAGACAAGCACCTGGGGGACTTCAGCACAGGTGTTTCCACTCTAGGTCTCCTCCGTCACAGTGGAGTCACTTTTGGGGAACACGCTACTCCTTGTTTGATGCCTGAATTTTATTATTGTAAGGATCATTTCTTCTATTTCTTTTTTCTAGTTTCTTTGACTTTTACATTTTTTTCCTCTCTATTTTCTTTTTAATTTATAAAATAAAACAAAATTTTATAACATAGTGTAATAAAAAGATGATTACACATAAAACTGCATATCTACTATATACAACTTGTTATTCCTTTTATTTAAATAGTATATATTTATAAATAATAAAGTTTCATATATATAACTTAGATATTACATATCTACATAAAGTTAATTATGTAATTTTTTTTCTCTTCAATCCTCTTGCCCTCCCTAAAGATGTCTGCCATTAAACATTTTATATATATTCTACATGTACCTCTATCAGTTTTTTTCTCTGATACACATAGCACCTTTTCTTCTCTCATTCTGGTGCTTAGTCATCTTGTAACTAAGGCACTGTAACTGTGTCACTGTGTCCATTCCATTAGATTGTGAACAAATGAGCAGTTCAAAGGCTGCTTTTTGTCTCTTTTTGTATCCCTGGTGCTTAGTACAATTTTTGGGACACAGTAAGTGCTTTGCCAAAATTAACTATGTCATTTTCTTGGTGTGTGTGTTTATGTGTGCAAAACACTTCAGCAGGCATTTAGGCAGGATCTCCTATGTTCAAAGTTATATACAGGTGTGCTATAGGAGATAAAAGGGCCAGCTTTGGAATCGAGAATAACTAAGTTCAAGTCCCACTTAGTTTTGTTAAGTAGTTTATACTCTATATTAGAGACATTTCTCTATGATTTTAAATAGCAGCCACATTAATGACTTGCATGGGTGGTAAAAAGTCCAAAGAGGATAATAGATCAAGATGAATGTGCTTAAAGTTTATGTGAGTAGTGTGTGAAGTTGGGGATACAGAGATAAATAACAACAGGTCATATTCTTAAGGAATTAAATTTTCCTGTAGTGTGTCTGTCAGCATTGAGATGGAGAGCAGGGCCATTGAGAAATCATTGAGATAGAAGAGTTTTGATAGTGACATATGGCACAATCTTTAGGAGAATAAAAGGAACTACTAGACATGAGATAAGTAGGTGAAGCAAATGGGGAAGGTGCTAGACTTGGAATCAGGAAGATCTGAATTCAAATCCCAGTTCAGGCACTCACCAAGCTGTGTGATCCTAAGTAAGTAATTTAACTTCTCTTGCCCTCAGTTTCTTCATCTATAATAGATTATAGTACTATACATAAATGCCTCTAGTAGACAAAGTTATGTAAACATTAATATATAGTTTAAAGGTGGAGGACATTGGTAACTTGGGGTGGAAGATTGTTTTGAAAAGTCAACAGGGCAACAAACATTTATTCAACTATTACTAAGTGCCAGGTGCTATGCTAAGAATAGGAAATATAAATAGAAGCAAAAAGAATGACAGTCTTTGCCTTAAAAGACCTTATATTCTGATGAGTAAAAGACAAGTTTGGGGGATAGGAGTAGGAGGACAGAAGAAAGGATATATCTTCATGGGAGCAAAGTCACTAGATTCAAAAGCATAGCCAGAAGGGAAATGACTTGGCTTGCCTGGGCCTGTTTCCAAAATCAAGGCCTTGGATAGAAATCACCAATGGGAAAAGGGGTCTGACATAGCAGAGGCATATTCCAAGATGAGAAGGCAATTGAACCATAATAATGGAGTCCAGAAAGAGACAGACAGATAAAAAATATTCTGGATTCCCAGTGTTTGAAGTAATAACTGCTCTGATGATTGAAGGGAATTGGGGATTCAAAAAAATACAGAAGGAGGGAAAGAGAGAGCATTTCACATGTGAAGGAGACATTGTATATGGTCATGGAGGTGCAGAGTGTCCTATACAGGAACAGTAAGACCACCAGTCTGAGAGGAACATAGATAGACTACATGAGGAGGAGGAGCAGCAGTAAATTTGGAAAGATAGGATTGGAGAAGATAGATTATGAGATTTTAAATTCTAGATGGAGGAGTTTGTGTATTATCTTAGTAGCAACAGGGGGCCACTATAACTGCTTCATCAGAGGAGTCACATGGTGACATTCAGGAATCTCAATTTGGCAGCTTTTGGGATGGGGAAGCTGGAAGTGTATATGCAGATGCATAAATACTTATGCAACCCCGCGCCCCCCCCCAGATTTTGCTAATGTTGTTGACTTAATCTACTTCCCTTTCTAAACATTCTGTTCTGTCCAAATTGACTTACTTATTAGTCCCTAATATTCAAAATTATATCTCTTCCTTTTGCTTTACAAAACCCACCCCCATAGTTGGGATTTTTTTTTTCTTCTTATCTTCACCTTTCTCAGTGCCTACTTTTTTGAAAGGGTCAATTCAAGTGCTAGATCCTACAAATGATTTTTTCTTATTCTTCCATTTGTTTATCTCGCCTCCACAAACACACACACACAGTCAGTGATTTGCTATTCTTTGGTATATATTTTGCATTAGGTTATCAATGCATTTGTAATGCCTGTCAAATAGAATGTAAATTCCTTCACAGCAGAGACTGGTTGATTTTGTTTTTGTTTTTGGTATTATTACTGCTTGCTACAATATCTGGCTGGTGCTTGATAAATGCTTACTGAATTTCACTGAATCAGATATTAAATAGCTTCACATCCCCTGGATGAGATAAAAGAGAGATAAAGCTTTTCTGAAACATGGTCTTTGCTCTCATGAAGTTTACCATTTTTTAAAAAAGGCTTTTATGTTATCTGTCCACTTGAGTTAATAAACATGTTCCCTCTGTCCATCCAAAGTGATATATATATATATATATATATGTATATATATATATATATAAATCAATTAAATAGAATTTTTATTAAGTTTCTGCTATGTACAGACAAGATACATAACACATACATTGGAGATGATTAACGAGAAAAGGTTCCAGCATTAAGGGAATAGGGAAAGACTTTTTTTTACAGAATATGGGATTTTAGCTGGAATTTGAGGGAAGGCAAGAAAACTAGGAGGCAGAGATGAAGAGGTAAAGACTCTAAGTATGGCATATTGCCATCTACTTCTGTATAATCAGGAGTTCGAGTGTTATGAGGACAAGCAAGGAGACCACTATTACTACATCGAAGAGCATGTGAAAGCATGAAAGGCATAAGAAGACTGGAAAGTGAATAGGGAAAGAGGAGAGAGGGAGAATGAGTAAGTTATGAAGGGCTTTGAATACCAAACAAACTAGAAAGGTAAGTGTGGGGAAGGGCGAAGAATGAGCAAGTTAGGAAGGGCTTTGAATAACGAAGGATTTAACAAATTGGATGCAATGAGAATGAAAAGTTGAGCATGAAACCTGGTTGCAGGTCTGAATGAATTAGAATTATGATAATACCTTGACAGGGAAACTTGGAAGATTGGAGAGTTTAGGGAGAAAGATTATGAATTTAGATTTGGATATGTTGAGTTTAAAATGCCTATAGAATATGCACTTTGAGATATTCTCTAAGCAGTTGAAAAGATAGCATTGGAGATGGGTTTAAAAAAAACCCTTTAAATCCTAAATGAAAGTGTTTGTATATTATCATAGTAGCAATAGGGAGTCAGTATAACTGCTTCAGGAGAGTGACTAAGTGGACAGTGAGGTGGCACTGTGGATGGAATGATGGGTGGGCCTGGACTCAGGCTCATGTCCTGGAATTCAAATCTGGCCTTAGATACTACCCTTATGATCCTGAGTAAGTATTTTAATCATTTTTGCATTAGTTTCCTTACCTGTAAAATGAGCTGGAGAAGGAAATTCCAATTTCTTTGCCAAGAAAAATCCAAATGGTATCACAGTTGGACATCAACAACTTAGCAATTCCAACTGAACAACAACTCAAGAACAGGCAGTTGTAGATGCAAGATTTGGAGGTCAGCAGAGGGCTTTGGGATAGAGAAGTACATTTGAGAATCATCAGCGTAATTGAATCCATGGAAATTCTGGAGATTGTCCAATGAAATAATAAGAGAGAAAAGAGAAAAAAAGACCAAGCTAGAGCTCTGTGGGCCACCCAGCATTAGTAGAGGTCACCTGGACTAACAATCCAGCAAAAAGAGACAGGAAAGGCTCAATCAGACAGGTAGGTAGCAGAAGAATCAGGAGTCTCCTCAAAACCAGGAGAAGAGGATGGTTTATAGTGTCAAAAACTATAGAAAGATTAAAGAGGATAAGAATTTAGATTCTCACCATTAGATTGGGCAGCTAAAACATCACTAGCAACTTTAGAGAGAAAATTTCAATGACAAATTTGGGAACCAAATTATAGCGGAAGACTGAAAGGAAAAGAAGTAGAGACACATATTGTAGACAGCCTCTATGTAGATGATGATCAAAGGTCATTGGGGCAATTAGGTCAAATGAGATGAGGAAATGATACCAATGAGAGCATTCCATAGGTTTTATCCATGAAGGTAGTGTTAATAAAAGCAAAAGGCATGGGAAGTGGCTAATGACTTGATAAGAGCCACTCACACATTCTCAAGTATATAAAAAGCCAGAAACATAGAGAGAAAGACCATATAAAGATTCTAAGAATTAGTGGATTTAAGGACCAGAGTATGGATAAGGACCAGAAGAGGAAGCTGGAAAAATGTCAGGAAAATTAATAAGAGTGGGCAGCATTATGTTTGAATTGTCGATTTAAAGGGCACTGATATTTAAAATTCTAGGTCTAAAACCTGTTAGTAACATTAAAAGTGTAAGATTACTCCAATGCAATTTCCTTTGCACCTTCTTTCTCACCTCAAACACTAGGCTTTTCTATATTCTCTCCTTGAGGTTTCAAATAAAACACATTTATTTTGAATTTATATCACTAATCTACTTATACTATTACCTCCTAAATCTTTGTTTCTTTCCATAGAGAGTTGCTAGTCTATTTACATATTCACTGAACAAAGCAAAAAAAAAGATTGAATAGTATAATGGGAATGAGGAAAGTTGCAAACAGTCAAAACATACATAGATCCCTAATTTGAGTGTTTGTTTTAGTAATTTAGTAAAAAGAGAAAGATAGCACAAAGAGCTGTGTATACCACCTTCTTTTCTCTGCAAAATTCAAAATATTATATTACTGACTCATTCAGAACAAAAAAGACAAAGCTTTTAAATAGACTGATTTTTACCATTTATAGCAGTGGAACCTTTATAACAAAACTCTGTATACTTCATGGGATATCTTGTACAAAGATTGGACACATATATAGTCCTAATGCATTTCCTATTTCCCTTTAGCTCGTGTGGTTGTATACATTGCTTTAAATCAAGGATCCTTTTACAACCAAAGGCGAAGTCAAAAGGATATAATGTAATTTGAGAACAACATATATACACTTAGCATACAAGTATTTCTTGTTCAGTGGTGATACTTCTTTTCAACTGGCGTCTGGCCCTGGGCTGTTAGGCTACAGAAGCATCCTCTGAGAATAGCATAAGGTGTAACTGATTGTCATTCAATGCAAGTGAAATCTTCAGGTGAACATTAGTCACTGTTTTAGACATGTTAGCTTGAAGTGGAAGCAGTCAATTATAGACTGCAGGTTTTATGGTTACATTATTACCATCATACTATTAGGATTTCAGCAGTAGCATTCTCTTTGATCGATCTGTGGCAAGACATTGATGGATAGCTTTGTTCTTCAAATGTCAAATATGTGGGACTTCAGTTCTTTCTGTATTTACTGACACACTAATCTACTGTAGATACCGTCTTCCCCCGCCCCCAGTGTAGAATTAGGCTTTAGCTGGGGAACATGATTCCTTTTCCTAAAAGGATTTTGTAATAGCATTCTTAATCTTGTTTTCTTCGTCAAGAGAAGAAAATATACCAGGTCATTAGTATTATTCTTATGGTTTCTTCACTGCCCAGGTCCTTGTGGATCATTACCATCAGACTAAAGCTAGGAAAGATGTCCTCATATTAGTATTATAAGGTATTTCAGATGCATTTATAATATGCTCCAGAACTTTGGGGGGGGAATTGGATATAACATCGGTTATTTATTAATCCAGTATTTTGTCTCTTTTTAAAAAATCACATTTATTTGTCTACTTTTTTGAAAAAAAAAATACTCATTCTAAACATCCGACTTCAACAACCAAAAAAATAGGACATCCTAAATATAATCCTGCTTGTACCATCACATAGAATTTTCTTGCCACAATCTTTAACTAATGAGCTTTGCCTTATGTCCTTGAATGGTCCTCTAAGAATGATACTGGCAAAAAGAAGGGATCCCCCAAATCTTTGGAATTGGAATCTAGAAGCTGTTAATCCTGAGTCTGTAACGGAAGATTGCCTGTGGAGTAGAGTAACAGAAACAGACAGATCTTGCCTTCTCTACCATAAAGCAAACTAGGTTTCTATTTTTGTTTCCACTAAAACAACTACCTGGGGGGCACACTGAGACCTTTAGAGAAAGCTTCCTTCATTTCTCAGTTATCCTCCCCACCCTCCACATTTCAGAAATGTTGCTGTTTGACTTCACACTGGAAATGTATTTTTTCTTGCTGAGGAACTTCTATTCTCTCAAACCAGTGCACTAATGAAAGCTACAGAAGGGAGGGCACAGAGCCCTTCTTCTGGGTAACAAAGGCCAATCTTAAATATGTCAAGGAAAATTCTCTTGGGGCCATCCATTATTCATTTTTAGGGCAAAATAAAAGGCACAGAGGGGCGGATACATTCATTTTGAAAGGATGCTGTAACAATGCAGACTAGAAGGGAGGTGCTGTCTTCTTCCTCTTTGGTTCTTCTGCATTTTTCTTGTCCATCTGTGGCTGCTAATTTAAGATGCTAAACCTAGTATACCACACCAATGTTAAATTAAGTTAAACAAATATTTTAAAGTACCTGATCTGTTCAAGATAGTGAGCAAGGCACTACGAATATAATAATAAGATAAAATAGTTTTTGTTTACAAGGAGCTTATTAGCTAATATGGGAAATAAGATACACAGATAATAATTTGAGGTAGAGAAGTGAGTGGAAAGGTTAGGATACAATAAAATCTCTAAGGGGAGGGTGATAACTTCTAGCTAAAAGAAACAGGAGAGGCTTCCTGAAGGATGTCTTGGTGGAGCCATGTATTGATGGATTGGATTTTTCTCTTCATTTTTTATGTATCATCAACATTTTATTTTAAAATATAGGACTGAAGGAATTATTGTGGGTTAGTTAAGAACAATTTTTTTAGGTCATTGACCCTTCTTTGGGCGTTGGTGAATCCTATGGATTCTTCCTCAAAATGTTTTGTTTTTTTTTTTAAATGCAGAATATATGAAATTATAAAAGAAATCATTTTGAAAAACAACTTTCAAAATGCTTAAAATTTATATAGCCAAAGTCAAAAATTAATGGTTTAGAGGTTTATAATTCATTATGTATGTAGTGCAGGAATTTAGGAAGAATATTACCCTAATCTAGCCAACCCAAGTGTAAGACTGAATAAACATTTTAATAATAATTGACCACATTCAACTTTGACTTCACTTTCCGATTAAGTGTAGCTATTGAAGGAATGAGAACTACAGAACATTCACATCTGTCTCTATCTGAAAAAGCACACCTTGAGTGAAATGTGTTTTATCTAAAATGCATCAGTTCACCACTAAGAAATTGGCTGGATTAAAAAAAATAAAAATAAGTTCTATAGTTTGGATATGTTCTTGTTTAGCATATTATTATTTTTACATCATGACCTCTACAAGTTCTGGGGCACCTTATAAAGTCCTGTGAGAGAATCGTAAAACTGAAACATTAGGGAAAGACAGGAGAAAGCATTATTTGAAGGCAACTTCATATCCATTGAATGACTCACTTGACTGAACCTGCAGGAGAGAAATGGCTTGTGGACTGAAGCCAAGAGGGAGAATACCTCCTGTGGATGAGTGGCACGGTGCCCACAGAACACCATAGGAATATGACCATATCTACCCTGCAATTCTTCTAGCAGACAGAGACACAGATTAAGTTACAGAGACATAATGGAGCCATCGACTAAAGAATTTTAATGTAAAAATTTGGGGTTTTAAACTTAATCTTCCGGCAAACCATGTAGGGCTTTAAATGGTGAAATAGCAAGTCAGGGGCAAAAAAGGGTAAATGTGTTGGTGCATTTGGAACCAATTTAAAATTACAAATGAAATGAGTAGGAAGACTTGCCAACTCACCATTAAAATAAAATAAACAAGCTCACCCTATACACTTCCTCCTTTGCCAGGAGATCCTGGCATAGAATAATGCTCTACTTGCTTTTCAGCCTACATTAGAAGTCCAAAGTTATCAGCATCAGGATCTCCATCTATGTAAGTGAACAAATACAATGGGAGTGAGAAGAATCCCCTTTACAGAAAGAAGGAACATCTATCACTACTTAGTACAGTGCCTCGTATGTAGTAGGTGATTAATGAAGGCTATTGAATTTTTCTGGAAATTCAAGTACAAAAACATTATTTTGGGTATCAATGATTCAGAATTCATGTTATAACTATTTTGAAAGGCTTTGCTAGATAAATAAGCCATTTCTTCCTATTTTTAATTGTAGAGAAAATGTTTATTTTAAATTTTTTCAAGCATCTAAGAATATCCATTTACATACTTTAAAGATTTTGTTGACATAGATATTCCCTCCATTCATTCAGATTGAAACCCATCCCTACCGTTCTATCAATGTGATTAATACAAAGAGAATGAATTACTAATTGCAATCCATTCTAACTTGCTCATTAAAACAAAACATTAAAAGGTTTCTACTAAGCTATGCTTTGTTAACATAAGTCTTTAAAATTGTCTGTAATGCATACTTTTCATCAAGGGAGATTGGCTTTCTTCCTTATTTATGTAGCAGTGATCCTCAAACTTTTGTCCTCAGGACCCCTAAAAGCTCTTAAATTTTTGAAGACCAAAAGAGCTTTTGTTCATGTAAATTATATCCATCAATATTAATTATATTAGAAATTGAAACTGACAAATTTTTAAAAAGTATATATTTAAAAGAACAATAATACCATTGCATTTCAACATGAAAAGCATATTTTTGGGGAAAACCATATTTTACAAAATAAAAAACTAGCAAGAAATATGTCATCATTTACACATTTTTGTAAATCTCTTTAATGTCTGGCTTAATTGAAGACAGCTGGATTTTCATATCTGCTTTCGTATTCAATCTGTTGTAATAGATTGTTTTGGTTAAAGTATATGAAGAAAATTTGGCTCCAGAGATATATAATTGGAAAAGGGAGGAATACTTGAATAGGCAAATAACATTTTTAGTATTATTTTGAAAATATTTTGGCTTCACAGACCCTGTGCAAAGGTCTTGAGACCTTCCTGGAACCCAAGAAACTCACTTGGAGAACTGCTGCTCTATAATGAGATTTACTGTAACTCAGTGATCGTTTATGTGATTATAGTGGAAAGAGCATTGATTTTTGGAGCCAGAAGATCTAGATTTGAATCCCATCTGTAGTTTAGTATCGAGGTGACAAGAGACAAATCATTTAACCTCTCAAGCTTCAGTTACTTGCATCTCCAAAATGGAGATGATAATGCCTTCTCACCCTATCTTTGTTCTTATGAGGAAAGAAGCTCCTAAGCCATAGCTATTATCCTCTATGGTGAGATTTTAATCTTGATTTTCAGCCAAAATATTAGAAGGAAAGAGTTCAAACTCCTGAACTTATAAGTATAAAACAATTTAGAATATCCTGTAAAAGTAAAGCATGCTAGTTATGTTTATTCATTTTCTGTTGCTCTTCCAAAACAAAAACAAAAACAAAATCCCCAAACAATTGAACTGTAACAGATGAAAGATAGTGATATTACCCTGGTCTGAAGTGAAAAGCACTGCGGGGTGGATCAGCTTAATGGGGCATTAATTGGGTAGCAGGTGAATGTAAATAGGAACCACAGCAGGTATGTAAATAGGCTTGTGGGAGGAAAAGCATTGGATTCTGAGTTCTCCAACTAAAAATAAAGACCTGATGAATGTAGCTTATCTTTGCTGAAATTCTTACTCTAAAGCTTCTTGCTGTCCTCCACATCATCTGTGATTGATCACCATCACAGCATTGCACAAAGTTGCTTGTGTAGCTTCTAGTAGGCTCCTAAATCACCTGAGATCCTGGGTGGTAAGAGTTGGAACTGACCATAAAGATCACTTAGTCCAACCTCTTCCTGTTATAGATGAGAAAATATAGACCAAGATCACAGTGTAGGTGCTGACAAATAGAGGGAAGTATTTAAAATTTAATACTTGGACTCCAAATTTAATATATGTTATTATGTTGGAACCTTTATTATGTTTTCCTCATGTGTATTCGAGGGACCTAAAAGTCTGTGGATTAACTATTCATTTAGATAAGATAGTTAATAGGAATGTGCCCTTTACCTTTCATCTTACCTTCAAAGGGCACATATTTTAATCTAAGTATATCCAAGATCATATATACAAAACATAATTAAACAGGAATTAAGATTGACTTTCTAATGAATGAAACAGAACTTATATTTAAATGGGTCTTGTCCCTTTATAAGTACTGTAATATCCTTGGGAGATTGTAAATTCGTTCCATAAATGTTGCTGTATAACATGTTTAAATCACCTCTTTGGGAATTGTCTTCAGCAGCTATTTATATAAGCCACACAAAAAAAGCCCAAGTCATATTACTGCATTAGTTAAACCTCAGTTTTGAACCTAAATGACATGATCCACCTAATTATGTCTATTAATCAGACTTCATTAGAAATAACTTGTGTCTTTTTAAAAACAATCAGATCACTTATATTTAAGAGATTAAATTTGCTACTCCAGTTCTGAAGGCAATTTCCAAAGGAATTTTTAAAATATTTTGAGTATTGGCAGCATTTGTTAAAATAGGTGTTTAATCTCTTAAAATGACCATAAAGAGGAATAATGCCTATTTCAAAGCAAATTTCTGGTATACTTGGAAAAAATTGTCAAATTATTGCATCATTTCACTGAGTAAATTTAGACTTAAAGAAAATGTAATAGGCTTATATGAAACTTATTTTTCTGGATAGATTTTTCTTATTAATGGTATATTAGTAGAAAACCTGGGAGAATCCAGCATTTTGTGCTTTCAGACTAGTTACTTAAACTTTTCAAGCCATATCCATATTTGTATAATATAAAGAAGTTATTTTTGCTTATTGTTGTTCAGTCATGTCCAGTTCTTCCTGATCCCATTTGAAATTTCTTGGCAGAAATGCTAGAGTGGTCATATTTTATCTACTGAAGGGTAATTACTTAGAGGGGCAGCGAGGTGGCCCAGTGGATAGAGCACTAAACCTGAAGTCAGGAGCATTCTTATTCCAGAGTAAGTCTGACTTCACACACCTCTTAGCTGTTGCTTAACCACATTTGCCTCTGTTTCCTAATCTGTAAAATGAGTAGAAGGAAATCGGTAAGCCACTCTAGTATCTCTGCCAAGAGAACTCTAAATGAGGTCATGAAGAATCAAACATGACCAAAAGGATTGGGTATAACTGGAAAGGACTTAACTCTTTGGACCATATCCATATCTATAAAATGAAGAAATTTTATTAAGTCACCCAAAAAGTTTCTTCCAATGCAACAGTTACATAACGGGGCCAGTTAGTGGTTGTTTTCTGAGGCTAGGCTAGTCTTTGGAAATTAAAGCTTGCATATGTAGAATATTAGCTGAATAGTATTTTGCACTGAATAACTTGAAATAGATGAACATTACTATGCAGATCTGACTCTTCCTGTATTTCAAGTACTCATTCATTTGACTGCTAATGAGATGTTGGCAATTAAAATACCTTTAATTAACGAAGATCTGTTGAAAGTAAGGGCCTGCTGTCAGAGTCTTCATAAAAACAGAAAAATTGCTAATGGATTTCAGTATGAATTTTACCTAGAGAAACACAACAAAATACAGTTAGGAATCATCAAGTTTGTTCTGGTTCAAATTGAACTCTGAGTTATGGAAAAAACAATGGAGAATCAGTCTTTATGTTGTCAGAGTATTGAATACTTTTGTATAATTTTTTTCTTTACTATAAGGAGTGGGGGGTGCATAAGTACTATGATATAAAGACAAAAGGCATATATAAAATATTTAATTTATGAATTTATGTATGTGTCTATATATATATAAAATCTATAAATCTATATCTATATCTATATATATATTAAATTTACATATATGCATATATATCTATATCTATATCTATATATATTAAATTTACATATATGCATATATATACATATATGTAAATTTAATGTATTCTGGCTGGATCTGGGTGCAGAGTGGTAGCCTCAGCTACTTGGAAGATTGGCTGATCTCTTGCTTCCAAGTTCTGAGATGAAGTGGGCTATGCAAATTAAGTATGTGCACTGAGTTCAGCTTCAATTATAGTGAATCCTCTGGATTGAGGATCCACCATATTGCCCGATCCACCAGGTTGCAAACCAGGCCAGGCTAGAAATAGAATAGGTCAATGATTCTATTTAGATCAGTAGTGGGATTGGGCACATAAGAAGTCCCTGTACTTTTAATTAGGTGAGATAGAGAGATCTAGAATTAAAAAAAATATTTAAAATTAAATATATCTTGGTCTAGAGCAAAATTTTAAAGAATTAGTTAACTTTGAGAGGAACACAGCATAGTAGAGAAGGAACTGGCTTCAGAGGCAAGAAGATGTCACTTCAAGTCTAGGCAAGCCATACTGTCTAACTTAACCTCTAGATAATTTTCTAAAAGTATAATAAGTTGTAGAGAAGGTGCTTGCTTCAGCTAGATGGACAGCTAAGAGAACATTAAGTTTGGAATCAGGAAGACAAGTTCAAATGCAGCCCTCATATACTTAAGCGCTGTGTGACTCTGGGCATCCAAGGTCTGTTTGTTTCAATTTTCTTTCCACATCACAACTTTCCCTATTGCATTTTTGATATATCAGAGGTGGAGGTAAGAAATTAAGTGAGAATTTGAGGGCAGTTTTGTGGAAGCATCATATATAGCACATGAAGGGCAGCAAAAAACACAAAAAAGTTTAGAAACTCACAAATGCATAGGATGTGTGTGTGTGTGTGTGTCGGTAGGTTTAATATTATAAATATTGACCCAAAGTTTATAATAAAGTACTGTAATCACCCCATAAAAAAGAAAGAAAAAGAAAAAAATTCTGCTTTCTCCAGTTGTGGAAGGGAGGGCCAAAATTTTTTACATGGACTTTCCAAATCTTGAGAGACTGTGCTCCTAACCACATGATATGGAAGGGACAACTGTAATAACATCACCTTCCTCAAAGAGTTATTGTGAAGATAAATGAGATATTTGTAAAGCACTCAGCACAGCTCTTGAGATATGGAAGATAATGCTTTATATATATGCTTCTTCTCCCTCCCCATGTTCATTGGTAAGAAAAATCTCACCATTTGGAATTTCCCTTATATACTGAAATCACGGGTCCAATTCCCACACCTTGCTATGGAAAAGTGAGGAATCTTATTCTTGACTGTTTTAAAGATTATCAGAGATTATAAGAAACCTGTAGCTGGAAACTTGTGCTACATGTAATAACAAATTTCATGGTTGAAGTTGCAACAGGATTAAGTACAATTAATAGTCCTAAAGCAGTAGCTTTATATTTGCTATAGCCATATAACACATAATTAGATTATTAAAAATGGTCTGTTTTAGAGTTACTATTACTAAATTGAAATCCAATTATGGTTTTATGGTTTTTCTGGGAGAAAAAGTGCCAGGCTCTACACTTTAGTCTCTGTAGAAGATAATTTCCTTCTTATATATCAGCTTCATACATATCACAATATATTTTCCCCAAAAAACAAATCTAACCTCAATTATCTTAGAATCAACCTTAGGCTAGATAAAATATATTTTAACAAGCAATATTTATGAGTAATAATATAATTGTGTTCCTCCATATTTGAGGCATTAAGAAGGGCTACAGAAGAATTGGCGAAATAACTTTCTAATGGGATGCATGCATATTTTAGAAATATTAAATTGTGTCATCTTACTACAGTGAAAGGCACAGCGCTGCAATATAGTACACAAGGGTAGAAAGACAAAATAGCTTCAGTTTTCAATAATTGGCATTAGTACCATAATAAAGCAGTTGTTTGCAAAGAGATGGGCTGAGGAATCTCAGGCACTCCTGCAGTGTGGATTTAAATGCTAAGTTAAATATTTATGAACCTGTGATTTTTATAATTGATCATTGTGTGATTTATACACAGTAATTATAATTAGGTTGAGGGAGATTTTAAAAAGCCAGTTTCCTGGTAGCCGGAGCCATTAAATAACAGTAAGCTGCCAAAACAAAAATTAGGTGGGAACACACCCATGAAGTGCAAAATGTCTGTCCCCAGTCCTGATTTATAAGGGGTCTCATTACCTTAGCATGTTTCTCAACATGTTTCTCAACTCAGTGCCTTATAGGGGCCCTGGGATCCAGGTCAGTTGCAATTATTTTTCATGCCTTTGTTTCAGACCCAATTGAACACAAGCAAGTGCAAAACTTCAAAGATCCAGTGTATAACAAAAGGAAAAGGTGGGGGAGGTTGGAAAGGTTAATTAAAAATGTAATGATCGTATTTGCTGAGACAGCACTATTAATCACTTCTGGGCATATGAGTTACACACCATTTTCAGGAGACATCCAATTCTTAAAGGTATGGGGTGCCTTTGGCAGTGGATGCTTTTGAAGATGGGGCAAATCCATGACTCTTATTTTTACCATTTGAATGTGTTTTCTCATGACTGGGAAAAATTATACAGAATTCATGTATATTCCCAGGACTGCAGATGTTGCTAATCTCCCAACATCTTTTCCCCTCCTCTAAAACTCTCCAAGCCCTTACCCCAGGAGGCTTGCTTAAGGCATAAGGCTTAATGTAGTTGTATAATGGGGGGGGGGAGGAAGAACAGTAGAAATTTATCTTCGTGTAATACAATCTCTCTGAAACAATGGATGTGAGCAACAAACTAAACTCTCAAGAGCCAATATGTGCATTTTTAAATGTAATTTTTATCACTTCAGCTGGAAAAGGCAAGACTTTTGAAGGCTCAATTACGTGGGTCAAAGCCCTGTATTATCAGATTTGCTATCAGATACATGTTGGCTTTGGTAGAGTAGGATATAAATTTGAAAAATCATAATCTTTCAGCAAGGATTGTACTGATCCTGTGAAAATCTGGAACTCTCTCTAATTTTTCTAAAATTTTTTTTTTTTTTTTTTTTTTTTTTTTTTTTTTTTTTTTGCTGTAGCAGCACTTTAGAGGGAGAGGGAGCCCATTATAAGAAAGAGAACAGTAGTTATGTTAACATGGTAATTAATCAAGTCTGAGGGAAAGAGGAAACAAGTTGTGAATTCAATTCTGCGGCAATAAAAAGAAATGCAGAAAGATACCCTGTAAATTGGCAAAGATTTGTAAACAACAGTCTCTCACTGTGTCTTCTGAACTTTCGGAGCAATAAATCACTTCTCATGAAGACCATGTAAATTTTTCATATTTTCACCATTCACTTCCACATCATAATATATAGAATTACATTTCTTGCTCCCTGCAATTGTTACTTGTCCTGAAGTCATTTAGAATGGTTATCTGGGCCCTGTGTTTGCCAATAACACAGTAGTACTTCCTAAGTAAAAATAATTAGAGGCTCTGGCCTGGGCTTCTAGTGCTAGTATTTCAAACCACAAAACTGGCCCCTTTGATTCAGTACAGTGTATAAATTGTATATGGAATAACTAAATTTCTTTCTCTAGAGGAATTTTGAATGTTAAAAGCTCTTCTAGGACACTATTTTCCACCTATGATTTTAGGCATAAGGCCAGGAGTCTTTATGTATTTCTCAGATTTTGATGGTAGCATTGGTATGGCAAGGATGGGCAAACCCCAAGCAAGCTGGCCATTTTGTTAAGATACTTCACTGAAGTGTTTTATATTCTCCTGTTGAAATGGAACTTAGAAGTTGTTCTAGCTCCACTGAGTTCAGTCCTCTGTGATTTCATCAGTGCACGGACACCCTTCATAAAGAGGAACCACAATTTCTCTCAACATGAAATTGTCTTTGTGAATTGCTCTGGATTCAGTGAACCACCTTGGCGAACAACCTTCTGGTCATGATCTGAACTTCATCCAGACCAATCCTTTGACCCCAGAAGTTTTCAGTCCATAGTGGTTGGTATTCCACAAATATAATTTATGAATCCTTGAAAGACTGAAGGGAGTCTTTACTACACATCTTGCCTTAGCCAATTAACTTGAGTCATCATGTCCTACTTTAGCTGTATTTACTGTATTTTCAAATATAATAACTGAAATAATTAGAAGGATTTATAGTTACCAAAGAGCCATTAAATATGGCATCAGGAAAGGGTTTTGGAAGCGTCTCATAGCCAGGTTCTTCATTTTATTGCAGGGGAAACAGGGTTAGAGAGAGTGATGTCCTTATCATATTGCTAGTTTGCTACAGATTTGGGATTAGAAAATGAGTCCCTTGATTTTATGTCCTTTACATTCCCTGTCATTTCTTCTTTGATACTGAGATCTGGTTTGTCCATTGCTCTAGATATTTTCAAGTAGCATGAAGGAGAGCATCATCTCTAAAGGAAAGAACTCTAAAAACAAATAAATTGTGATTTAAAATGGGATTCTGGTAGTTAGTTCTGTGCACCAATAAAATCTGCCTACCCCTTGTTCCCTGATACCATTCTACCCATTGTGTCTCTTGAGCATGCTGTCTCACATTCTTAGAAATGAGGATGGGGGGGAACTCTGTCCTTCTTTCCCCCCATCTCCACCTAATATCTCTCTCCTTATCCAAAGGCTCAGTTTGTGCTACCTCAATAATATTCCCAATGAGGAATGATTTTTCCTTTCTTGATTTTTTTTCTATTGCTCTGTTTAACTCCAGTTAATCATTTTTCTTGTTTGTGGTATAGTTATTTCAGTCCATGTGCCATCCTTCTTACTTGATTTTTATTTCTTTGAACGTGAGCACTGTACCCTTTTTATCTCAGTATATCCTAAGTCTTTCATGGGTACCTCTCAACTTTAGTAGACACTAACGATGTTTATTGAATTGAATCAAAATACCATTGAAACAGGCTTTGGACAGAGAGGCTTAAAACAATGATTTAGAAAACAATGAGTAAACTGCAAAGTAACTACATGATTATGTCTAACTTTGAAATAAAAAAGCTGGCTAATTTGTTTTGTACATAATAAGTAGTAATTGTGCTAGAGAAAGATGGCATTAGCCAATCAAAGTCCCTCCCTATTCCTTCCCCCAAAGGATGATTATGACCATAGAGTTTTATTCCTGAGAATACTTTCCATTCAGACAACATCCCTTAAACATTCTGCAGAGTTAAAGAATGAATAACAGCAGATGGAAAAAAAGATTAGAGGTATAGGCAAGGGAGAAAAACTACATCTTAGAGCGAAGTTCTGAAATGAACTGGGGATTGGATGATGCTAGGAGAGTTAAAGGAAAGCTGTTTAGATTGATGACTTGCCATGCAGAAAGGAAAGACCCTTGTATTTACATGGTACATCTACTGCTGGAAAGTTGGTACAAGTCATATTGTTGTTAATTGAACAATTTTCCCATTGACTTAACTCCATTCCTGGTGATTGATTTTCAATTGGTAGTGACTTAGAATGTTTTTAGCCCTCCTCCTCTACAAAGTCACGTAATTAAGGACCTCTAATCAAATATTCATGTCCACCAAGGGACCTATGTAATGGACCTGACAACCCTCTTGTAAGGTAAAATAAAAGAAAACTCATATTTTTTTCAATTTTTTAAAGTTCATGTTTGTGAAAATTGAACTTTCTTAGAGCAGGACATACCATTAGTCATGGATATTGAAAAAAACAAAGGTTTAAGTGGAATAGTTCTAAAAAAGGAGATCAAATAGACATATAAATGTCACAAGCAATCCCACAAAATTTTGCATCTGAAAACAAAGAGATTGCTTTTAAGGTAGATTTAGCAATGAAAAGGAAGAATATAGAAAAAAAGAAGAGAACTATTTCACAAATTTTTACTATTGTTTACAACTTACAGAGTTATAGTTTGCATATATAGTAAGTCTGTATTAATGACAAGGCCACAGAACTGGGAGAACATTGATATTTTGAGAAGCAGCATAATGTGATAGGAGGCTTTCTCTACCTTGACATTAGAAAAACTTGGATTCATACCTCTGATACATACTAGTAGTGTGATTGCAAAAAAGTCACGTAATCTCTGAAGGTCCCAGACAATCCTTTAAGATTCCTGAATTGCAGAATAGCTTCTGAGATGTATTAATGGGGGGATATCCTCTCAGAGTCAGACAATTCTCTTAAAAGTATATGTGATAAACAAATGACTGTTGAGCCTAATGGAGTAAAGGAATGAAGACCACCTTTGTTTAAGTGCTCACTGTGAATCAGAAGCTATGTATCAGAGATACAGAAATAAAAAAGCAAGATAGTTTGTGTCTTCTAGAAAGGCATTTTCTTTTGGGGGCAGGGATAAGGATGGAAGGGACCCTGCATAGACGAAAGATGGCTGGGAAGTGGTGTTTTGGTCATCGGGATAGTGAATGGAGTCATAAAACAATTGAACACTTATGAGAAAGGATGGTATTAATCTGATTGTTGTTTCCAGAGCAAAAGGGGTGGAAAGAAGGGAGGAGGGAAAGAAGTGCAGTATGGAAATATGAAGATAACTGGAAAATATTAATATGGGTGGTCTGAGTTAGGCAAGTGAAGTCTAATGAATTCAAAAATTCAGTGAAGTCCAGACCAGACGTGAGATGTGTATCATGAGAACATGCCAAAGATCATTAAAATAGTAATATAGTGATATGGGTCTAGATATAGTAAAATTTTACCAATTGGGAGTCCAATTTACATAATTTTCTAAATAATTACACTTTTTTAACCTTAATTTTTAAAAAAAATCTGAGTACCCAGTTCTCTCCTCCTGCAAATTTTCCCCTATCCATTTAGAAGACAAGCAGCATATCAGTTATAGATGTGAAGTCATGTAAAACATATGTTGCAAAGGGGAAAAAAAAGCAAGGAGAATAAAGTGGAAAAAATATGGCTTGATCTGCACTCAAAATTCATCCATTCTCTCTCTCTCTGGATATAGACATCTTTCCTCATGAGTCCTTTGGAATTGTCCTGGATCATTTAATTGATTGGAGTATCTAAGTCAGCTGCTAATATTTTTAAAAGGAGAATGTACTCTGGATTGGTGTGCTGCCAGATTGCAAGAAACACTTGAACCCACTTCAGGGTTCACTTTGTATTTGTGAATCCAGAGTTTTCTATCTGTCTGAAAGAGGAACAAAACAACAAACAAAAGCAAACAGGAGCTAAGATACTTCAGGTTATGGAAAGGATGTCAAGTGCCCAAAGATCATGTGATGATGAAATCACACTATTTGAGTCTTGTGAAATCAGTAGAAAGTTATCTTGATCAAATGCCAGGCACATGGAGAAATAAACCAGTTACATTCAGATCCACAGCTGCACCAAGCACAATTGAGACATTAAAGTAAGCTTTAGTTGTTGAATTTATTGCATAAAACATTGAATTTATTGGATAAAAAAGTGTATTGTTTGGGAGCATACAGATTTGAACCTTATGGTCTGAGAAAAATGAACACACCTACAAATTGCTTACTGAGTTAGGGTTTTGGACTGACTAGTTTGTCTCTCCCTCAGACATGATGTTTTGTGCTCTCCTGACTATCTATTTTCTTGTTTACCTAGCCTTCTCTGAAGAGTCCTTGGTCTCTTGCCAAGGACCTCCATGTAATGGACTTCCATGTTACAGCTTCTTTAGTCTATTTGTAGACGCTGTTGGCCTTATATTTTTACCCACACACAGTTTCACAGATCGTTTCTACTCACCTAAGTGTCTTGTTGTTACAGTACTTAGTATATCTTGACTATGTGTAGTAGTGGATGAAGTTAGGAAGACCAAAGTGTTTGAGGTTGTTCTAGAGGTTCCTCCAACACTTAGTTGCTTGGCTCAGGGCAATACTTAATCCTTCTGTTGTTTCAGTTTCCTCATCTATCCCCAGCTATACCATTGGGTTCTTATTGGCTATTAGGGTTTATTTTTCTGACTGTAGAATCAGATATAGGAAACAAATCAATTCTGGGTTGAAAAGCCACTTCCTCCGTCCAAAATCCATCATCCTTACCTTTGTATTATCATACTACCTGTTGTAGAAATTGTGGAAGGGTTTTCCATATGTTGACCAGTAAGAATAATGAGAGCTGTGTATATCAAGTCTCAGGATGGTCACTTTAACTGACCTTTACGCCCCTCACCACCTAGCTGTGGTCTGAAGACCGTTGCATCTGAGAGAGGTCCAATGAACGGGGACGACCCAGTTACATAGTCCCCTTCCAGCATTTGAGAGCTGGACACTTCTGTACCATATCTTCTTGCCCAACTTTACATTTTATCCACGTCTATCTCATTTTAGATTGCAAAACTTACCTTTATGAGTTATAGCATTCATATAAAGACAGGGAACTTTCTGCTACTTGATTATCTGACTTTACTTGTTCCTGAAACTTCCCTTAACTTCCAAAGCAGCTGTTAAGGATCAGTGGTCCTCAAACTTTTAAAATAGGGGGCCAGTTCACTGTCCCTCAGACTGTGGGAGGCCAGACTAAAGTAAAAAGAAAAACTCACACTCTGTCTCCACCCCTCAGCCCATTTGCCATAACCCGGGGGGCCGCATAAACGTCCTCAGTGGCTGCACCTGGCCTGCAGGCTGTAGTTTGAGAACCCCTGGACTAGATAATGGACTAATAAAAAAGAATATGTGTGTGCCTGTACACACACATACATACATACACACACATACATACATACACACACAAATGTACATACACACCAATAAAACAATTGCAGCCTGTAGTCACTGTCTTATACAGTGAAAGTTTGTATTGAATAAATTAATTAAATAATAGTATTTATTTTGTGCTTATCATATGCCAGTAACTCTGTAAAACATACACAATTCTTTTGTTTATTCACACACACACACACACACACACACACACACACACACACACACACACACACACACATATTTTTGGCTAATGCAGTTGAGGTTAAGTGACTGGCCCAGGGTCACACAGCTAGGAAATATTAAGTGTCTGAGACCAGATTTGAACTCGGGTCCTCCTGAATTCAGGGCTGGTGCTCTATCCACTGCACCACCAGCTGCCCCAACCTACACAGTTCTTGTTCAGTCAGTCCATAAGCATTTATTAACTATCTGCTACTTTCCAGGCACTGGTAAATTCTGGGAATACAAAGAAAGACAATAATTAGCCTCTGTGTACTTCGTAATCTCAAGGAACTCACAATCTGAGACAACATGAAAGTAATTCATATATTCCGTATATATTTATTTTTATGTTGTAGAAACATGTTTTTAATTTGTACAAACAAGATATTTACAGAATAAATTGGAGGTAATCATTCCGGGGAAGGTACCAGCATAAAGCAAGATCATGAAATGCGTTTTTAGAAGATATAATTGTAGCTGGGATTTGAAGGAAGCCAGTTAAGTCTGGAGATAGACATATTCTGAACTACTTGTGCAAACTCTGTATATATGTATTGTATATGTATGCATCCCCTAGCTGTGACAATTCTTTGTAAACTTTCATATAACTTATTCCTGCCTTGTTTCAGTGTCCTATGACTTAGAACTGTGTAGCAGTTTTATAGGAGTTTTGTCATGTGTGGAGAGAAATCCTAGCATAATATTGTGTCTTCTGGGCTCATATAACCATGTAATTACTCTGTAATCATATAGTAATTAGCATGTACTATATGCATTTATTACATAATTACATTTCTGGAAGATTGCATGGCAATTATACTCTCATTCAGCATATCATTTTATATACTGTATAATGAACAAGTGTATAATTTGTTGCTTTTGATTTTTATCACAGTTTCAGTTTACAAACCAGTAGTTGGCAACTTCTCCTACTCTCCTCCCTCTCTTTGGTTAGATTCTAACTCTAGTTCTGTTGATAGAATCCTAAGCTTCTTTTGTTTGGGGGCAGCAGAGTACAGAAGGCTGGAGTACATTAGCCCAACATGTTTGGGCTCCATTGCAATTTCAAAGCCTTTCAGTCCAGTCCAACAAGGTAAATCACCCTTGGTTGTCACCAGTGTTCATATTCATAACACTTCCTTTTTGTTAAGTTATTACCCTAAGGGGGAAAAAAGGTTGATATAAGTTTCAAACATTTTTAAAAGGAGGGCAAGATCCCAATTAAAATGAAGTGAGCATAAACTGAAAATCTGGAGTACTCATGGCAGTTTTCCCCCTTCCTTTCCTTTCTTCCTTTTCCAGTGGAGACTATTTCAAAGGGGAACAATTGTCTGGATGCTGCCAAAGCCTGCAACCTCAATGACACGTGTAAGAAGTACCGATCGGCGTACATCACCCCTTGCACCACCAGCCTGACCAATGAAGTTTGCAACAGGAGGAAGTGTCATAAGGCTCTTCGGCAATTTTTTGACAAGGTTCCCCCAAAGCACAGCTATGGGATGCTCTTCTGCTCATGTCAAGACATAGCCTGCACTGAGAGAAGAAGGCAGACCATTGTGCCCCTGTGTTCTTATGAGGAAAAGGAGAAGCCAAACTGTTTGAGTTTGCAGGAGTCCTGCAAGACGAATTACATCTGCAGGTAAGAGAGCTGGAAGTGGGGTGATTAATGAGTTGGCCCAGAAAATCTTCAGAGTTACTCACATGGTGGAAGCTCAGTTTTCAGTATTTCTATCAGTTATAGGACAGTAAGAGGGAAGAAAAAATTCAAAACACAACTTACTATCCAGTAGAGTAACAAAAAAAAAAAAAACAACCAAACAATTTCTGGTTCTAGCATGTGTTTCTGCAAAAGTCCTTTGTGCTCACATGTTGATAATTTCTGAAGCACCAGGATAAACAGAAAGGACAGCTTCATGAGCAAAATTAGGAGCTGGGCTTCCCTGAAATTGTTGGTTTTCATTAGAAAATCTTGTTAACTGGAGAGTGGAAAGGATAAAAGTATTTTTGAACTTCCTCATTGATGCTAACGAAAATATTTTGAGCGTTGAATGTTTGCCAGTGGTATCAAGCTAATAAATTAAAAGCAAGAGAGCTTTTGACTGACTTAAGGAAGAAATTTTTGCTATATATCCTGTGTCCTGCTCCTTCCTCACCCCCATGGGTGATAAATAGTATAGCAAACTACAAAGGAAAACCATAGTATCTCCATATCTAGAGAACAGAAAATTTTCTCTCTCAGAAGAAAGATCATCTAGCTCAAGTTGGAGGAGAGAGAGGCTAATTAGATAATTTCTTGCAATCCCTTTCAATTTTATGAATTATAGTATAGTGGAATGAACCTAGGAGTTAGGGTCAAAAAAGCCTGGGTCTAAATCATGTGTGACTTATGCCAGTTATAACTTCTCAAGGTCCTTAAGAAACAGTTTCTCTGTTCATCAACATAGTAAGAAACCAAGGACCTAACTTGGGACTTTTTTCTTCAGTCCCCTTTCCTTCAGTATTTTTTGGTCTATATGTAAAATGAGGTGGTATTGGGTGGTGATGGTGATTTAAATGAACTCTGAAATCTTATTATCTCTGGTTAATTGAATTTTCAAGCAAGCCCATTAATCAGAAATCCCTTTGCATTTTAATTGTCTTTAAAAATCCCTCTAAAATATTATTATTTTTGGTCATAGTGGGCAGATTTAATAGAGTCAAAGCTTTCTTTGGTGATTGAACTTTTGTTGCATTGGTGACTATTTTAAACATAGTGGCTCATTGTATAAATGTTAGACATTGAAGGTAGAGGTGATTAGGCAAAAAGAGTACTTGACTCCAGAATATTAATATAATGAAAGAGAATATTAATATAATGAAAGAGAATACTAAAGCTAATATGAGATATTTTATTACAGTTTGTAGCTTTATTCTAAAACCAGAGTTTGGAAAAATTCTGCTAAATTGAGTTGCATTTCTCTTTCAAGGAGGTTTTCCTACAATGTGATTGCTAGACATTGGCTATATTATTCTTTTCTTAAGTAGCTCTAATGAGCTTTATTAATTAAATAAAGTTTTTACACACTTTAGTTACTTCAAAATTCACATTGTTTAAGATCACATTTCATCTTTTTTTAATAATAGAGGCAAGTGTGTAATAGGAAGATAAAATTTAAAAATAGCAAGACTTTAGTTATTGGCTTGGGCAAAGGACAGCTATATGAGTAAGAAGCTTACCCCAGTTTCTAAAGTCCAAATACAATATGTCAGCAGGATCTGCCTATGGGAATGTTTTATTAGCCTTGGTATGAAAAATCATGGGGTCTCACCCTGAGTAGCCAGTGGAAGCAGAGGCTCTTGGTTAATACTACAGATAGTCATTAGAAGGACTTAACTACTCAGGTTATTGGGATTGTTGTTTGGTTTGTTCATTCGCAAAAGAGGTCCATGACATCAGGAAGGAAATGTTAGGACTTGCAAGTGAACTGGATTTAAATGATGCAGGGCTGTGCGAAGTAATCAGCCACACTCTCTCCTCCAAACCCATCAGTGGTAAGGTATAGACCAGGACAACTGAGACTGGTCCCTGATGCAGTGAGAGACCTGGATCATTTTAAAAATAAAGTCTTTACCACGACTCCATTTTACTGAAACAAAATCCAACCAGTGATCAGGCTAGGTGAAAATAGAACAAAGAATGTCTTCTTTTACCTAGTAAAAAATCAATCTGAGAAAAGACCCTCAAAGTTTTGGGCCAAACCAAAAATAATTGCTCACTCTAAAACATCAAAACCCACACAATAACCCAACGAGGTTTGGACTGGCACCCCTTGTTGGCCAATCAAATGAGAGCCAGGAACCAGAAAGGCAGTGAAAATTCTACAGCTACTGGGGTCAGGAAAGCATTAGAAAGTTTTATGAGGGTGATTAAACAGACAACCTATTGTAACAGTTCTCTGAAGAGCCTTAGATCCCAAACCTCCATGGCTAGCTCTTTTTACTCCTTTGACAAAAGTCTTGAGTGTCACAAGTACTGGAGTCATACTCACTCCTTTGATATAAGGTAAGGACAAAGTGGAATGGGTTTGGGAATATTAGAGTCATGTTTGACATAAGGCATAGCATAATTAATCAACAACCATTTATTACACGTGGCAGGTACTCATGTGAGATGCTGAGACCAAAAAGAATCAGTCTCTGCCTCCAAGAACTTACATTCTATTAGGAAAAGCAACATATGTACAATTATATGCAGAATAAATACTTAATGATAACAATGGTAACAGCTAGTACTTAGGTAGCATTTTAAGGTTTACAAAAGGCTTTATACATGTCATCTTATTTGATATAGTAATGGGAACTGGGATTGTAGGGAGAATGTTAGTAATTTTTGAACTGAGTTCTGAAGGAAATTACAAGAGGCAGAGACTAAGAGAGTGCATTCAGTGCTTAGGGGACTTTGCAAATACAGAGACACGAGCTGAAATATCATGGGTCCCAGAAATCCAGTTTGGCTGCACTCTAAAGTGTGCAAGGGGGATTTAAAAAGCTGGACAAGTAAATTGGAGTCTGATTCTGGAGGTCTTAAAAAATCAAACAGAGTTCAGGGGAAGCTCCCTAACCCCTGTACATACCCTAACCTTCACTGAGGCTGCCAGCCAGGATTTGGAAGTCCCAGATTCACTTAGATTTTTTTTTAAGAACTAGGCTAGTCTTGTGTGGATATCTTTCTCTTACATATGCTGTGAAGTGCCATGAACTTGGGATTTTCTGCATCCTGGATGATAGTATCTCTGGTATAAGTCCATTTTTGTACCCCCTAAATACAGCTCTTCTTTTTTCTATCTTGGAGTTTAGGTTTGGGTTTGCTTAACTCATCAGTTTTCTAGCTCACCAATATAAGTAGCTTTCTAGGACTCCTGGAGCCCCTTCAGGATCTCTGCCCCTGTTCCCTGATATTAGCAGTCAACTGCTTAGGTTATTATAAGTAATTTACTATGAAGCACTATAGGGGAACATTCAATGAAGGGAGGACATCAGTTATAGGACAAAGTTAATAGTTTTGCAATCTCCAAAGAGTCTTAGTCCTATTCTCCAGCATGAGCTTCAGGACATTTAATTTTCTCTACTTAGCTTCCTACTGCCTGAAAAGACCTTGCTTTGAATCTTAATATTAAATCAGTTCTAGTTTTATAATTGTGGGATTGGTTAGTCAGATTTTATTTCTTTAAGACTCTGGAATTTCCTTCCAGACAGGGTAAGGGAGGAGTAAGTTCTAATTTTCACCCACCCTCTCTAGTAAATCCATTGTTTGACTGCTTTTTATCTGTACCCTACTTGCTATAGCCTGGGAAATCTATCTTGTCTGCATTCCCTTATCTCAAAGTGACTTCCTAAAGTCCTAAAATTATGTCCCTGCTCTATGAAAATATGTTCATTTTCTCCCCCCACCTCAGGTTTGACTTTCCTGAAGCAGATTCTATAGGACAAGTCTTGGCATCCTTTTTGTCCTTAATAATCTAGTTAATGGTGATTAATCTCCAACCAATGCTATGTTCTTGTAAGCCATTGTGACCTCTATTTATTCCAGGTTTCTCTGAGTCTAGACTTTCTCATTCCATTACATCATGGTTCCTCATGCTGGGGCAGGGGTCTGCAAACTATTTTCTTGTTCTTTTTTTTTAATTAATAATAGTGTGTTTCAATACTGTTAGTTTTCTTTATAATCCTATTGTCATGGCAAGGGTGCCAAAGTGGATTGTCCAGGGAACCCAAAACACAAAAGGGTTAAGAAGCCTGTGACTTATTCTCTAGTTTTAAACCTGGCAGCTACATGGGACTGTCATGGGCTTTCTACAATTGGCTAAAATCCATTTCCCTGATAGCATTTTTTATTCAGTGTTAAAGGAACAGTTATTCCTTCTCTCCCCTCGCTAAATGGTAAGAGTAATTAGCTATGCCTTATATATTCTTCTGATAGATAAAATCTAAAGATTTCATGATGTTATAGTAATTATACTGGGATTTATATTTTGTGGACATAAAATATTATCAATGTATTTGTGCCTCTGATCCTAATACTCTGGCAGGATCATTTTACTTATTATGCCCAAAGATTTTCCTTAAAATGAGTTTGCTCTTGTTAGACTGTGGAATAAGAGAGCAGACTTCTTTCTTCAAAAACAAACCTGATGACTTGATCCATTGAAGAAAGTCTTCTTCTAGTTGATGAAACTCTATGATAGTTTGTGTGAACTGGGATAAGGCAGCCTTTGGGGGAATAGCTTCACTAAGGATGTCCAATAGGAAGTATTCATTCACTTAGGCATTCTTGGCACTTAGGAATTCTTTTTTCAATTTGATTATTATGTGTTGGGCACTATGCTGAGCACTGGGAATACAAAAAAGGAATCAAAAGACAGTTTTTTTTTCCCTCAAGGAACTTACAATCGAATGGAATTTTAACAATAGTAACTTTTGATGGGGGATGTGAAGCTGTCAGATGAGACAAGACAAAAATTTGATTACAAGATCCTATAAAATTGTGGGATATCTCTCTGAAGGAAATACCACCTTGTTTTCCTCATTACAATTTTAGTACTGGATTTGGTTCTGAAAGTTTTGAAGGGATGAGGTTTGAATGCCTGGATTTCAGGATAAGAAAGAAACTTGGGAGGAGGTATCTATAAAGGAGGTATCATTGTTTAAAACATCACTTTGAGCACTCCTGACTGACAAAGACCACTTTGGTTTTCTAGGTTCACATTCATGAGAGACTCTCAGTAAGAGGAATTTAGCTCTGGCTGCTGAGTCTTAGTGGGCTGGATAAGAATTCTAAAGAGGGGAACGTTACATGTTTGAGCTGAGTCTGCGATCTGTTATGTTTTGGACAAAGTCTTGTACTTAATCTGGCCATCCCATGCATGTGGACCTTGGGGAGGGGGGGATTGAGTACCTGGATAGCAACATACCCCCTCTATTTGATAGACACTTTGAAACACATCCCTTATGATTGTGCTCAGTAATCTCATTTTTTTCTACTAAGGACCGACAACATCATTGTTTCATGTTCGCAGATTGCTGGATAGTCTTCACAGTGGTCCTTAAAATGTGATTTTTATGTACTGTCATCTACATCTGCTGTCTTGTGATTGGTAGTTCAGGGAATGGGCTGGTGGCCTTGCTCAAATTTTTGGCACTGATACAGAAAACTGAGTTCAATTGGAAATCTTACTCCATCTTCAAAGCCCGTTAGCAGCCTACTAAGTTAATTTGTCTCTCTTTGATTGATGGCTTTTACACCCTGTCTAAATGATTTCCTGGGAAGGTGAATTAGGGACCGCCTCTTGGCACTGCCCCCATTGTCCTATAGTTTATCCTCTCCCATCCTTATCTGAAGAAGCTTGGACTTATTACTTCTGATTAGCCCCTCTTTGTCAGCTGCTGTAAAATGTAACTGAAGCCGCTAGGTTCGTTAATGGTGTTTTCTTTCTCTGGGTTTCATTAATTTCTTCCTTAATTTTATGCTTTTTATTCCATCACTTCTCAATCCATCTTGGGGAGACGGCTGCTATTACGACTGCCCAGAGTAACAGCTGGCCTTAGCTGGAGCCTGTATGTTTGCTGGTTTCACGTTACATCCCTTCTCAGTCTCACATCTCTCAGAGACACTGCCAGGATGATTTAAAGCTTTTTTTTTTAAATATCTCGAAGGCAAAAAGATGATGAGGGAGGAAATCACTGCAAAAAACTATATTCTTAGAAAGCTTGGAGTTTCAAATGTTCTATCCTGCACTCCCCAAGAGTTACTATCAAAGCTCTTCTTACAACTTTCCCTGTATTTTCTGCTTTTCTCTCTGTTACATGCAGACTTCTTTTCCCTTGTGAGCTGACAGAGACTCACAGCAAAACTTGCCTTTTCTGCCTTGCATAACCAAACAGATGAGAAGCAGCTAGCTAGCTTTTGGTTTTGAGTTCCAGTTCTCTTGGAGAGCTGTAAAAATGTAATAACTGCTTTGAGTTGTGTGAAGGAAAAGCAAGTTGCATAGTCTTAATAGAAGGGCAGGGATAGAATTCAAAAGGCTCTTAGTTTAACCCTAAAGCAGGGTTTCCCTTCTCTCTTTATTTCACTTCCCATGATTCCATTCTCATAGGATGTCAGAAATGGGGTCTAATTAAAGAATGCTACCTTACTCCTGATGCATTTTTCTTCTCATGAAAATTTAAAAATGATATCTCCATCCTACCCCCTCCAGGCTTCTTTTCCACTGTGATATAGCTCATCCAAGTATCAGAGCCAAAAGAAACTTAAAGATATGTGTGTGTGTGTGTGTGTGTGTGTGTGTGTAGGTTAGTAAGCAGTTATTAAATGCTTGCTAAACTGAATATTTTTTGTTTATCCTCTTCCTATTTTATAGAAAACAGCTGGGGTGGGGTGGGGAAAGAGGGCAGAGAGAGGGAAAAATGAATTGCCTTGGTTAGTAATCAATAAACATCTAACAAGCGCCTACTATGTGCTAAACTCTAGGGATATATAGAGACAAAAAATAGTTTCCTGCCCTCAATGAGCTTCCAGTCTAATGGGGAGAAAGAAGCAAACAATTATGAACAAACAAGTTATTTGTGGGATAAGTAGGAAATAGTTAAAAGAAAAAGGGAACTAAAATTAGAATTCGAAAAGGGATTTTTAGATTGGACTAAAAGGAAATCATTAGGAAAGATAAGGAGGGAAAACACTCTAGGGGATTTCCAGAGAAAATTTCCAGAACTGAGAAATGAAGTATCTGGTTTGAAAAATGGCAAAGAGGCTTATGTCCCTTAGGTCCTACTGTGTGTTAATGTCAAAATTCTTAACTCTTAATACTATTGGATCTTTTCCCACAACACAGCTTGAAACACTTGGAGAAATGTTTTGAGAAATAGTGTTTTTCTTTTGTAAGAGCTGTAGTTTGTAGTTATTAGGGAACCACTTCAGAAGACCTCTTAGTAAATTACTCCTTCCGTGATCTAATGGCCTCAAAGTGTTAACACGCCTTTAAAAGGTATGCAGTTTCATCCTAGATTCATTCCCTTATACCCTGTGAACTGTGGGCTCTTGGGAATCAAGTATATTCTTTACTACTAACCTTTGCAATTTCACAAGCTAAGACAAATGATGAAAAGAACTATTGGGCAGAAAACAAGATGTATGTATCACCAAATCTCTACTTGTCTGAACATGCAGCAAACACAAGAGAAAACAGTTCAGAAGATAATTAATGCTTAAAACTAGATGGGTAGATTAATTTGGCAGTTAATTTTATTTTACACTGATTCATTCACAAATGGAAATCAGCCATTAGACAATGCAGACTTTTGAACCATGGAAGAAAAGGTTCAGGGATATGAGGAAATACAAGTAAAACATTTTCCAGTTCATTTAAGCAGTTTTTATTTCAAAGGATTACAAGGGTATCTTTAGAAATGCAATCAGTGCACTGAATGGCTCCTTTTAAAGGCCACCTATCTGCCATGCTGGCTGTTACTGAGGCTGCTGTTGCAAACCTGCTTGATTCCCTTATGTAGTGTGTTCATCAGGTCAGTGCAGGAGGAGAAAGAGAAAGGGAGAGGGGAGGCAGGTCAGTGACATCTAAAACTCTTCCCTTCTCCTGTGATTGCAACAGGTGGTAGGAAGCATCCTTCGGTTGGCGAAAGTGTTTTGTTAAGGGTGCCGCCATACTGGCTGATGCTCTTTGATATGTGGCCCTGTGGTACTATCTCAGCAGTTGTCAGAAGCTCAGATCGGCTCAGGTTTTGTGGTGAATCAAATATGAGCCGTTTACAATGTGCACTATCTTGTCCTCTTGTATCTCTTTATCTTTTTTTTCTGGCAAAGGAGGGATGGGAAGCCATTTATCTCCGGCTGCTAGAAGTTCATATCTAAAGAGACAGGGGCTGTGACTTGCTATATCATATTTTCTCAGTGTTCATAGCCTTCCCCCCACCCCAAGATTACCCAGGGACAGATTTCCCACTTGATGTTTCACACCCATCCTGCCACCCCTAATCTCACAAAACTCATTTCTCACCACTCTGGGCTCCAAGAGAAAAGAAAAGGGAAAGATTCACTCTATGCTGCATTTGCATATGCTGTGTTATTTGGGTCATGTAGGCAGATGATGATGATCTTAGAATGTCTTAACTCTTTCATTCAAAAAAATACCCAAATTCTTGTAAAAAGTAGTTTAAAGTCCTTTACAATGTCAATTTGAGGGGAGATTGCTTTAGATCAGATCAGTCAATAATTAGTTCCTTTTTGCCCTGGATAGGATGGTGAAGAAGAGGGAAAAAGTAAATTTCTTTTTATTTAAAGGAGATAGATCATTAGAAGATTGCCTTAGAGATTTCCTATTTCATAAGATATAAGAGGACAGGCCTGTTGTGTTTTAAATATTAATCACCTTAGGTTATAAAGATTAAGTTTATATAATAAGAGCTGTTATCCATATATCCATTTAGGGTTTTCAAAGTGCTTTACAAATATCTCATTTTATTCTCTCTTAAGCCCTAAGAGTTAGATGCTGTTATTATTCACATTATACAGAGGAGGAAATTGATGCAAAGAGAGTGACTTCCCCATGTCCCATAGGTAAGTATAAGAGGCAAGCTTTGAGCTCAGGTTTTCTTGACTTCACGTTCAGGAATTTTAAGACTGCACTACCTAGTTGCCTCTTCCAATGACTGTAAATCATCTAGTTCAACTTCATTTTATTTTCTCAAGTCATATAATTGTTCATTGGTCAGAGTGTTATAGATTTTCCTGTGGTTATATTCTTACTGTCTGGTACCCTCAAGATAAAAGTGATCAGCTAGAGATTTCCAAAATTGCAAGGAGTAGAAATAATCCATCTTACGACATACGAAGGCCAAGGTCGTTGAGTTTCTATATCCCCTTGTCCAAGGTAATCCATTGTGAAGAAATGGAATAATCTTTCCCACCCTTTCCCCCATTCCCCAAATATATAAGTGCCAAGACTAAATACTGTCCCCTGTTAAGTCAGTGATAAGAGTTGGAGAGAGTAGAACCCAAAAGTATACTTTTGATCCATTTTCATTACCATTAGGTTTCTTGGCATTAAATGGGTTTTTATTTTTATTTCTGGGATGATCCACTCTGTGAAATAAGGCTGAAAAAGTGATGGCTTTTATCTCTGACACTATTTATGTAGCCAAAAGTCAACTTCCTTTTGAGTACCCTGGTTACCTGAGGTTGCAGTTACCATATATTACTTTGTTACCCAGAAATGCATTCACAGTCGATTGGACTCCTACGTAGATATTACTGGTAATTGCAAGTAGTTTTCAGGTCAGATTTGGGGAAGAAGGGTCATAAGTAAACCTGTAAAATAAATCATCATTTCTATCTTAGGATATAGAGTTTTAAAAAGGTTAAAAAAATATTAGTTCTAGTATTGAAACTCTTAGGACTTTAAGCTAATGAAAAAGTATTGAATTTAGCGTTGGAAAATCTATATTTTAGTATTGACTTTGCCACTCTCAGATGATGAATTTGGGGAATCATTTCAATTTGTCTAGCATTTGTTGAGCAGCTATTTGTTAAGCAAATGTTGAGCCATTGTTGGTGCCAAACACCAAACTAGATATTAGAGATAAAAATTAAAAAAAAAATGAAACAATCTGAGCTCTCAAAAAATAAAAAAAAAAGTTTTTGGGGAGGACAGAGAATAACAAGTATATTTCTGAGTAAATATAAAGAAAATACAAAGTAAATTTTGGAAGAAGGCATATCTGAAGCCTGATAAGGGGGGAATAAAGAAGAAAGTATCTCCTGTAAGAAGTAGCACTTGAGTCAACCATTGTAGGGAAGTGGAGGAAAGTCCATTTTAGGAAAGAAAAGAAAGAGGAATGAAGGAGAGAGTAGGATAAAGAAATGAGGGTGGGAGGGAATAGAAGAAGGAAGGGAAAAGGGAAGAAAGGGAGGAAGCTAGAGGCAGCTAAGTGGGGGAGTGGTTTAAGAGAGCTGAGCCAAAGAGTCAGGAAGAGTCAAAAGCAGCTTTAAATATTTATTAACTGAGTGACCCTAAACAAGTCACTTAAACTCTGCCAGCCTCTGTGTTCTTGATATTAATAGCACCTACTTCAGGGTTGTTATGAGCATCAGATGAAGTATTTGTAAAGCCCTTAGCATACTGCTTCTCAAATAGTAGATGTTAAATATGTATTTCTTTCCTTCCTTTCTCCTTCCCAACATCTCCCATAATAACAACTCAACTGAATTAACATTTTTTTTTTATAAAAATAGAGAGGGGGTTATAGGGCCTATGGTTTCATTGGTTTAGAGAATTCCCAGGTGAGAAAACTACAATTTTAATTGACATTGTCATTTAAATGTACAGGATTTCCTAGTGGAATCCCAGGTTAGTCAGTCGCCCTTTATTTGTGAGGGGAGAACTCTACCTGGCATGAAAGCCTGCTCTATCCACTATCTCAGCTTATGTATGAAATACACTACGATTGTATCTCCTAATTCCCAGTCCAGGGCTTTCTCTAGAAGGAAAAATAGGAATTAAATTAGTCTTTGATTATGTGAATACGAGTAAAAGATGTAATTGTATTGTTCTCTTTAGCTTTTCCACCAAATAATCACAGAAACATGTTTGGCTGTGCTCCTGTTCTAGATAGCCAAAGCAGATAGTATAGCTTCCCATGGTTTCTCTTTGGGTCTCATTAACAAAAGTAATATTTTCTTTTTTAAAATGAGCTTCCAAAGGTAGTGAGTTTGTTACTATATATGAGTGCCATTTAGTAAAGCAAACATAAAACAAGTGAATTATGTACATTTCTGGCAGACTTCCCTTTTAGCATCCCTTGCACATGTGAAAGACATTCCAGTGTTCATATAACTTGCTGTATTCCCAAGAGTTGATTCCATAAAGGGAAACATTCTGCAGGACTCTGTGGATTCCTTAATTGTGAAAAACTGGACTCTGTCCTATCTGCAAACAAATCATCAATTGAGCTGTTATAGACTTGGGAGAAGGGGATTTTTGTTGGTTTTTCCCTTACTGAATTGTGTTGGCTTTTGCCTAAAATGATCATCTAGTTTCCCCTAGAGGTGAGAAAGAGGTCATCCTCAGTTCTGGAGGGCTTGTCTAGAATTGTACAATCTCTCCATGACCATATTAAATTGGAAATGATTTTTTGGGATGAACTTTTGCCAAGTTGTATATCTTTTGTACAGACACTAACCTTGTTAAGTTCAGTCTCATCCTGTGAAGACTAGACATCAGATGATGGCCATTAAAAAAATCCACCTTCCCAAAAAAATGAGGCAATTAAGTGGAGCAATGGCTAGAACACTATGTCAGGTCAGAAAGACCTGATTTCAGATTCAGCCCTGGATGCTTAACAGCTTCTGCGACCCTGGGCAAGTAGCTTAATCGACATGCTTATAGTTTTGTCATCTGCAAAGTGGAAATAATAATTGCACCTACCTCACCCAAGGTTATTGTGAGCTTAAAACAAGGTGATGTTTTGGAAATACTTTGCAAATCTTTAAGCATTATATAAAATATTTATGTTTGTTTTGCTAGCTATAAATGAAATCATTCTGGGTCACAAAGCTTAGGGAGGACTGCAGCTACAATTCATATGTATGTACTTATTCCAGGAGGCTTGTGACATCAAGGGAACCTGATGAGCAGCTGGTATCATCCAGCAAGTCAATGAAAGGTTGCCTCAGGGTCCACACAAGAGCCACAACTGTATGGGAATAATAAGCTATATCATATATGTGTGTATATACACACTAGCTATTACTATCATCATGATTTGTGAAAAAGCAACTCACAAAGATCACATGTATTAAAGTGTGAAAGTTACAGTTCTATATATTGATGGAAAAAAGACTCAAATTCATGACATACCTAACTTTTAGAAATATTGAATATGTCTAGAGTGCTAGCCAACTCTATGAGCCCATTATGAAGTACTGAGATCATTTCCCCCCTTTTCCTTCCTTTTTTTCTTTTTTTGGCTTTTCTTCCATAAGTTAACTAACATTTATTTATTAAGCACCTACTATGTATTTGACATAAAAAGATAACAATTATTTCTTGCTTGTCAGCAATCTTAATAAAAAATGGCAAATGACAAATGATATTCTTGTTGAGGTTGATAGAATACTGTTTGAGTGCCACCTGTAGATTGCATAAGTCCATAAGTGTTCATGATCATTGACAATTGAGAGAATCTGTTCATCATATCTGTCCCATCCCACAAGTTGTAATGACTCAGATACAGGTTAGCATAATATATAATTGCTCACCAGAGTATGGCATTCTATTCACTTAGTCTCTCCCTCTTAAAATCAGTGTGGTGAACTTACCAAGAAGATGAATGCACCTTAGCTCCCTGTCTGCAGATGGAATAATATCAAAGCAGTTCAAGGTAGATTGGAATAATGGCTTTCTCAAAAATAAAAGATCGTAAATTCTTTAAGCAACTGATTTTTTCCCTCCCCCATTTTTGTTTAATCTTCCTAGCACTTTTCATAAGGATGAGAATACAGTAGGCACTTAATAAATATTAAATTAAATTAAAAGAAGATCACTTCTTAAGCAAATATTTATTAAGGGATTTAACTTTCTCTTCAGTGTATGGGAGGAGAAAAGAGCAAATGGGGAACCGACTGAGGAGAAATGAAAGAAGGATAAAATGTGCAGCATTGTAGCCCTTGGCTTTCATGGACTTTCTGCTATTCGCCAGGTTCCCTTGATATGTCGTCCCCCAGAGTGAGGACCTTACATAATGGACTTATATCTATAGCATTCCCCGGCTTTGTGACCAGAGCGCTTTTAATATTTATTTTTTCCCTGGCCACATCATTAGTGTTATCATATGTAACATTCATATTCAGGGAGAAGTAATTATTTCCTATTGACTTCAGGCAGCATTTGTCTCCGGGAAGACTTGGAAGCCTTGAACACTGTAGCATCTGCTGTTGCTACAGCTGACTAGCCCATTGATTACCCTTTTTCACCAAGGTGGTTTCCAAGAAAATGTGCTCTCCCCCTCCTCAGATGCTGAGAGGTCAGAGGCCCCACCTTTCCTGTTACAGAAGCCAGCACAAGGTCTCCTTTCACCTGAGCTAATATCAGAGCAGTGGAGCATGGAACCTGATTCTAGAAAGGGCAGCCAATGAGTGGAGAACATTTCAAGTGCTAATGACTCTTTGCTTACCCCACCAACTCACAGTGCCCTAAAGCAAATGATTTTGAAGTCCACTTGCAGCTTACATATCCAACTGGGTGCCTGGGAATTTTCACTGTCATTCCAAATGCTATTAATTATGCAGAAAACATAACGTGCATAATCTTGCAATGTACAAGAACAGCAAATAATTTTTCTGGGTGGTGTAGTGGAAAGAACATTGGCAGAGGGGACAGGTGATAGATAGACTCTCAGCCTTGGGAAAAATCTCAGAGGCCCAACCAACCCACTCTTGGAAAAAGTAAGTCTTCTACAGTGAATCTGACAAGTGATCATTTAGCTTTTGCTTAAGAAATTCCAAGGGGGATAAACCTCCCAATTCCTATGGGGAGATAAACTTCCTAAATCTGTTAATCCTTAATCCTTTTCCCTTAGATAGTTCTCAACATTGGGAATTCTTACCTTAAGGTTAAATCTGCTCAGTTGCAGTTTACACCTATTGCCTCTGGGCTAAAGCAAAACACATTTTATTCATCATCTTTGACAACCTTTCAGACAATTAAATAGAAAAAAAATATTCTAAGTCTTTCTTTTTCCATGCCAAAAAGTCTGCTTCCTTCCATTCATCCTATTATGTCATAGCCTAGCCGTCCCTCATCATCTTGCCAGTCTTTCTCCGAATGGTCTGTTACTTTAATTGCTCCCTGTAAAATTAAGGTATTGGATTGAATGGCCTCTGAAGAACCCTTCAGCTCTAGATTTATATTCTTATGATGTTTAGTGTTTCAACATTGTACCTGTATTTGTCACCTGGAACTGAATACAGCACTATGCTCTCTGTGTGATGTGGTCAAGTGAGAAAACTGTGGCATCTCTTACTCTAAGATGGCCATGCTTCTCTAAGAACTGAGATTTTTGTTCTGGTTCTACTCCAAGTGGTGTATATAAGTGTTTAGAGCAGTCCAGGGCAGCCAAGCTTTCTTCCTAAACTCCTTTCTACATTTGGTGCTCTTTAGTCACAGAACTCTTAATCTGTGTCTCCAAGAAGCTATGGAATATACGGTGGCCCCATTTCCAGTAAAACCATTTTGGCAGATGGGCTATACCAAGTTGAGAATAAGTGACAGGTCTCATAGCTTTCAGTTAAAAGAGTCAGTCAGGAAGACTACCTGAAGGATATGAAGACTTTCCCAGTGGAATAGGCTGATGTGAACATTTTGTTCCAGTGGGCCATGAAGGAAGGCCTCAGAAGCAAGTGCTATGAGGTGCTTGGGGCCTGGTTAGACTTGTCAAGGTCATTCAGTGCATCCTGTGCCATAGCCAATCATTTTAATTTTGTCTTGCCACTGAGTCTGACAACTTCCCAAATAAAATTAGATGTGATCTTTAAGGCACATTCTAAATCAAATTTAAAAAAAAAAGTAAACTATTACTCAAGCACTTTGTTTTTGTTTACCAATATTATATTTAATACATTCTCTAACTCTTAAAATGTCTTGATAGGAGCTAATTAAGTCACATTCTTCCTCAAATGAAAAAAAATTAAAAATATATTTTTTTAAAGTGGTCAATTTTTAGGAACAGGGGAAGGGAATGGGTCAATGTATACATGTCTGTCCCTTCTTCCCTCTTTCTTCCAGTTTAAAAAGTAGCTTTTTGTCTCTATTTATTTTTAAGAGCTTTAAAAAAGTACTTCAAAAACATGTGGGTGGTTTTGTGGTCAAATTCTTATTGCTTACCATTTATTAAACACCCACATCACCATAGACAATGAACAGAACATTGCATTAAAACATGAAAAACTAGAGAATTGAGATGTCAGCATGATCATAGCCACATTGCTAAGTTCTATAAACTGCTGCTCTCTGTCTCTGTACAAATAGGGAAAAGAGAAAGAAATAATGCCTTTGAGAAAAACAGTTTAAAATCCAAGAGATGTTAGGACTATGCGTCACTATAAGGAACTTTTTCTACTCAAAGAATGTAATGATTGATAGACAAAAGACTGAAAGACTGAATGATTAGACCATGAGTGATAGTCCCAAAGCATGGCATGTTTTATTTTGTATTATTTCAGATGAAAAGAGAATGAGATTGGGTGGGGAACAAGGTAGCTATTGGAAGAGGCATGTGAGGGTGCTAGATGCTGAATCAGTTAGAATAAACAAAAGGCCTTTTTTTGGGGGGGGTGATAATCTAGATACTGGTTGAGTGCTCAGGAAAATAGTTACAATATACAAATGGGCTATTCAGATCCTTCTGACTCAGTGAGATGACTTGCTGGCTCTTCCATAGCATGATTCCTTTTTTATTGTGAGTCTTTGAGAGTGCAAAGGGCATTGCAATTATAAAGCATTGATACAGCTTTTGTCATCCTGTGACTGAGTACCTCTGCACCTCACTTCCCCCTTATTTGTATTTCAAATATGAATAATTAACCACATCCGTCCCATTATGAATCAAGAGGTAATGCTAGGTCCATGACATTCATTGTGCTAGAATTAGGAAGTTCCGAGTCAGGTCTTCCATTCAGGATTATGTTATTTCAGTCCTGCCTTTTGGCAATCTGTGCCTTAGTCAGCTTGTCCAGCTATTCACATTTCCCCTGGAAGAAAGACTTGGATGAAATTTGAAGCTAGTGATACCTTTTTTTTTTTTAATAAATAAAATAAATTGTTTTAAACTTCTTTAGGCTCTTGAATGTGAGAGAGGCAAACATTCTCCAAACTTGGGTTAGTTTTCCCAGTTTGGAATTGTCAGAGAAGGAACAGAGTGGCTAGATTAATTTTATGTTGGAATAACTAAGCACAGAAACCCCTTTGATCCACAGGCGTCTGGTCTTGGCTTTCTATTATTGTCCAAAGGGGTCAGTGTGTTGGATGACTGATTGGTTGGAATAAGTGAGATCACCCTTCCAAAAGAAAGGTTGGAAACCAGAAAGAAGTAATTAGAGATACAGCACTGTTTGGGCTTCCTGGCTATGTAGCCACTTTAGACCTGCTTATCAACCATCCGGACTTCATTTATACAGCTCCGTTTCATGCTCTAAGAGGCAGCTTCTCACAGTATGTTCACAGGCAACCAGTTCCCTTTTCAAACAGTCCAAAGGATTTCAAAGTAATATTTAGCTCAGTCAGGCAGAACTTCAGGTTGGTGTGTAAAACCCTTAAGTAGTAAGGGAGGAAGAGAGAAGGGGAAGGGAGGGGAAGAGAAGGAGGAAGGGGAAAAAGGGTTAAAAAAAAAAAGCCAAGCAACATTTTAATAATATACTATGTCTTTCCAACTTTTAGTTTGTGGGATACAGCCTTATATGACATTGTCTTACAAATTGAGCTACCCTGCCTGTAAAATGAGGATATTGGACTAGATGGTCTCTGAGGTTCCTTTCATTATTAGATCTCTGAATTTTGATTTTTAATTGGTTGCTGCCACTTTAAAGAAATATAGTAATGTTTGATTTTTGAAATTAAAAAACACCAATAAGTTATGATTTTAAGATTCATATGAATATCTAACTTTAGGTTTTCTTAATGGAAAGTTTTTAATACTTATGCAATTGGCCATAAGTCTTTTTAAAGGTGGGCACACTTGTGATATTGCCCTTATTTCAGTGACATTTACACAATTAAGTAGTTTAAAATTTAAGATTAGATTTCAACGAGAATTTTTGATACTGCTAATTAGTGCCATGAATAATAGAAATCTAAAGAAGCATACAAAAATAAAGGAAAAAAACAAAGCATCTCTCTCTTACTTTGTCAGAAGACCCTTAACTTTGCATTTGAGATAGGTAGATGATAAGATGATTAGAATATTGGATCTTGAGTCAGTAAAACCTAAGTGCAAACTCAGCCTCATAATTTCTGGTTATGTGACTCTTAGCAAGTAATTTAACCACTGTTTCCTTCAGTTTTCTCATCTGTAAAATGTAGGTATTACTACTACCTACCTCTCTGAATTGTTATGAGGATCAAATGAAATATTTGTAGAGTGCTTTACACACCTTAAAGCTTCATGTTATGGTTGGTTTTGTTTATTGTTAATAAAGGCAAGACACAATTTGGGAAAAGTAGGCAAAACACACATCTAAGGTTGGTAAAGACATCCTATACTAACTATTGGTTTTGCATTTTTTTCTATCCCTAGTACATTTTGGTGTTTCTGGAACATAAATTGGTACTTAATAAATGCTTGTTGATTGACAAGACTATTGACTGGCTATATCAATTGGTTGAGATGAGAGTTGCCTTAGAGGCGTGGTTCATAAAGATGTTAGGTATTAGATGTTAGATATTACCGTGTGTCAGAAGCTGTTGGAAAATTAGCAGATATATACCTGGACACAGATGGACACAGGGGTGAACTAATAGGTGGTTATAAATTTGGAAACTTCTCCATGATCTTTGAAGTACAAAGCAAGATAGAGGATTTTAAGGAGATGCCCTGAATAATTTAGTTTTCCTTTCATTCCCTGTTGTCTCATTGACAATAATATACAAATTATAGAGCCCAGGAAATATATTTTCCTTTTTAATAGTATTTTATTTTTCTAACTATCTTCAAAAACAGTTTTCGGTATTCAACTTTGCAAAACCTTGTGTTCCAAATTTTTCTCCCTTCCCTTCTTCTGCCCCAAGACAGCTAGCAACTGGATATAATTTAAGCATGGGCAAGTCTTCTAAATTTATTTTCATATTTATCAGCTGTACAAGAAAAATCAGATCAAAAGGGGAAAAACAACAATAATAACAGAAAGGTGAAAATACCATCCTTTGATCGACATTCAGTGTCCATAGTTCTCTCATTGTATGCAGATGGCACTTCCCATTACAAGTGTTTTGGAATTGCCTTGAATCACCTCATTGTTGAAAAGAGTCAAGTTTATGACAGTTGATCATTTCATAATCTTCTTGTTACTATGTTCTATGTTCTCTTGGTTCTACTCACTTCACTCAGAATCAGTTCAATTAAGTTTTTCCAGGCTTTTCTGAAATCAGCCTGTTCAAAATTTCTTATAGAAAAATAATATTCCATTACATTCTATATACCATCATTTATTTAGCCATTTTCTAATCGATAGGTATCCTTTCAATTTTCATTTCCTTGCCAGTATAAAAAGAGCAGCTATAAACATTTTTGCACATGTGAGTCCTTTTCCCTCCTTTATGATCTCTTTGGGATACAGACCCAGTAGAAACACTGCTGGATCAGAGGGTTTGCATGGGCTTATAATCTTTTGGACATAGTCCCAAATTGCTCTCCAGAATGGTTGGATCATTTTACAACCCCACCAGCAATTCATTAGTGTCCCAGTTTTTCCACATCCCATCCAACATTTATCATTGTCTTTTCCTGTCATCTTAGCCTATCTGAGAGGTGTTAAGTGGTACCTCAGCGTTATCTCAATTTGCATTTCTCTAACTAAAAGTGATTTAGAGCATTTTTTCATATGACTAAAAGTGGCTTTAATTTCTTTGTCTAAAAATTGTTCATATCCATTAGCCAATTACTAATTTAAATTTAATTTAATTTTTAATTTAAATTTAATTTAATTTTAAAGAGATACTTTTGCTTTAGTACCCTATTTCCTTTTGTAGAATAGACACAAACCTTTTATCAGAGAAAAAGCATGAGAAGAACAATTTTAAATCTGTCTTTAGCGGATTTTCGACATACAAGAGAACAAAGCCGTAATACAAGCTAACATCAAACTTCAGTGCATTGGAAGCTGATTTTGAGCCAAAGTCTATAAAAAACAACAATAAATCACAAAACATTTAGTATTAGTCTTTTTCCCCTTATTTAATCTTTTATTTTTCCCAATTACATGTAAAAACAATTTTTACATTTTTACTCCAGATTTTGAATTCCAAATTCTTTCCCTCTATTCCCCCATCTCCATTGAGAAGACAAGCAATTTGACATAGGTTATACATGTGTAGTCATGCAAAGCCCATTTCTATCCTGTGAAAGAAAGCAGAGGAAAAAAACAAGAAAAATAAAGAAAAAGTATCTTTGATCTGCATTTAGGCCCTACCAGTTCTTTTTCTATCATAAGTTCATAAGCTCTATATAAGTCTTGGATCATTATATTGCTGAGAATAGTTAAATTATTCTTGGTAGATTATCATATAGTATTGCTGTTAATGTGTACAACCCTCTCCTGATTCTGCTTATTTCACTTATGTAAATATTTCCAAGTTTTCTGAGAGCACCCAGCTCTTCATTTCATAATCACTAATTACTCCCCAGTTGATGGGCATCCCCACAATTTCCAATTCTTTGCCCCCAGAAAAGAGCTGCTGCAAATATTTTTGTTACATAATTCCTTTTCCTTTTTGTATTTTGTCTCTTTTTGCTTACTGACAAATAGTGGTAGGACTAAGTCAAAGGGTATATGCATGGTACTATAACCCTTTGGACATAGTTCCAAATTGCTCTAAAGAATGGTTGAATCAGTGTACAACTTCATCACTATTACATTACTGTTTTAATTTTCCCACGTCCCCTCCAGCATTTGTCATTTTCCTTTTCTGTTAATGTTAGTTGAAATGACAGGTGTGGGGTAATAACTCAGAATTATTTTCAGTTTGCATATCTTTCATCAATATAAAATGAGAGTTACAATATTAAAGTGATTATAATAAAAATAACAATAACAATACAGCCCTGTGGTTAAGAGGAAAAAAGAATGAAGAAGCTAAAAGAGCCCTATGTGAAATCTTCTGATTTGAAATTATGTTCTAACTTTGCAACTTATTACTGTGTGAACTAGGATTGAGGTCTATTTCCTCATCTTGTGGACTCTTAGATCTATTTCACTTCCAAATATGGGCTCTCTTGTGGACTCATGTCTATTTCACTTCCAAAACTGGGCTCTCTTGTGGACTCTTAGGTCTATTTCACTTCCACATCTGGGCTCCATTCTTCTTCGGACCTTGCAACATTGAGAGACCAAGAGACACTGTGGTGTTTGGAGAGTGTGAAGTCCTCTATAAATATTTCATTATCACATAGTTTTCTTCTGCTTGAGAAAACACAAAAGACAAGGGTGAGCTAAAGTCAGAACCTGGAAGCCTTTGCCAGCTGCTCCCTCCTCCCCTGCTACAGGTGTAAACACTGCTGAAATATTTCTCCGCTAAGAAAGGGGTGGGGGACAAGTGACTGGAGATTTGCATAATTTGTAATTAGCAAAAGGTTAAGTGATGCTGTCTGAAGTCTTTGCTTCAGAGTCCTGCACTTTTCCTTCCACGAAAGTTGGGGGATAGACTTCTATGACAATTTCAACTTCTTCCAACATCTACACTGGGACAGTCTGTTCTTTCCTCTCCCCACCCATTCTTGGAGGAGAAAAGGCAAAATCTCTCATCTAAAGCCCTCTCTCCCATTTGATTGGGTTGCTTTCAAGCCCTGCCGCGTAGCAACAACAGATATTATTTTTTATGCTTTAAATTTGCAAGCACTGTTAAGCAAAGGAATGTCAACTAATTCTGTCATTACACTTTATTGGATATAGTAAAGATCATTTATATCTGCCTAAATCGGATGATAGCCCCTGGAGCAGACAATCCATTTCAGAATACTTCACTGAAAATTCAGGTTTTTCATACTATTCCCTCTGCCTGGTATCCTTCCCCACATGTACTTTTCCAATTCCTATCTGCTTTCAAGGTTTAGATCAAATACCGACTTTTCCTTGAAGTCAACCCTGATACCAGAAGGAAATATTACCTCTATTCTCTAAACTCATTACCATCTCATTACTGTGTACATTTTATTCATTCAAGCTTGTATTATAGTTATTAGTATCAATGCTTAGCACAGAGTTTTGTATATTGTAGGAATGTAATAAATGCCTTTTGTATTGACATGAATTCTGTTCATTTTTTAATATTTCTAAACTGGTCTAACATAGATCTTGGCTTGTTTTCTTCATCATATTTATCTTTTGGGTGAATGAAGGAATCATTCCAGGAATGAAATCTGGTATATCTTTCCTCCCCATAGGAATTAGGCTGATAACTACTATTCTTAGAATATTTATCTTCCACATTGCCAAGCTTGTGTAGCAACATCTTATTTTCTGTTTTTATTTTAAAGTTGTATGTGTCTGTGTGATGGGGGTATATTATTTTTTAAGAACTTTTATTTCATATTGAAGATTATAATAGCTTTCACTATCTTAATATAGGAACAAATGGGGGCAGGACTTCTGATTCCTTCCCTTCTGACTTGAGTGACCTTATGACAACTCTTTGGGGCCTCAGTTTATAGATCTATAAAATAAGAGGGGGTCATGTCATCAGTGTATCATTCCCAAATAAAGAGTGTTTAAAAGAACGAAGTCCAGAATCAAGCCTTGAGATAACTTAGTACCTAGAGAAATCAGAATGATGCAAACTGGTCCAGTGTAGACAAGACTGATGGAGAATGTTACCATCACATACTTTATTATAAGGGAGCTTATTAAGATTACATACACAGGTTCTGTACTGAGGTTAGAAGAGGGAATTCTGTCTTAAATAAATCACACGAAGGGCTTTACATGAAATAGGAGAAATGATTAGCTGGTGGTAAAAGGATGAAAAAGCTGGAAGGGGGTTATCAAGAAAGGTGGGGGAAACTTTTGAAAAATATCATAGGACAGATTTTTCATCTTCCTAGAAATGATTGGGTGGCTGGACTACATATTGATTGATCACTTTTTGGGCCTTTTCACCTATGAGCATATGCGTCTATGACTGCTGGGCAACAATTTTATTTATCATGATTTTTTTCCAGAGGAGCACACAATCAGCAACCACAAAAAATGAAAAAGTGAAACTAGTTGTTTACTTTCTCTTCAAGTATGAATTGACTTTAAAACCAGAAAAAATGTCAGTGCATATTTACCATTTAATAGCTTTTCACAGTAAACCTACCAGCCTAGCAAAGATGAACTTACTCAATGATATTATTTTCATACTTATATACTTAGATTACATTTAAGTATAGGCTATTAAATTTTCAAACAGATATTCTCCTGTCTGCCTCTTCTATGTGGTTTATAATATATATGAATCAGGACTGAATTTTTTGTAAGGAAATTAAAATTCAACTGAGTACTTGGTTTCAGCTGAATAGCTTAGTTTGACTTTTAAAGTTGAATTTTTTTGTTCAGTTATGTCAAACTTTTAGTGACTTCATTTTTGGATATTCTTGACAAGAGATACTTGTTTGCCCTTTCCTTCTTCAGTTCATTTTACAAATGAGGAAACTGAGGCAAATAGTATTAAGCAACTTGCCCAGAGCCACCTAGATATATTAAGTGTTTGGCGTGGATTTGAACTCATGACAATGAGTCTTCCTGATTGGAAACCCTGTGTGCTATTTATTGTGCCATCTATCTGCCTTTTGCACCACCTAGAGTACTATCAATGTACCTCTTCTTAGTTGTTTTATTTTACTTTTTTCCTCAATACGATTTTTCCAAATATATGTAAAGATAAATTTTAACATTCTTTTTCATTTTTATTTTATTTTTAATTAAAGCTTTTTATTTTCAAAATATATGCATGGATAATTTTCAATATTCACCCTTGCAAAAGCTGGTGTTCCAAATTTTTTCCCTCCCTTACCCCACCTTTCCCCTTAGACAGTTTAAGTAAACCAATATATGTTAAACATGTGCAATTCTTCTATACATATTTCCACAAATATAGTGCTGCACAAGAAAAAAATCAGATAAAAAAGGAAAAATGAAAAAGAAAACAAAAGCAAACAACAAAAACAATAAAAATACTATGTTATAATTCACATTGTCACCACTGTCTTCCCTATCTCTGGGTGTAGATGGCTCTCTTCATCACAAGATCATTGGAATTGGTCTGAGTCATCTCATTGTTGAAAAGAGCCACGTCTGTCAAAATTGATCATCATATAATCTTGCTCTATATTTGTATATAATGTTCTCCTGGTTCTGTTCGTTTCACTTAGCATCAGTTCACGAACGTCTCTCCAGGCTTCTGTGAAATTATCTTGCTGATCATTTCTTATAGAACAGTAACATTCGATAACATTCATATGCCATAACTTATTCAGCCATTCTCCCACTGATGGGCATCCACTCAGTTTCCAGTTCCTTGCCACTACAAAAAGGGCTGCTACAAACATTTTTGCACATCAACATTCATTTTTACAAGATTTTGTGTTCCAATTTTTTTCTCCCTCATTTCCTTTCTCCTCTCCCCAGACAGCAAGCAATTTGATGTAAGTTAAATATATACAAATGATTCTAAACATATTTCCATATTTGTCATGTTGTGCAAGAAAAAGTAGTCCAAAAAAGTAAAAAAAAAATCCATGAGAAAAAAAAATTAACAAACACAAAAAGGTGAAAATGTTATGCTTTGATTCATATTTAGTCTCCATAGTTCTCTCTAAGGATGAGAATGGCATTTTTTCATCCTGAGACCTTTGGAATTAATTGTCTCATTCCCTTCCCCAGCTATTTCCCTATGGAGTAAAATAGCTTTCTAGACCCAATTCCATCTTTAAATTCATTCCAGTGGAAGAGAGGTTCGATCACTACCTACCACTTATCTCTATTTCCCCCTTCCTCTATAAAAGCACTAATTTGCACAACTCTATTATGTGGAAAAAAATTCTCTATCCTACCCATCTCTTCCTTCTCTCCCAGTGTATCCTTCTTTCTCACCCCTTCATCTTAAAAACAATCATCTCAACATAATCAATTTGTTCTCAGATCCTCTGTTTATATGAATTCCTTCTGACTTCCCTAATAATGATAAAGTTCTTAGGAATTACATATATTATCTTCCCATATAGAAATGTAAAAAATTGAACTTTGTTGAATTTTATCATTACTCTTTCATGTTTACCTTTTTATGCTTCTCGAGTCTTGTATTTGAAAGTCAAAATTTCCATTCAGTTCTTGTCTTTTTATTAGGAATGTCTGAAAATCCTTTATTTCATTAAATATCAATTTTTTCCTCCTGAAGAACTGTATTAAATTTTCCTGGGTAGGTTGTTTTTGGTTGTATTTCTTAGCTCCTTTCCCTTCTTGAATATCTCATTTCAATCCCTTAGTTCTTTTCACATGAAAGCTACTAAATCTTTTGTAAACCCAACTCAGTCTCTACAATATTCGAATCACTTCTTTTTTGATGCTTACACTATTTTCTCCTTAACCGTGGAACTCTAGAATTTAGTTATAATATTTCTGGTAGTTTACATTTTGCAGTCGCTTTCAGGATGTGATGGTGAAGCCTTTTTATTTCTATTTTACTCTATGGACCTAAGATATCAGAGCAATTTTCCTTTACCACATTTTGACATATGATATTTAGTCTCCTTTTATGATTGTGGTTTTTAAGTAATCCAATGATTCTTAAATTACTTTTCCTCAGACTATTTCTTAAGTCAATTTTTGATGATATATTTCATATTTTCTATTTTCCTATTATTTTTACTCTGTTTTTAATACTTAATATAAGAGATATAATGTTCTTCTCTACTAGGTGGTAAATTCTTTCTCACTATGCTCTATTTTGTATCAATAACCCCAGAGATGAGCATTTCATCCATATCTAAACTCTTTGTGACCCATTTTTGTGGTTTTCTTGGCAAAGATACTGAAGTAGTTTGACATTTCTTTTTCCAGTTTATTTACAGATGAGGAAACTGAGGCAAACAGTTAAAATAAACTTGTTCAGGGTTACACAACCAGTAAGAATGATAAAAAATAGAAAATATGAATATCATAAAAAACTGACTTAGGAAATAGTTTGCAGAGAAATAATTTAAGAATTATTGGATTAGGGGCAATGAGATGGTGCACTGGCCCCAAAGTCAGGAGGACACTTAATACTTCCTAGCTGTGTGACCCTGGGCAAGTCACTTAACCTTGCTTGCTTCAGCAAAATAAAACAAAAACAAACAATAATAACAACAGTAGTAAATTCATGAAGATTTATTGGATTACCCAAAAGGAGAGTAAATTTCACATATCAATATGTGGTAAAGGAAAACTGCCTTAATAGCTTAGATCTAGAAAGTAAACTAGAAATCAAAAGACTTCACCATCACCTTCTGAAAGTGAATGCAGAATGTGAACTACCATTTTACCATCCTGCACTCAGGAACTTGAATCTTTCTAACTCTTGACCTGCCTCAGAAGCCTCAGAGACTAACATGAGATCTTGGTAATAGAAGGTGCTTATGCAGTGGCAAGTATATTGAATTTAAGTCATAAAACCTAATCTAATTTAACTTAATGCCTGGAACCAATTCATTTAACTAACTTTCCTCTTCTATAAAAGCAGATAGATATTTGACCAATAGACATAAATACAAAAGTTACACAATGTGGGTCGGCCTGGAGGAGTTGCAGTCAGCCTGGAAGGAATCTCCACATACATTGGATTAGCAATCCATCTGAATATTTGAATATACAGCAATTATGATATAATTCCATAGGACACCGATGTCTCATCTCTTTCTTTAAACTTCCAGGAATTATTGCTGACCTTGGGTTCAATTAGCCTTTTTCTCTGAAGCTTTAATTATAGCTATTTCTATATTGTTTTCTTCCTTGCCAGGTAATAGGTTTTTTTTTTTCTTTCTTTTTTTTTTTTTTAATGGCCAATTTTTTTTCCTTGTTTTTGCTCATTTTTCTAGCCTGTTTCTTGACTCTGAACTTTAATGTAAAGTTTGTCTCTGCTCACCTGGGGGGAGGGTAGGGAGGCACTGTCCCAATTCTCAGGCTGTTGTTTTCGGTACTAGTTCTCGGGGTCTGTGTGTTTTGGGTGTTTCCAAGATGGTTCCATCTAAGGAAAGGTACGATCTTTGCTCTTGCCTTTATCCAGGATGGATTATCGATCTCTTGCAGTCACGAGCTTTTGTTTGCCTTATACTGTAACTTTGGCCCTTTTCCCCCATGTCCCACTACCAGCATTATTTTTCACCCCAGAATGTTCATTTATGGACAATAGAATTGCTGATTAGGGTCAGATGCACCTCATGTCAGCAAAGGGTTCCCTCTGGCCATTTTTCTCAGCCCCCCTTATCTTCTCTTTGCTGAAAGCTCCCCATACTGCTGCTGGCCCTGTCGTGGTTGCCTCCATGGGCCATTGCTAGTGTCTTGCCCCATGTACTCCAGGCCAGCCCCACTTTTGGGTGTTTTCTAAGGCTAGAAGAATGTCTTCTTCTGACTTTTTTTTTATTCTATCATTCCAAAATTTGATTTTAAGGGGTTATTTTAAAGTTGTCTGAAGGGAATGTTGGGAGGGTTCTGTTGGCCTACCATTTTGGCTCTGCTGCCCACTAACTATCTCTTGACCCTCAAACCAAATATTATTAATACTATTCTCCACTCTCAGACCTCATTCATATAGCTATAACAATAATAAGCATCTTGCCTACTTAGTAATATTCTTTCCTAAGAACAAGGTCATGTCTCAAGGCTGTCAAAAGTTTGAGAGTTTGTTAGAATTGTCCTGAACGTGGCAAACACATACTTACTATTACTCTGTCAGAATTCTATATAAGTGAACACCATTTCCCAACAATGAGAATACATTAGTTTAGAACTTGAAAAGATGTCTCAGTTTTACAAAGAAATAAAAAAGCAAGTTGAATGCTTAGGTCTATGAAACAGCAAACATTTTCTCCTTTTTGCCACCAGTAGAAGATAGTGATAATGATTGTGTTTCTCTCCTGGAATATAAAAGGTTGGAGTAGAATGCACTCCCAAGAAATTGAGAATATTTGTCACCTATTGTTATAACAACAGAAAACTACCGGTAATCTAGAAGCATTGTGATGGCTTCACCCTCCAGAAAACCTTCGATTTATTCTGCCTCAAACAATTATCTTTGTTAAAAACAAATAACCATATTTGTTCTTGTAAAGCTGTCCCAAGTTGCTAATACACTAAAACCATGCCCTTCCCTAAATTCCTGGTTGCAGTTCTGACATTTTATAGCTAGAACTTAGAGGCCTGTCCAGCACTGTCAGGGTGCCCAATTTACATCATTTTTGTATCACAAACAGGACTGGTTAATGTCACACAGAGATGCTAAGCACTTTATGCAAAAAGTTCACTTCTAAGGACTTTGACATTATTAACAGGAACACCCTGCAAAGCATTAAAATCTCAGGTTAATTGGTCTGCCTAACTTTCTGGAACACAGAAGAAAACAGGAAATAGTCTTGAGATCTTAAAATTTTAGGCAGGGAAAAATAAATAGCATTTACTAAGCTCTTACCATATGCCAAGCATTGTATTAAGCCCTGAGGATAAAATTATGTATAAGCAAAAATAAATAAATAAAAACCAAACATTCCCCCCCCCCAAAAAAAAAAAAAAATCCCTGCCTTTGCTCTAGTGAGGCTGGCTTGGCTATTCTACAAACAAGACCTTCCATTGCTTGGCTAGTGACATTTTCTTTGGCTGCCCCAAGCCTGGAAAGCTCTTATTCCTCTGTTCCACTACTGACCCCCTGACTTTCCTCTAAGACTCAACTAAAATCTCATCTTCCCCCGCAAGCCTTCAGAAACTTCTCTTAATTCCAATTGCTTTCTTTCTGTTAATGATTTCCTAAGCTTTGTATATTTTTGTTTACATATTGAATCTTCTATTAGATTGTACATTTCTTGAGGGAAGAAATTATATTTCTCCTCTTTTTTGTATTAACAGAGTTTAGCACAGTGCCTAGCACATAGTAGACAGTTAATACATGTTTATTGATTATGTGATTGATCATTAAAGGGGAATGACACTATAAAGAAGTGAACTGAAAAGGCAGCAGAAAGATGTCTCTCAGATCATATGAGGTCAAAGTCTTGACAATTCAAAAGCAAAACCAAGGAAATAATGAAAGTTGGTCAGCTTGGATCCCTTCCTAAAATAGATGCCCCAGGGAAAACTCCCCATTGGGAGGAGTTCAGTAGGATAGAGTTAAGTTGCAGAGTGAGAAGGTCACAGGAAAGTTCTAGGGTGAGGTGGTTTCTGGAAAGACAACTTCAGCATCATGGTAATCTGGGAAATCAGAAACAGACACAGTTGGGTTTTTCATCCAACTTCTGCAATATTCAATCCATCATATCATTATAATGCTTGCATAGAATTTCTGTCAAAGGCACCATCTTTCCATTGTTTCAGGTTCATAAACTCAGGATTATTATCAGCACTTCATTTCCCTCAACATACATATTCAGTCAATTGCCAGATTTTTTTTTTGCCATTTCAACCTTTACATCTCTTGTATCCTCTCCTCTCCAGTCACACAGCAACTATCTTAAGTACAAGTACACTCCTCACTTAGAATATTACAATATACTCCTAATTGGTCTCTCTGCTTCAAGTCTCCTCACCAGTCTAGCCTATATACTGTTCTCAAATAATTTCCTTAATCATAGACCTGACCATGACTCTAGAATAAAATATAAGCTTCTTCTGTTTAGTTTATTTTTTGAATTTATTTACTATTTTATTTTCCCCAGATACTCGGAAAAACATTTTTATATTCATTTTTAAAACTTTAAAACATTCTTTTCCTTCTTCCCTTTCTACATCTCCTCATTGTGAAGGCAGTTTGAGAAAAATTAAACATGTATAGTCATGCAAAGCATTTACATAATAGTCACATTGTGAAAGAAAACACAGGAAAAAAAACCATCAAGAAAAATAAAGAAAAATTTAAAAAGCATGCTTCAGTCTGTATTCAGACACCATCACTTCTTTCTATGAGGATTGATAGCATTTTTATCATAAGTCCTTTAGAGTTGTCTTGTATCATATTGCTGAGAATAGCTGAGTTATTCATTGCTGACCATCTTACAGTATTGCTGTTACTGAGTACACAGTACATTTTACTTTACCTCAGCTTATGGAAGTCTTTCCAGGTTTTCTAAGAGCACCCTATTCATCATTTCTTATAGAACAATGGTATTCTATCATAATAATGTATCACAATTTGTTCAACCATTTCCCAAATGATGGGTATTCCCTCAATTTCCAATTCTTTGCCACCACAGAAAGAGCTGCTATAAATATTTTTGTACACATAAGTCCTTTTCCTTTTTGTTTTTATCTTTTTTTGGATATGGACATAGTAGTGGTAATGCTAGGTCAAAGGATATGCATGGTTCCATAAACCTTGGGTGCAGTCTCATATTACTCTAGAGAATGGCTGACTCAGTTCACAACTCCACCCTCAGTGTATTAATGTCTCTTTTTCTTCACATCCCCTCCAATATTTGTCATTTTTTTTCTGTCCTAGTAGCCAATCTAATAGATATAAGGTAATACTTTAAAATGGTTTTAATTTGCATCTCTTCAATCAATAGGGAATTAGAGCATTTTTTTCTCATATGGCTATAGATAGTTTTAATTACTTCATTTGAAAACACTTTATATCTTTTTATCATTTATCAATTGGAGAATGGCTCCTACTTTTATAAATTTGACTCAATTCTCCATATATTTGAGAAATGAGACCTTTGTCAGAGAAATTTCAAGTTTTTTCTGTTACTATTGCTAACCATATTTAGCTTCATTCTATTTTCCCTGTTTATTTTTATACTCTCTTATTTTCACCCTGTATCTCCTCAAAAGTGTTTTGTTTCTTACTACCTCCTTCCCCAATCTGCTCTCCTTTCTATCACTCCCCTTTCTCTTATTTATTTCCTCTTCTGTTTTCTTGTAAGTTAAGATAGATTTCTTTATCTAGTTTAATGTATATGTTATTACCTTTTTAACCAATTTTAATGAAAGTTAGGTTCACTCATTCTGTCTCACCTTTTTGCCTTCCCTTCCAGTGTAAAACCTTTTCTTGCCTCTTTTGTGTGGGTTAATTTACCCCATTGTACTTCTTCTCTTATATATTTCTATCTTAATTTTATTTTTAAGATATGATCTCTTCACATTCAACTCACACCTATGTCCTCTGCCATATACACACACACACACACACACACACACACACACACACACACACACACACACACACACTCTCTGCCCTAATAATAAATAAGGTTTTATTAGTTACAAGTATCACCTGCTCATATAGGAATAGAAACAGTTTCACCTTATTTCACCTTAGGTCACTTAGAAATCCTAAATCCCTTAGGATTTCTCTCTCTTATTTTTTTCTGATTCTCCTGAGTCTTTGTTCTTTTTGTCAAGAATGCTCTGAAAGTCCTTTATTTCTTTGAATATTCATTTTTCCCTTGAAGAATTATACTCAGTTTTGTTGCATAATAATTCATGGTTCTAATCCTAGCTTCTTTGCCCTCTGGAGTATCATATTCCAATCCTTTAATGTAGAAGCTGCTAAAGCTTGTGTAATCCTGAGTGTGGTCCCATGTTTATTTCTGGCTGCTTGCAAAATTTTCTCTTTGACCAAGCAGCTCTAGAATTTTGCTTTAATATTACTGGGATTTTTTATTTTGGATTTTTTTTTCAGGAAGCGATCAATGGTTCTTCCAATATCAGGGTAACTTTCTATGTTAATTTCTTGAAATATATAATCTAGACTTTTTATCATTTGGCTTTCAGGTAGTCCAATAATTTTTAAATGATCTGTCCTTGATCTATTTTTCAAATCAATTGTTTTTTCCAATGAGGCCTTCCACATTTTCTTCTTATTTTTTTATTCTTTTGATTTTGTTTTATACTTTATTGATTTCTCATAAAGTTATTCAGTTATAATATTTACTCAGTTATAATTTTTAAGGAATTATTTTCTTCAGTGAGTTTTTGTTTCTCCTTTTCCATTTGACCAATTCTACTTTATATGAGTTTTTTTTTTTCTTTAGGGAATTTTCGTGTCTCTCTGTCCAATTGGCCAAAAACAAAAAGTTTTTTTAAAGCAATCTTCTCATTGACTTTTAAAACTTTTATTATTTGACCTGATCTATTTTTGAAGTGTTATTTACTTCATTTTTGGTGGTCTTTTCCCAAGCTCTTGATTCATTTTTTAATGATTATCTTGCATGATTCTTCATTTCTCTTCCCATTTTTCTTCTGCTTCTTTTACTTGATTTTCACAATTCTTTTTGACCTTTTCTTATAACCTGAGAACGATTCTTATTTTGCTTGGAAGCTTTGGATGTAGGAGCTTCGACTTTGTTATATCAACTTCTGAGTATGTATTTTGATTTTCCTTGTCACTATTGTAACTTTCTATGGTCCGAATTTTTTCTGTTACTTTCTCATTTTCTTGTTCTATTTTTTGACTTTAAACTCTTTATTAAAGCAGTTCTCTATTTCGAGGATTAAGAGCATTGTCTCAAGCTTCGTGGATTTTGTGCAGCTGTTTTCAGAGAAGCTTCTAGGAAACTGTTAATTTTCAGTTTTCTTCCAAGGTAGTATTTGATCTAAGCAGAGGTGTGTTTATTATTCTCCTGTACTATGCACTCTTTTTAAATTTTCTTATAATAGCTTTTTATTTTTCAAAATATATAGTTTTCAGCATTCACTCTTACAAAACCTTGTGTTCTAAATTTGTCTCCCTCCCTCCTCACTTCTCTCCTTCCTTATATAGCAAGAATTCCAATTCATTCTCTGGTTTGTGAACAATCACAAGCACTCTTTTCTGCTCTGAAACTGTGATGAAGGTTCCTGTTCCACTTTGGGTCACCAAATCTGGTGTGATAGTGTCCTGGCTCACACTGAGACTGCCATCCAGGACTGTATGGGCAAAGAGACATCCCCGTCATCTCCCTCTGAGATTCAGCCCTTTTACTGTCTGTGGGCTGCAAGCTCCGGAAGCAGCTGTGGCTGCTGCTGAGTCAGTCAGTGGCTTTCCAGGGCTACTCCTGATTTGTTGGAGCCCAGTCTGTACTGGACTGTGTCCATTTTCATCCGAGTGTGACAGAACTTTCTTGCCAACCCTCTCAGTTTTCTTTAGGTAGAACATTATTTCACCTCATTCTTCTGTGGGTTCTGCTGCTCTGGGAATTTTTTATATTCTTATTTAAAGATGTTCAGAAGGGTTCTTGGGAGATCTCAGTCAAGTAGCTGCCTTTTCCTTCTAACTTAGCTAGACCTCCTCTTTTTTGCTTTTAAGCACCTACACATAGCAGTAGAGGGGGGGGGGGAATGGGAGTTCTCACGTGAGTGGAATCTTGAAGGATTCCAGACCAAAAAAGGGACTGAGATCTTGAATTAATTTGGTAGCCACATGAATTAAGACAATAAAAAGCTATATGTTATTGTGCAGCAGGGGAAGAGAAAATAGAGCCAAGGTATTGACAAAAATTGAGACTTTGACTCAGTGGCTGAACACCTGGGTCTCTAAAGGAACGATAGTGTCCTAGATTGCAAAGTTGGGAGGAAAGGTTTGTTTTGTGTGGAGGGAAAGATAATTATTTCCATTCTAGAATTGAATTTTCAATGCCTCTGGGATATCTAAATGGAGATGACCAGCAAGGCACTTTGTGCTATCAGATGCTCCAGAGTGGGATGAAGGCTGGAGATATAGTTGTGTGAATCACCGGCAGTGATAATTGAACCCATGGGAACTGAGAGCTCTTAAATAGAATGCGGAGATGGCCCAGGACAGAACCCAGGCCACACTCATACTTTTGGGGTGGGAGTTGGATAACTCAGCAGAAGAGATTTGGAAAGGTAGGTAGAAGGAAGAGCAGTTTTGGAAAACTAACCGAGAAGTAGAATACAAGAAGAGGAAGTATCAGTTAATAGTCCCGAAGATACAGAAGGATGAATGAAGACTAGAGAGATCAAGTCAAAAGCAGAACAGGCCCTTCCCTCAAGGAGTTTACATTTTATTAAGGCTCTGGGTGACAATTTGTATACCCAGAAATAAATACAAAATATATACAAATATATACAAAGAGCAAAATATATACAAAGAACAAAATAGATTCAGGTTGGAAATGGGCACGAGCAACCGAAGGATCAGCCTTGTGTGAAGTGGAATTAAGAAACAAAGGGGGGGAAAAAGAAGTATATTCCATACCTGGGCACTAGCCTGGTCAAAAGGCGGGTGGGAGATGTAAAGGTAACAAATAGGCCAATATAGTAGGAAAGTACTTGAAGAAGGAGTGTGATATAGCCTGGAAAGGCTGCCTGGACTTAGATTATGAAAAGGTTTTTAATGTTAAAGTATTTTATCTGAGGAGGGATGGGCAGCCACTGAAGCTCCTCAAGCAGGGGGAGGTGAGAGGGTCAGACTTGTTCTGTAGAACTGCCATTTTGGTTTCTATGTAGAAGAGTAGGATCAGAGGTGGGAAGAGACTTGGGGAGAGATCCATTGATTGGCGATTACAGTAGTTTAGGGCAGGACTTCTTAAACTTATTCCATTCATGACCCCTTTTCTCCTGAGAAATTTTTACATGAGCCCAGATATATAGATATATAAAATAGGTATACAAATAAAAGTTTTACTGATTACAAATCATAGTTTCATGATCCCCACATTCAGTTATGGGGTCGTCACCCACAGTTTAAGAAGTGTTGGTCTAGGTAAGAGGTCATGAGAGCCTGAACAAGACTTGGTGGTGTCTGTGTAGGAGAGAGAAAGCAATGGATGGGAGAGATTTTGTGGAAGTAGAATTAATTGTAATTTAGGATCTGATTTGGTTGGGGGTTTTGAAGGAACAAAGAAAGAATCAAATTCAGAGTTTATATATATTTTTGAGCTGGTGGCTTGGTTATAAGTTTGAAGATATCCCAAAAACTTTCTGTGTGATAGAGACGGGCTTCTTGGTATTTTAATCATTCACTACAAATAAATGAGCAAATCTGTGCAAATAATACTCTCGAATCCTGAAATGGCTTACCTCACCAAATACTGTAATCTGGTGTTTGAAATTTGGTATGAATAACGATTAGCCGAAGAAGGTTGTTTTGTCAGTAAGGATAGATATTTGACTAAGCAGTTTTTTTGGATATCAACTCCTTTTTCCTGTGTGTTGCATACAAGTAGCTAAGGAAATACCACATTCATGAAAATATTAAACATCAGGATGTCTGAGCATTGGCAAGGAAGAAAAATTTAGATATACTAGCCAATCCAAAAGCAACTGTTAAGTACTTACTGCCAAATACTGTGCTGAACACCCAGGAAAGAAAGAAAATTTTAAAAATAGTTCCTGCCCCCAAAGCACTTACATTCTAACAGAAAAACAAATCATAAATGCACAAATGAATGGTATTTATATTCAAAGTCCTTTACTCTTTCCCCTAATTTGAGAGCCTTCTGTCTGAGATTCCTTCAGAGTAAGTTTAGCAGATGAGAGAAAGAAAAGCCATAGTTCCCTCAGAGCTGGTTCACATTGTTGAGAGGTTGGTATGTCCTTGAACGAACAGTGACTGGAGCAAGCAAGGCCTTTAAGGAGGAAGGAAATTTCGCCCAATGTAAAATGGGGGGGGATCACTGGAGTGCTGAGACCCACTGAGTCTGAACCTTTGGGGAAATGGATATTGACCAACATATGTCAATTTGTGTCTTCCTTCCTTGGAATTAAAGGTTTTGTGTGAGGGAGTCTTGAAGGCTATTTGTACAAAAGGGAGCTCTTTCCAAATAATAAAAAACATATTCTTTGGACTGGCATTTTAATGAACTTTCAAAGAAGTGAGAAATATTTGAAGAGGATTTAATAAAACATAAAAGTGTCAAGGTTCACATATCTGCGTTTCAATTGGGACTCTCAAAGCTAATTTGGTGAGGGGCTGTGTTTTAGGTGCTCCCACTTGGAGACCCAATTTACTCCTAGAATCTTGGCTCCCTTTTGCTGCCTGTGGTTTTGAGCTCTGATGTCTGTTATGCCTCCTTTACACTCTTAATCAAGAAGCTAGAAAGTATGCTTTCCTTCAATGGGAATAGTCCAGCCCACCAAAGGCCCTTTTTTTCCCACCAGTTCCCTGGCCAAAAGTTTTTTTTCCTTGTCCTCTGGAAGACAGAATCACATTGTACAATTAAAAAAACACACACAGAAAGAAACAACCCCCCGCAAAACACTTAATATAGGTTTTGATTTCCTGTAGAATGCTTTCCAGATGTGTTCTCCAACAGGCTCTTGGAGAATGAGAACTGAGGTAATTTTTTTTAAAGAGAGAAATCATGTTTTGTGTCACCACACCAGAAAAATATTACCCTTATTCTCTTTTTCCTGGGTCCAAGATTAGAACCATGTTGTTTCAGGATTATTTTTATTCCTCATTAGAGGTCAGTAACATGAACTAAATAATTTATTTTACCCAATTTCAATTAAATTTTTAGTCATACTTGAAGTATGTTGTTTCTCTTAGATCTCCATTTAAAAGTGTACTGCTGTTTGAACTTGGAGAATTTAGAGGTTCAAAAGTGAAGGCTTTTGGGGAGGTGGAAAGGGAAGAGGGAAGACCTTCATAAGAAAGCATGAGATCCAATAGACAGATGGATGTAAGGGCACTTTTTCATCATCATTGGAACTTGGTCTTTCCTGTTCATCCTTACTTTGCTTTTCACAACTCCATACAGTGGAAGCATGAGAAGAAGAGCATCCTTTTAAAGCTGGGATTCCATCTAACAGAGCATCATAACTTTAGTTTGCTTACCAGAGTGGTATGATGGAAAGAGCCTGGAATATGAGTGGGAGGATTTCAGTTTGAAATCTGCCTCTTTCTGCTTGCTATTTGTTTGTGGGATTTTGAGAAAAGTGAATTCTCTTCTCTGAAACTCAGCATCCTAATCTGTGTGTGTGTGTGTGTGTGTGTGTGTGTGTGTGTGTGAGAGAGAGAGAGAGAGAGAGAGAGAGAGAGAGAGAGAGAGAGAGAGAGAGAGAGAGAGAGAGAGAGAGAGAGAGTATTTGACTATATGAGCCTTCTAACTCCAAATGCTAGGGCCAGTGATTTTAGGGATTATTTGCATTTCTCTTTTAATCTCATACCCTACTTCAGGTAAGACAGGTTGGCCAATTTAGTAATGTCCATGGCTTTCATAATACCATCCTTAAGTAATTGACAGTTGGTTATAATCCCCTGTGGAATCAATATTGTAATATGTTGCTATAGGCACAGCTTCTTCCTCCACAAATGTCTCTTGTGTATCATTTCTTTAGCTGTTTGTTTATAGAGAAAGATTTAAACTAATACCAAGATGCAATACCTTTCGGCTTTATCAGATTTGCTTCTCTCCTCTCCTCCCTTTTAGTTGTAGGTTGTCATAGAGATATGACCTGTCCCAGGTGCATAACCTAAAGGGGCAAAGAAAGAGGGAAAAATAAATATTTCTCTGCAGTGAGCTTGCTGTAAAGGTTAGGCTTAACATTAGTTGGAGTCATAAATCTGGAAGAAATGACTGGTTTTAGATAAAGTGATCTTCTGGGAAAACATTAAGAAAATTGGCCTCATTTAAAATTGAACTAAGATTCAGATTCCCACAATAGGTAGAAGTGTGGTTTAGCCAAGAAAAAAAAAACAAAAGGAAGGAAGAGAAAAAGGAAGGAAGGTAAGATGGAAGGAAGAAAGAGAAAAGGAAGGAAGGAAAGAAGGAAGGGAGAGAGAGAAGAAAGAAAAATAGAAAAAAGAAATTAGAAAGAAAAGTAAGAAGTAATGAAGAAAAAGAAATAAAGGGAGGGAAAATGAAGGAAAAGAAAGGAAAGAAGAAAGATAAAGGAAGAAGGAAGAAATTCAGGTATTTTCCATTGGAAATATGAGGGGGAATGTGAGGGAGACAAGTAGATTGGTGTGAGGAAGCCTGCCTTAAGCTTGATTCTGCAAGATGTGGCCCACTCCTAGGTAATTTCTTTTCTCCACATGAATTTTGGTATATTCATATACTTATGAAAGCATCCTAGAATAGCTTCACTTCTTGCAGGTCTGAGATGGGAAGCTGTTGGTCATCAGAAGGCCGCCATGAAGTGAATTAATTCATTTCTAGAATCACTTGTATCAGTTCTCCATTCCATATTCTATTACTTAAATTAGCTTACTGGCATGGGCCAGAAGTCAGGAGTCCTATTTCACATCTGATTGTAGCACTAACCAGGTGTGTTACCCTGGACAAATTATTTAAGCTCACTAAATCTTGATTCCTTCTTCTGTAAAATTAGAATATTAATACTTTTGCCAAACCTGGTTCAGAGGAAGGCTGTAGGGAGAATTTTCTGTAAACGTTAAAGTGCTTTATAAATGTGAGCTATTATTATTAATGCTTCCTCATTTTATTAAAGTTCTCATTTCACAGACAAAACCTATTACCATTGTTATTAGAAGAAAGGCTTTAAAAATGTTTGTTGAATAGTAACAGTAGGAGAGCAATTGTGCAATTGATGACTTAAAACGAAATCCCCCAATTATCAGCTTCTCTCTAGATTATTTCAGTTACCAGACTCAGAGACTTTGTTAGCATACATTGGAATAAAAATTGCTATCTGCCACTGAGAAGTAGCATGCTGTTGGTGCTATAGTGGATAGAGAATTGGTCTCAACGAGAGGAAGTTGTTGTTAAATCATGTCTCATTCTTTGTGACCCCATTTAGGGTTTTCTTGGTAAAGATACTGGAGTGGTTTGCCATTTGTTTCTCCAATTCCTTTTATAGATGAACAAACTGAGGCAAACAGGGTTAAGTGATTTGCATAGGGTTATACAGCTAGTAAGTATAGTTAGCTCCTCAACCTCATAGGGGATAGGGGTAAAGTACCCCCGATCTGGAAATGAACCAAATTTTTTGGCCCTCACTTTGCACCAGAGGAAAAAATTTATATGTTTTTACTTTTTATTTTATGGGATAGTTACAATACTTTATTGTAAAATTTGGGCTAATATTATAAAATACTATACATACATAAAATTTATGTATTTCTGAATTTCTAAACTTTTTCTGTGTCTTACATTAGCTTTTGAGTGTTTCCTCCATCATCCCAAAAGAGCCCCTAAAAGTACCATTTAATTTCTTATGCTGTTGCCTTGCATGTTATCAAAACTGCAGTAGGGAAAGTCACAACGTGGAAGGAAGAAGCTGGATTTGGAGCTCAGGTTTTCTGGACTCTAAGCTCTCTACACTCCATTCATTCTGCCACCTTAGCTGTTCCAAAGACAGGAAGACCTGAGTTCAAGTACTGCTTCTAACACATAATAGGACTCTTAATAATCTCTTAACCTCTTGGTGCTCTAGAGAAATAAGATTATGAATTTCATAGATGGTAAAGAAATCAAATGTGCATTCTTTCTCCTTATACCTGTCTCAAACTTAGTGACAGTCCAACTTTGGAAAATTTACATCATCTTTATGTGTCTCAGTTGTGTCTCATCTATAAAATTAAGGTATTGGATCTGGGGAAGGGTTCCGAAACCCTTATATAATATAACCAATAAGTGACTGGGTCATCTATCTTGTTGCAAGACCTTCAGTAACGGGGTACTCACTACCTCCACAAATATTCTGCTACATTTTTGGAGAGCTATAATTATTAGGAAAATTTTTCTTATTTTTCCTCTAAAATGTCTTTCAGTGGAAGATTTTACGATTCCTATCCATTTTCCAAATTAGGGAAGAAAAAATATGCCATGGTAAATTTAATATTTTTAAATAGCCATAAATTCTAAAATGAGAAAATTAAGAACTCAGGAATAATATATTCCATTTAATAAATATAGAGAAAACATCCATTATTTCACTGACATAGAAAACATAGATTGTGGAAACTCTTTCTACTAATAAGTAATACCTTATAATTATAAAGAATTGCCCAGAACACAGTGGTCGAATACCTTGTAGATTGATGTATGTAGATCATATTCCTAAACGCAGCTGAGCCAGATGAAATAGTAACTGGGAAATATTTTTAAAAATAAATAAAAATACAATTAAACATAATGTTAAAATGTGGCTTTCTAAGTCAATATATGCCACAAGGTTCCTTATATATGCTTTAGTGGCCCCCATTTCTGTTTGAATTCTAAAGTACTTAAAAATTGAATCAATCAACAAGCATTGATTTAAGTCTTTGCTGTTCATCAGCATCAAATAGACCATTAAAGGTCGAACTTGAAGCTAGGCCTTCCAGGCTCCTGCTCTCTAGGCCATCTGATATATTGCATAGCTGGGATTTGAACCCCCAATCTTGTAATTCCATCCCAATTTACTTTCTATATATGAACTACCCCATAGTTGACATAGTTATTTGGTAGATCAAAGTTAAGAGAAGATGAATCCATATTAAGGAGAAAATAATCTGACTGGAGTAGAAGATTTGGGGCTAGAGAGACTCTAAGTCTAGCAACCTCAAAACTCATTATTAAAATTTTTATTTGGTATTTCACAGATCTATAATTTCTTTGGCGTGGTTACTTCTCCCACAGATTGCAGCCTGTCTTACAAGTTATAAGCAGTCAGAAATATTAATCACTTGGAGGTAGCTACCTTGGTGATGAACCTTTTACAATTTAAACTGATCATCAAGGGATGAATATGTCATCCATTGCTGGGTCGATACTTGGAAGATTTATCCAGTTTGGCAGAACATTTTATTTATATTTCTATGCACATACACATACACACATCGATAAATACACACACACACACACACACACATATGTATGTATACACACATAAGATATAGGATTATGTAACTGAATATGGAGGCAACATGAAAAATTTGGCAACAGTATAAAAACTATCAAATATTCCATCAAAATTTAATTCTTTATGTAAAAATAAATAAGTACATCCATCTTATTAATTTATAAATTTGCTTTCATCTTTAATAAATGATAAAATTATATATATATATATATAATAGTTTTTAAGTAAATTTCTTTATGATTTCTTATCAGTAAGTGTTTAATTTGTGTAGCTATATACCCAGCATTGCATTAAAATTTCTTGGATGAAAAAGAATCATGAGTGGGAAACGTTTAAAGAGGTTCTGGCTTATAGAAATATCTTTTTGCAATTAAATGTCAAATTCCTTGTAATGAAGGTTTAAAAATTAACTTGGAAAATTTACAAATACATATCAAGTCCAACCAAAGGGTTAATTTAATTACATTCTTCATCCCAAGATATATTTTCTCTAGAGCCAAAGAATTTTCTGAGACTGGGATGCCCAGAAGACTATGAAGAATATCAATATTATGTAGAATATCAACACACATATACACATACATTCATACATATGTATGTGAATATGCATATAAGTACATATACACATATAGCAATGCATACATACTTATGGTGTGTATGCATATGTATGTGTGTATGTGTGTGAATTCATATTGAATGTGTATATATGTGTGTGTTTTTCTTTCCCCCAAGGGACTCAAATATCCTATAAACTGTTTTTTTAATTGTTTTGGCAGGATGGTAAATTTAAGAATTAAGTGATTTACCCAATAATATTGTTAGTTTTGGGGCCTGGATTTGAAACAAGATCTCATGTCTCCAATTGTAGGGTTTATCCCCCCTTAAGCTGTGAGGCTTGTTTCCAAGCTGTGATTTGTCCTGGATAAACATTTGAAGGATTATCATAATCTAGGATGAGCTAAGCTGGGAATTGCTGGTGTCTTTTTACCTGTTTAAGTCATACATTATTTTTATAACACTGTTACAGAACATGTGGGAAAATGATTTTTCCCCCTACTGTCAAAAGACCATCTGCTGTTTGAGGAGACTTTCCTAGAATTTGTCAATAAAATCATTTTTCTATTTCCAGATAGCAATGTATTTATTTTAATAAGATTTTCCTGAGAAGCCACTTTCTCCCCTCCTTAGCATATTTTCCCAGGCTAATGTAGGATTTGCTTGGTGTTTTTCTTCTCTGTAAGAGTGGGAGTATTTTCTTTCAGGAAGGGAGATGTCAGCGTTAGTGCCTATTCATTTCTTTTCCAATTTCACCGAGAAAAAAAAAAAATCAAGTTCGTTGTGATACCACATATGTTTCACACATACAAAAAACAGTTCTCTTCACAGGATCATACCTTTGGGCTTGGATGACACCCTAGAAATCACTTAGTTCGACACCCTCCCCCATTTTTAGATTCAAAGAAAATGAGTCACTCAAAGAGATGAAATAATTTGCCCAGTCATACCACCAGCAATTAGTGGTTGACTCATGATTTGAACCTTGGTCTCCTGATTACAAATCCAGTCCTTTTTTCATTGTACCCAAATTTTATTTTTAAAACTGTAGATTGGATTTTCATTGCATTATAGCTATTCCTGGAGAAAAGAATAGGAACAAGCTTGAAAAATAAGAGGGGTAAACTAAATTATATTTCATTGAGGGAATATTCCAGGAATAGAGAATTCTCTTCATTCATTCATTCATTCATTCATTCATTCATTCATTCATTCAGTAAACATTCATCAGATGCCTTCTCTGTCCATTGTTCTATTTAGTCACTAGAAAACATAAAAAAGAAGTCATTTTTAAAACAACTTAATGTATGTTTATATACACACATATACCTGTATGTGTTTATAATACACATATTCTCTCTAATATAAATATATTTATACATGATTGCAAACATTTTCATATATGTGTGTATGAATATACTAAATCTAAAGTGCTAATAGAGCATGTGCCTCATGGACGATAATGGTGTTGAGCTGTTTTGGAGATTTTTGAATATCTCAAGAATATCTCATTAGCCCGAAAAGGAAAGAGGAAAAATTTCTTGAAATAGGACAGGATGCATACCCGAGCTGTGGTTTTTGTTTGTTTGTTCTTTCTCTGTATTCCTTTTGCCAGTCTGAGGGAATATTTTCTTTTTCCACCTGTCTCAAAGGTAAAAGAGAACATAGAGGGAGTGTCTTGTCTTAGAGGCTACCCTGCCCTCTCAGGAGCTTTTGAATCTCATCCCTGGTCCGCTTGCTGGTCATTATCAGCAGTAGGGATGATTTCTTCGGAGTGATCCATTCGGACATCCCCTCAGCCCTTTAAACGATGAGACCATCTCACAGAATGAGGGAGATGGTCGGCTCCCACCCCTGCCCTGTTTTGTAACAGTGCCTGAAAAGGCTTTCCCAGGTGTTGGCCACGTGTTTATGGTTCCATCATTCTGGAGCTTTTCTTCCCTTTCTTTATGGAGAACAGGGCCTTCTGAGCTGTGCTCTGCTCAGAATATTCAGTTTCATCTCCCAAAAGAGAGAGGGACTTGCTGTCACAGACTCTGACTCAATTAGCCTTTCATTCCGGGGACCAATTGGGAGTCGGTCCTGGAGTTGTTAAGCAAAATGGGCCTGGTGGAATTAGCTCCCATGCTGAAGGACAGTAATCCCTTTCCCCATTTGGTTGCAGTTAATGGTCTGCTCCAGAGAGCAGGCGAGACCATGCTAGCATGGAAAGAGAGTGACCTTTTTGTCTCTCGAGGTAAGAAAGGGAGATTGGAGCTGCTGGGGCAGGAAGGATACTCTAGGGCTGAGTTGTACAATGCAACTTGAACCCCAGCTGTCTGAACTATATTTGGCCTCTGGAAAGTTAGACGTACCATACCACCAGGCCATTAACTTTCACAACCAGAAATTCTCCCCAAATTAACACAAAACTCAAGCTGGATAAGATTGGAGCCAGTTGAGTAAGCCTGAGCCTTCTTTAGGGATTTCTCGTGTAAAATAAATCCTTTAAACAGGCTGTACATTAAATGGCTATTTTATGTCCTCTAGTGTATTCAATTACAGTGGAACCCCATACCCTAAGAGGAAAAAAAGGGAAGAAAGGAGAAAGAAAAAAGGGAGGAAGGAAGGAAGGAAGGAAAGAAGGAAAGGAGGGGGAGGGGGAAAGAGAGGGTGGAAGAAAAGAAAGAAGAAAGGAAGGAAGAAAAAAAGGGATGGAAAGAGGGCGAGAGAATGAGGGAGGAAAAGAAGGAAGGAAGGAAGAGATGGAGGGAGGAAAAGAAGAAGGAAGGGAGGGAGGAAGGAAGCAAAGAGAAGGACATGCCATGAAGGGAAAGTCTTTTGGGGAACTCAAAATGCTTGTGAGCTGAACCTCATCTGGCTATTACTGACTAGGATGGCTCCTGTTCAGGAATTTTGCAAAGCTATTTAGCTTCCTAGCATTGCCATTATCAGAAAGCATTATTAAGTATGGTTCAGTTTCCCACTGTGTTTAGTGTTATACAAAGAGAATTAAACAAGCACAGGGTTTATTCGGGTCAGGGGTGGGGAGGAATGTTAGAGTCTGAAAAGAAAACACTGACAAATAGGGTGTATATAGATAGTGCAAAGAACAAAGGATAAATGCAAATAGCAGGAACAGAAAGGAATCACATAGTTTTTAGTCATTCACTCAAGGAAATAACCAACTGCACATGTGCACCATGTGGCACTCTAATGGGCTGTGAATTTCAATTTACATAATTACAAATTTTCATCTCTGTTAAAGTGGCCATAATGTTTTCTTTTCTGGACTTGGACCTTCAAAACACCCAAGCTAAAAAGGGATATTTAGACTTCTAGTTCAGAGTTTGGACAGACTCTGTGCTATCAAGATTTAGTATTCCTTTCTCTTGAAGGCTTCTTAATCCCACCAAAGTTCCTTTGAGACTCCCCTGTCTATTCCCAAACTTTTGGTGGAGAAAAGGAAAAAAAATCCTTAGATTATTGTAAAAGAAGAAGGAAATGGCATTGGAGAAACACCTAACAAATAGTGATCCAACGGTATCTTGGAAAACATTCTTGGTGTCTCAGAAATGATTCAAATTCTCTTAAAACCCATTATTGTCTCAAGAGGTGGTTGTGAGGTTCAAATGAGACAGTGTATATACAAGTGCTTTGTAAATCCTTATAATTTTCAGTCATCATTATTCTATCTCTGCATTTGTACTCCTGTACTCATACTTAAAAACACATTTCCATGTGCCCTTCAAGTAAGAAAGGTACATGGCCATACCTTCTCCCATAACTTGTCATTATTACAGGTTTTATTGTCTCATTTTTATACTTAACATCAATACCACTAAAGGAAATTTATTATGAATATTCTTCAGGGCTCTCACTGGTAATCTATAAACCACTTGGACACCTGTCTAAATGAGACTGCCTGACCTGTGTTATCTAAATATGAGATGCTTCTTTTCTCAGTTTGGCTGGTGCTTTCAAACTGGCTACACCATGATGGATGAGCATAACCTTCAAAATTCACCCATAAAGAGGAGGCAGCTAGGCGGTACAGTGTTTAGAACCCCAAGCTTAGAGTCAGGAAGAAATGAATTAAAATCTGGCTTCTAGTTATCTAACTAGCTGCATGACCTGGACAAACTACTCCATCTCCATTTCCTCATCTCAAAACTGGAGATAATAAACTTGCAGAATTGTTGTGAGGACCAAATGAGATAATAGTTTCAAAAGGGCTTGGCATGTAGTGAACACTGTATAAATGTTAGCTATTATTTACTATAGAGTTGCAGCTTTTTCTGCCAATCATAGTTCCTAAAATGAAACAGCATTTTGTATCATTTATTTGAAATAAATTACCATCTTCTTAAGCTAGTGGGCGAGGGGCTATTTGCAAGGCAGATTCAGGTCCTTTTGAAACTGGTAGGAATTATAGAAACAGATGGATGGTGGGCTCTAAGATCATTTTTAAGATGTCAGGGACATGTTTCAGTGTTAAGTAAATATTTTTCCAGTGTCTGCCTTAAGTGTGTGAAGAGAGCATATTTCTTGAAAGATGTAAATAAGCAGTGTCAGGAAATAAATATTGAACAGGAACTTCAAAGCACCAAGATTTCTCTTGTTATAGGCCTTGGGGGCACTACTGTAAGCAAATAGAGATAGAGATAGAGGGAAGTTTTTTTTGTTGTTGTTGTTGATTGTTGTTTGGAGGGTGTTAATGGTTTAACGTTTCACATATTATATGTTTATATAAAAAGAGATATTGACAAAGAAAATGATGCAAAAGTCTGCCTAGAAGCTGAGGATTAAAAAAAAAAAAAAACAAAACAACTCACATCTTCCCCCCTACCCCACCCACCCCCTTTTACCACATTGCAGATCTCGCCTTGCGGATTTTTTCACAAACTGCCAGCCTGAATCACGGTCTGTTAGCAGCTGTCTAAAGGAAAACTATGCTGACTGCCTTCTTGCCTACTCTGGGCTTATTGGTAAGATCTGAGAGGGATTGGGGGGAGCAGGGAGAAAGAAATGCTGTCTGGTTTACAAATGCCCACCAAACTCTAACTGCTGCAAAATGTGTTGAAACATTTTGAACTGTGTTTTGACTTCGAAGCCCTTTAGGAATACTCCGTTAAGAAAAAGTAAATGGATGGAAAAGGACAAAGTGTGAAAGTAGGGATCATTAAGGGAATGAAAAGGACAAGGGAGGAACTGAGAAGGAGCATGCCATTGAGAAAGCTGCGTTGTTGGAAAATCGACAGGGTAGAACAATAGAAGACAGAAAATGAGGTTTTGGAAGGAGAATCAAAGTCAAAAAATATTAATTGAAAATCTTGGTAGAATGGCAATTTAGATGTTATTTGATGTTGGGAAAAATGTTATTTCTCCAAAAAAAAATCACTTTTTGAAAAGACTAATCCTTAATGGTGTATCTATCAATTAGTTAATCCAGCTAATTCAGCCCTCAATGTTCATGCTTACAATGGTGGATGTCAGCATCCTGTGAAAGTGTCTCCTTTCCTTCCACATTCAAGCATTGGGTTTGAAGACCATTCCTGTAAATATCTATCAGGAGATGAGATTTAAAATGGCCCTGAGGGTAGAAATCCTAGAGTTCAAATGTAGGCAGGCAGATAGAAGGAGAAGGAACATCATGCAGCAGAAACAGGTGTGATATATGGCAGGAGCCTGTGATTTCTATTCCATTATAATTGGCATATTCTAACACGGTGAAGGTGCCTGAGATATCAGGGAACTCATAGCTGTTAGCAACGTAATAGTTCTGTCACATGTAGATTCTAACAGGTGCCAGGGTGAAAGCTGAGCAAGTCTCTAAACAAGTAAGCATCCTATCAAGAGCAAAGGTGCAGATAGTACCATAACCAGAAAGGAGAGCCTTTCCAGAAGCCATTGAGGAGATCCAAAAAATATTGAAAAGTATCCCCAGGATTTAGGATTTATGGTTTTCCTTAAAAAGGTAAACAGGATGTCTTGTCAGACCAAATCTTACATGTGTATTCTTCTTAAGAGGTTCTGAATTTGTATTCACTTCTCCCAAACAAATGAATTAATAACATTACATACTAGGGATTATTTCTGTATTAAATTTTAGCTTCTAGTTTTTAGCAATATTTTTCTTTGCTTGATGTGCCCCCAACTTGGGTGCTGTATTTTTAAGAATTGACAAGCTCGAATATCTCCCAAAGAAGACATCAAAGGTCTTGATCTTGTCAGAGTTATCTTGTCAGACAAATAAATTAAAGAAACTTGGCGATGTTTTGCCTGAAAGACAGAAGTCTTGGGGTCAGAAGACATGATTGCTACATTCTGGAAGTTGAAGGGCCATTCGGTGGAAGAATTGGTGGTCTTCTAGTTGGCCCCAGGGGTTGCAACTAGAATAATGAATAGAAGATGTCAAGAGACAGATTTCTGCTGTTTACAATGACAAAATTTCCAATAATGGGAATGATCTGAAAGTGGAAGTCAGTAACTTCAAGTAATTATTAAATGGTGGTGTCAGAAATACCTTAGAAGATATTGTTGTTTATTGTTAGTCTGGGCTTGATGGCCTAAGAAGTTGGGAAGGTGGTCCCTTCAAATTGTGAAATTCTCTGCTTCATAATAAATATTATTAGTTAGATGCCAGCTTTTTTAAATGATAAAAAACTTGGATTTGTAGTCTAATTAGCATCGAGGAAACTGTTGGAAATCAGAACTAGCCACTGTAGATAGTCAGAGCTCCATAAATTGGAAAAGTAAGACCACTTCTCCCCTTTCAGAATTTTTACCACAATCTCCACACAGCGCTTTGAACTGAGTGCTTCATGAGCACTGTGATATTGCCAAGGTGTTATGTTGTGTGAGTTTTGTGAAGTTATTGCCTGACTTAGGGATTTGTCGGCTCTTTAATTCTTAAACACTTGAAAATCAAGGTAACAGTGAGAGTGTGACAGCCACCACTATGTGAAGAATGGTCTTCTTGGGTTGTTTGATTATAAACTCCTTCAGAGGGGAGCCTGGCCCTTTCATATATAGGAAGTAGTTGGCATGGAGACACGCACCCCTGGCTGCCTAATAAGTAGCTCCTTGCCTAACTTGCTGATTTTCTCATTCTGAGTTTGAAGTACATGTTTTTTAAAACCTATGGAGAACTTCTGTAAACAGGAGTGGGAAGCTCGGTGTATGTAAACATATATACAAGAGGCCACAACTCTAATTAACGCCAGGATTCCCCGGCATGGAATGGAGAGCCCTATCTGGAAGCATTCCTTGTGGCAATGATTCTCAAAGTTTTTATATACATGATCCCTTTGGTGGGACAGAAGAACCCACCAAAGTGTTAGTACCTTCCTTACTCCTGTTTGTCAGAGAGAGAGAGAGACAGAGAGACAGAGAGATAGAGGAAGGAAAGAAGGAAGAAAAGGAGGGAGGGAGGGAAGGAAGAAAGAAAGAAGGGGAAGTAAGGAGGGAAGAAGGAAAGGAGGAAGGAAAGAAAGAAAAAAGGGAGGGGAGAAGGGAGGAAGGAAGGAAAGAAAGAAGAAAGAAAGGGAATAGGGAGGGAGGAAGGAAGGGAAGAAGGAAATTGGTAGAAATTGGTAGTGTCTGCAATGAGCCACTTATGAGATACTAACCAGTTTTTATGAAAGTAAATAGTAGAAAGCAAGCTTGGCTTCAAAAAAGAGATATGACAAAAAACACTCTCCTTTTATTCTTTTGTAAAGGTGAGGATTCCATAGATGTGTAACATTCCAAATAATGTCAGGTTTTTTTCAAATATTTTGAATCATTTTAGCTCAATTTTTTCTTTTCCTGTCTTTTAAAAATTCTTCATGATAAGGGGATGTAGGGAAGAAATTTAAACAACATATAAACAGAATATATCAATAAAATCTATTTTAAGAATAAAAAAAATAAATCATTAATTTATGCCTATATAGACATTGTCAGAAATAAGACTGCCATGGGGACTGTGTGGAGGATCTTCTAGGATCAGCACTGGTTTAGAGAATTACTTTTACCAACTTTATAACTAGAAATCATCCCTAAACTTGAAAGTCTCATAAGGTTAGCAAACATTTAGGTCATTTATAGGTGAAGGGATACTGGTGGCATCTGTAGAAATGCCTTGCAAGTTTGCTAATGTCATTTAATTACCCTCAGGTGCTCTTGAGAGAAGAAAAGTTCTCTGAAATATCAGATATAGAAAATTTCTTCTATCTATTTGGGCAGGTGGCTTTTTTTTTTAAAGAAAGATAAGGTTCTCCCATGCTCCAAATAGTCCATTATATTTGAGAAGGGAAACAAGCTGCTTATGGATTACAGACTTAATTTTTACAGCTAATGTATAAATTACCCTGTTAATTCTGACATACATTTTTACAAAAATTTAACATAATTATAATTGCCTGCCAGCCAACCATCCATTGACTTCATAAGTAACACGTTTCTTTGATGTGATAGAAAGGTCTTCATTGAATGTGACTGAGCATGGTGCATGATCTGGTCTCTTTTTTAGGCACAGTGATGACCCCTAACTACATAGACTCTAACAGCCTCAGTGTGGCCCCCTGGTGTGACTGTAACAACAGTGGTAATGACTTAGAAGAATGCCGGAAATTTTTGAATTTCTTCAAGGATAACATGTGTCTCAGTGAGTATTCCATGTTTCATCTTTGAAAGTGGGTTGTGCTTGCTGCCCAGAGATGTTTTTTTTTCCTCTCTTCCCCTCCTTTAATGCTGATTTAATAACAATTTAATTTGTGTATTTGACCACATTGGGTAATAGGAAGCGTATTTGAGCTTGAGGAACAGAATTCCCAAGTCTTTGGATCTAAGAGTCTAAGGCAGACAGGTCCAGATATCCAAAGTCCATCATTAAACTTTTTTTTAAAAATAGTCAGATTTTGACTCCAGAGATGGTTCGTTAATGTTTTTATTAGAATGGGTTTATAATAATGCAGTGAGCAAGAGCTCTGTGTAGATGACTTGTATTACTTTAGCCATGTTCACATAGTATACATTTCCCGTGGTTTTCCTGCTAATTTCAGTGATCAACTATTAAGCAGTAGAAACTAGTCAAATCCAAAATGAAATAACAAGTTACTCATCTTTCTCTCATCACGCAACTCCCAGTCATGTGTTAGGAAAGATTGAAGCTGTTTCAATATCAATATATACTCTGAAAAATGTAAACAATAGGAAAAAGTTTGCTATGTATCCCTTAAGTCTAAAGAAATGGACCCAAATATTTGTTTTCACACCAGCCCTCCATGTCTGTGTGAATTCTGGAGAAAATAAGATATGATTAGATGCTGGGAATCAAGATGGAATGTCTCCTCTTATATAAGGTTCCTTAAATGTCATCTCTCATCCTCCTTGTACCATGAGCATACAAATATTTCTCGTAGAAAAATCACAAAGCTCAGATGATCTGGGTTTAAGCCCCACCTTTTGCCTTTTCTGAATTACCAGTAGTGAAAATATAACTCTTAAATTTCCTAATGTGTAAAATGGGATTTAATGTCAGAAAATTAGATCTAATCTAAGCGAGCCCCCAGGAAAATAAGGCCCATAAAGTTAAAGTACCATGCCTAAATTCATAGAATTGATAACAATTAGTATTAAAATCCAGATACTATGACTGAAAAATCCAGTACCTTCTTCACTGTTAAACTGTTAAATCTCATATAGTTGTGAGAGAAGTTCTTTGTAAATTGCAAAAGATTGTTTAATTTGTGCGATTGTTAAGTAGAAACTAATTTTAACTCTTAAAACTCTTAATCCAAATAGTTTATCTACTTTTACCTTAGGCATTTTTATTTCAGTAAAAAATAACCAGATGTCTTTATTGTTTCTTCTAACATGCTGGGCACTGAACCTACTCATTTAATATTGCTTTGGGGCACTTGGGTGGATGTATAGAAATCCAAATCCAATAAATTCTAAAACTTGAAATGTAAAGGAGTTTCAGAAATTATTGGGCCATCTCCACCCCTTCCTGGATTCTTCACATAAATCTATAGCAAGGAAATGTGTAAGCACATTGATTACAATTTGGGATTTTTGCTTTGTCTTGATTTTTTCAAAGCGTATAATAGTCTCTGATTCTTTTCTGTTCTATGCTCACTCCTGGCAGAACACCACTTTTAATGGAAATAAAGCAATGACAGTAAAGACAGTAAAGGTCAGTGTGAGGGGGAAAAAAGATATTCATACTGTCTGGGAAACTTCACCCTTACAAATACATAAATGTTGGTCCTGGTGAATAGTACTTTAGCCTGTGGTGGGGGGGAGGGATGGGGAAAATTGGGGTCATTGTTTCTAATGACTTTTCAATACTTAGTAAAAGCTTGGTCTGCAGCAGAGGCCAGGAACCTGTTTTTATTCACAGTTTTTCATTCTGGCCTCCTGCAGAAATGACAGTGAGAAGACCTGAGAGCCTGAATGTTGAAACTAGTTAGTGCAAAAAAGAAACTTTAAAGCTCAGAAAGATGTTAGAACTTGGGGAAGTACCGGGAAAACTAAAATGGTCTTTAGATGTAATTCAGATAGAGATCATGGTTGTAGTTAGAAACATCCTGAACTCAAATCTGAGAGCTTGTATTCATTTACTCCTTTGATCACATTCTCTTAATATTTTTGTGCTCCTTTGTTCCTCCTCTCTAAAATAAGTAGGTAGAATTCTTTCTTCTCTATCTCTACTCCTCTAACTCAAGTTTGATGATCATCCCTTTCAGAACTAAAATATTTAAGATGAGGGGTCCGCAGGTTAGCCACATGGCCCAGTGGATAGAATATTCACCCTGGGATCAGGAGTTCAAATCCAGCCTCAGACATTTACTTGATTCTGGGAAGTCACCCCAACTGTCTCTAAAAATAATGACATTAACAATAATAATAATAATAATAATAATAATAATAATAATAATAAAGATGAGGGGTGGCTCAATACTCTGAAACTCCTCTTAAATTGCAGTTCTTGCTAGAGCAGCTTAAACATCATTTCAATAAGAACAATGATAACAAGAATTCAGCCTATTGCTAGAATCATAGTTATAGATCTTGAAAGGAAAAGAGATGTCATCTAGGTCACCTTTTTAAAAAAAACAAATGAAGTAAAAACCTATAAAGTTTAAAGGACAATTCTTAATTTAAAAATTTGGCTATTAGGAAAAAAAGGCAAAGGTCATTCACAAGTCTAATTCATGTTAAATATAAGGAGAGACAAGGAGGGCATTATAGCTTTGAATAATGCATAGTTTAAGAAAGCCCTTGAATTGTGATTTAATTTAATTAAGATATTATAATCTCATTTGAAGATGAGTTTAAGATATTATAATCTCATTTGAAGATGAATTTAAGATTTCTGGATTGATAATGCAAGTTGATGCTTTTTTCCATATGATGAGAAAGAATCCAGGCAAGTTACTTTCTCTGTGTCTACTTACGCTCAGTTTTCTCTATCAAATAGAAATAATAATAATGCCTATCTCCCAGAGTTGTTGTAAAGGTGCTGGTGTTATTTAGTAATTTTCAGTCATATGCAATCCTTCTAGACCCATTTTGGGGGTTTTTGACACAGACTATGGAGTGGTTTGGCATTTCCTTAATTTTTAGATGAGGAATTGATGCAAATAGGGTGATAGGGTCACAGAGCTATTGTCTAAGATTAATTTTGAACTTGGGTTTTCCTGTCTCTAGGCCTTGGCCACCCAACAATTATTATAAAGATATTGGATGAAAATACTTGCCTAAGGCCTTGCAAACTGAAAAGTGCTATATAAATGTTAGTATTGCTAATATAATAATAATAATAATAGTGCTAACAATATTGCTATTGTTGATGCTATTATTGTTGTTTTTATTGCTAATATAATAAAATAATATAATAATGTGGACATGGCTGCCTTTGATGGAGTCCTTGGTAACTGGTAGGCCATAGGGAGATACATGAACAAGAGAGGGCCTAAATGACTGTAAACCCTTCAGAAGCCAAGCAGGGAAGAACACTGACAAAATCATCAATAGATTTCTAGTTGTCCTTAAGTGGACCTTATTGCAGTAAGCTTTTGTTGAATTCATTGTCAAATTCCTTGCCTTTACAAAATTATTATGACCCCATGACCCCATAGTTACCATATCCAATCAGAAGATTCTGTTATGATGTCAACATGGAGGTTCAACCCCCTGTAAAAGAACTTATTGGTGTCCACTTCTTCACTAACTCTTTTTAGGTTTGCCTGCTTACAAAATGTGACAGTGGCTAACTCCTTTTTGGGAATTTAGCCCTCCAGTCAATGGCATTATCTCCATGGATTTATTTAGGAATTTAGCCTGCCTATGGAATCTTTCCCCTTGTTAATGGCTAAAATTTCCTTTTGGAATTTAGCCCACCAAACAGTGTTGTAATAATAAAACTCTTATCTCTTAATTTGAAGATGGTCTAAGCCTACAAATTCTTTTGAAATACTTGGTGATACCAGCCCCAAATCCAGTTATATTTGGGGGGGTTTCACCACTCCTAAACCCCCATACTCCATCACTTTTGTTGACCACATATCTAAAAGACTAAAGGAAAGAACTCTTATTTCTATATTTAATTATAGCAATTGCTTGACTTTGTCCTGCTTTGACTGGCCCCAATTTTACCTGTTAAGCTATGTAGAGATTCTAGGGGCATAAAAACATTTATAATGATTTGCAGCATTTTCTTCCAACATAAGAAACATAAAAATTTTAAAAAACAAGGTCCCAATTTAGTAGAACTTCAAGGATAACAATTTGAGGGGAAAAATGTCACTCTAAGAGGAAGATTAGACTTAAATTATTCCATCTTGTATATAGCAAAATGCCAGCTAAGAATGCCATATTAACAATTTGCACATTCAGGTCCCAAATGAAAATGTTTGATTTCTTATACAATGAATATGAAATAAGAAATTCCTAAATCCATGCCGATTCCCTGAAGACCTGATTAAAAACTGTTTTTCTGTTCGTCTGGGGGCTAGGGACTAAGGGGAATGACACACACCAATTTACTCTTTGCCCTTAAAAAAAGAAAGAAAACACAATTTAATCCCAGGAAAATTATAATAAGCTTTTAAAATTTCACATTGTAAACTTTCAGCTTAAGCAGCTCTGCTCATACCTAATTATGCAGATTTTGTTTGAAAGACTAGGAAAAAAAGAACAAGAAGAAAAGATCATTTTTCCTTAAACCATCATGTGTGTGTGTGTATATATATGTATGTATGTATGTATATATATTTATAATATAATATATATACATACATATATATCTTTATATATTTGTACTGATTGTTGTTTTAATGAAATGAGTTGCTTTAAATAAATAAATGCTCTGATCTTTGTTTTAAACTTGCCATGAAATGGAAAGAACATTGGTGTCATGATTAGATCACTTGAGTTCAAATCTTACCAAGGACAGATGTTTGCCATCTTTATGCCCTTGGGGCAGACATCCAGAAAACTGGGACTCAGTTTTATTTATCTTTGAAATGGGTTTAAGTTCTTCATGTGTGAAAGGAAGGTTTTGGAGTGGAATGCTCTGAGATCTCTTCTTAAAGAGTTATGATCTTGTCAAAAACTGGTGCCTTCTTGTCACTGAAATATCTGAGTCTTTCACTTAAGGCCATTTGGGATTTGAAAATACGAATTCGCTTTTAACTTAAAGATTTTTCTTTTTGTCCTGGTTATTTACAGAGGACATGAAGGGTCATAAGCCACAGCAGAGTTCTTGTTTCTAGGACCATATATCCGAGTTACTCAACAAATAACAGTTTTCAGAAGAAATAATTTCATCAGAAGAATTCAGTTGGTGAATCAACCGAGAACATTGTCTTTGTTGGGGCCACTTGTGTTCCTTGTAATGTTTACTGTTTGACCTTGACTTTGAAACTGGGTTCTCCCTGTTTCCCTCCAGAAAATGCAATCCAGGCCTTTGGCAACGGCTCTGATGTGAATGTCTGGCAGCCAGTCCTCCCGGGGCAGACCACCACAGCCACGACCACCACAGCCTTCAGGGTCAGGAGCAACAAGTCTCTGGGATCGGGGTCGGAGAATGAAATCTCTTCCCACGTGTTGCCACCGTGTGCAAACTTGCAGGTAAAGAAGCCATGATGAGCCCTTAATGGCAGAAGTGGTCTGGGAGAGGACCGGGCAGGAGAGACAGACTGAGCGGTGGAGAATATCCTGTGAGAATAAACCACCTCTCCACAACGCCACAGAAAGCTGCATCTGGGTTAGTGGTAGGGCTGCAATCTCACAGTGTTGTCTCTGGGACAGAGTGGGCAGGAGATAGTTTCTACCTCGACTTGCTGGGTTCCTGATCAAGTTGTGACTTTCTGAAACTGTTTTCTTCTCTGTAAAGTGGGGATTGTTTTAAGGATCAAATGAAATCATGTTTATAAAGCATCAAGGCCTTGGCAGTCTGAAAGAATTATATAGAAGGGTCGGCTGTTTGGCCACATGGTTAACAAGCAATGAAACTGGGAATGAAATTTGTCATTTCCAAATATAGCCTGACAGAGCTCTTCCTATTTGGTTCACACTTGACTGCTATCTCCTCCTACTCTCCTTTCCTACTTTTTCTCATTCACTTTAGCATTTTTTCAGTTGACATTATGATTTCTCTCTTAATGGCACATAAGTATCAAGTAGTTAGAAAACTGTGACCTATCCTCATAAACGGATGAGCATATGGGGTTTCTAAGGCTGCTAGGTGCGATAATGGATAGTGTGTCAGGCTTAGAGTATGAAAGAGCTGAATTCAAATCCAGCCTCTGTGTGACCCTGAGCAAGTCCCTTAATCCTATTTGCCTTGATTTCCTTATCTGTGAAATGAACTGTCCAAAAAATGGTGAACAACTCCAGTGTGTTTGCCAAGAAAATCTCAGTGACTCAACCGTAACAACAGCCACTTGGTGCTCTGGAAGATTCATAAATTTAGTGCTGGAAGAGATCCAGGGCCAAGCTCTTCACTTTATAGATGACAAAATAAATCATAGAACATTCAGATGTCTGACAACTAGTCTGTGTCTGAATTTGAACCAGGTCTCCTCAGCTCCAAGTCTAGTGTCTTATCCACTAAGTTTAAAGGAAAGCTACGAGCTAAGCCAGGGATTTTGCTTCTCTGGTTTTGTGTGTGTGTTGATCATGGCACAGTACACTGCCATATATGTGGTGTTATACCCTGGATCTGGTGCTTTACTATAACACTGCTCAATAACTGCTTCACTCATTCATAGTGGAAAAAGTACTCCAGAATCAAAGGCTCTGAGTTCTAACCTTGCTTCTACTACTTATCATCTCTGTGGCCTTGGTGGAATTTCTTTGTCTGTCTGTGACCTTATCCATAAAGTGAGGTGATTCATCTCGGGGATCATTGCAATATTTTCCATCCCTAAATAGGTGATGCTGTCCATCTTTCTTGAACCTCTTGGCTAAATTATTAAACTTTTAAGAGAATACATGCCCTCTGAGGGCTGCTTGACTTCTAGTGGAGAATTCTCCCCCCAGGAGGCATTAAACAAAAATGCTTATTACCCTGTCTTTAAGATTTATCCTTCCACTTTTTGTCGCCCTAAGGAAATGCTCCATGCCAGAAAATTCACAAAGCCCGCATTTTGCACCCTTCAGTGGTATACATGATTTGGCTGCACGGAGAACCGATATTTCAGCACCAACACATAAATACCCCTCTTTTCAAAGAAGGAATTTGTGTTACCACTGCTGGGTTGCCCTGGCAACATCAAGAAACACATGAACTCTATTCCCAAGAAACAGTGCTTTTCCTTCCCCTGTATTAGTGACAAAAACTTGACTTCATCAATAGAAAGAAAAGTAACAATTAAAGTGTGATGTTTATCTTGGGGATTGCCATTTAGCTTCTCAGCAGAGAGAAAGTGGAGGTGAGGGGCTGGAGACAGTAAGAAAAAAAACCTTCCAAATCACTTCTCCCTCTCCCATGATATACCAGATTGAGTGGTAATTATTCCTCGGATTTACAGAGTGTTTTGCTTTCCGAGAGCCAATTAAGTGTTTCTTCCACATACCTTATCTTTTTTAGACTCACAGCTATTGTGTATATGCTATGGGTCTGGGGCAGAGCAGATAGCACCCTCTCCTTACTGTGTTCAAAGAAATTAATGGTGTTGTAGGGCCACTGAATTAACTGATAAATTGACTCCTACATTTTCTGAGCGGTGGGGAGGGGGGGGAGGAGAGTGATTGTATGTGTGTGTGTATGTACACACACACACACACACACACACACACACACACACACACACTGAATCCTGTTCTTTTAAATACATTTTCACTTATCATTGGCTCCTGCCAGCCGTGCTGTGAGATATAGCAGGCAGGTAACACCTCCATATTACTGATGAGGAAGCTTTAGGTGCTTTGTCTAACACAACAAACTGAGACTTGAACACAGGGCTCCAGAATTCGAGCACAGAGAGACTTTTACCGTATCATCTTCTTTTTTATTATAGCTTTTTATTTACTAGATATATGCATGGGTAATTTTTCAGCATTGACAATTGTAAAACCTTTTGTTCCAATTTTTCCCCTCTTCCTCCCCTAGATGGCAGGGGGACCCATACATGTTAAATATGTTAAAGTATATACCATATCATATTCTTGACAATATCTCAGATTTCTCTGGAGGGGAGAGAGAGAAAAAAAAAAAAACACATGATAACAGAGCTGGAAAATAGAGGAAGGAAAATGATCCTCAATCTACCTATGAATGTACTGACCTAAAGTAAAAGACTGGAGTAAAATCATTGCTCATTATGGAAAATAATACCAATCAGCCTAGCAATTGCCCTTTCCTCTGGATCTTTTATTTTCATTTGCAAAATGAGTGAATTGGCCTAGATGACATACAACTAGTATGTATCTGAGATAGGATTTGTCTTTTCTTGCTCTAAATCTATGATTTACTGGGTTTCCTGAGGGCAGAGCTTTAGACTTTTGAATAATGCAATATGCATCTTATTCAATAATCCAGAGTTTGAGCCAGGAAATTTGGATGCAAAGTTACCTACTTAGTGGCTGGGCAACAAAACCCTTCCTTTCTCCCTGCCTTGGTCTCAAGTAGGGTAAGTTCTCTATGTATAAAGTTGAAGAAAATTTTTCTGGTTAGTCAGTTTGTATGGCCTGAAAATATGTATCAAGGCTGAGTCAGAAGGAAAAAATAGTGATTGGAATGGGTGGAATTATCTAGGGTACTTTGTTTCTGTTCCTGATTTTAGAGATGTTATCAATGTTTATTATTCTCAAGATGGATTCTCTCTCTCCCCCTTTCCTTTTTGACCTAGTTCTTCGCTTTCTTATACCATATGAATTTCCATTTGCCAGGGGGTTCCAGAAATGTCTTGAAAAGTTTCCACTGTCTTACCCTACTATGTCTTTACTCAGAATAGAATTAGCCCTGGATCCATCTGTAGCAGATTTGGACCGAGTCTATTGCCTTGGCAGATCTAAAGTTCACATCCCTTGAGAAGTGTCCCCTAGTAATATTTTAAAATATACAATAATATGATGAGAAAGGTCATGGGGAGTTGAGTTCTGTTTTAACATTTGAGATAGATTTCCCTTTTGGAAGGGGGAACAATAGAGAACAAACATTTTGGAATTTGGTTTAAAAGTCTGATTTTCAGTAAACTTTGCAAACTTAATTATGTTTCAAGACACATCTGACCATAAATGTGGCATTAAGATATAGTGTGTATATAGTATATCTGCGGTTCCTATTAAATGGATTTTTTTTTTGCATGAAAAAGGAAAAGTTGATTGATTAGTATAAAATGTCATAGAAATGTCCAAGTTCTAACCCCCTGAGGTTTTAAAATACAGGGTATTAGGTAACCTGCCAAGCTGCCATGTCAGAGCTAATTGGCAGTCGTATTAGCAACAGGACTGGCACCGTCTGTGCTATTGTTGGCACATTTCTTCGACTTGTACAAAGTGGCCACGTGAAAAACAAAGAGACATTAATAATTCCACCCATTTATTTCATCTTCTATACACTTGAATGGTCTGGTAACTGGAAAAGTCTTGGGATATTTAAACAAAATGAATTGTACTTGTCGCTTATTTAAAGTAAATATTTTTAGGAGATGTAAGTTTTTGAAAAATGTCCATTCTGCATCATGTACTTGATTTAATGCTAGAGATTTTAAGTGATGATCTCACTGTATTATTTGTATACCCCAGGTTCCAGGAAAGTGAACAAGTCCAGAGTTCAGGCTATCGTGTTAAAATAGGCCATTTGGGGGGAAATCACTTTGGGGATCCAATATTCACCCCAGTTAATAAGCCTTAAGGACATATTTCATGTCTTGTCTGTTAAGGAGTATCTTACGACTTAATATTTGATATTTATATGATGCTTTTAATGTAACAAAAATGCTGTACCTAATGTATTTCACTGTTCTCCTGAGATAGGCAGCACAAATATTTATTAAACTCTTTTTACTGTTGAGAAAATATGTGTAAGGAGGTTTTGTGACTTACCAGTGGTCATACAGCCAATTGTTAGAGGCAGATTTTGAACTTGGGTTTTCCTGATCCTCCAGTCAATAACCATTTTGAAATAGGCATTCCAAGAATGATTACTCCCATTTTACAGAGGAGGGTAAATGAGGCTCATAAGTTAAATGAAACTTGCTCAAGGATTAACACCCCTTAAATAAGATTCATAAGGCATGATATTGAGAGCTAAAAATAATGTTAGAGGCCTTCTGGTCAAATTTCCTCATTTTATAGATAAAGAAACAGTCATAGACTTGCTCAGGTCTTCCTGAAACCAAATCTAGTGTTATTCATTACTATACCTAACTGACTCCCAGGGTTACAAATCTGATGCTTCTAGAGATTTATTGATAAACACAGTTTTATTCAATAAACATAGAGAGCACGTGGCTATTACTATATTCCTAAATTTGGGAAATTAGCCCTAATTATAATATTAAGGAAGTTACACAGATAATCTCTACCCTAATATTCCCTCTATTCTTCCCTCTAGAAAAAAAAATTATTGAAACTTTTGTTAAATTTAGGCATTATGAATAGCAGAGCAGGGTAAGTGTATATCAGGCTTAGTAGAAATACCATTCCTCAGGTGATGATATACAAGGGATTTGCTGTTTCTTCTTTAAGGATCTTATTTTCTTCCTTGGAGTAGTGATTTGTGGTCAGACTCTTATATCACAGACCCAAATATGGGTGTAGGATTTACTGGATTAATCTCAATCATCTCTCCTGTCCCATCATAAAAGCTGAAGCATTGGATAAAAGGCCAGGATATGAAACTTAGCTAGAACCAACTGAGGACCTACAGGATTCATTAGCTTTCCAAATGAGGTCCAGTTAGTTTTCTGCTCCAGTCTCCGATAGAGCCTCCCCAATTGGACACTTTTCAGATGTACTCAGCTTCTGATTTAGGATCAGTGCCTCACACATCAGGGGCCAAGATTTTCAAGTGGGAATGGGTTGCTTATCTGGGCTAGGCTCACATTTTACTTTTGCTGTACAAAGTATTTAATTCTCCAGGTCCACATCTGGAAATTTAATTCAGTTCAGTTCAGGCAAATATTTAGGAGCCTTCTTTATGTGGATTACTTTACTTGATCCTGGGAAGGTAGAGATGAAATAAGAAAAGATTTTTGTTTTATAGATGGCAAGAGAATTCTTGTGAAGCTCCAAACTCTTATCTTCTTTAAAACAAAATAAAACAAACACACAAAGAAAAAATCCTATCTGAGATAATCCCTACTACAATTGAGTGTGACAGTCTATTATAAAGACTATGTACACAAATAACTTAATAGCAACTGGATTAGATTAAGTGTAAAAGAAAGGTACAAAGATGCCAAGGAAGGATCCCTTTTGGCTCAGGTGATCAAGACTTACCACTCCTTTGAGGTAATCATTACACTTTACAGAACTGTAGCAGGTAGCAGCTGGTAGGTTGGTGATGTGGGCCTTGTGTCAGGAAGACAGGAGTCTTACTGGCTTGTGACCCTGTCACTTTTGTTTCCTTATCTATAAACTGAACTGGAGAAAGAAGTGACATAGACTTTAGTATCTTTGCCAAGAAAGCCCTGAAGAGTCAGATATGGGTAAAATGACTGAACAACAAAAGATAATAGTGGGATGGGAGGGATGATCTCATTTGAGTCTTTTTGAGGGCCTATTACTGGATGTTAATCCTTGAGCAGGTTTCATTTAACCTATGAGCCTTATTACCTTTCTCTGTAAAATGGGAATAATGATCCTTGGATGCTTACTTTATTATGATTATGAGCTCAAGGATTAGGAAAACCAGAGTTCAAAATTCTCCTCTAGCCCTTGACTTTATAACCACTGGCAAGTCAATATAACCTCCTTACACATATTTTCTCAACAGTAAAAAGGAGATTATAAATATTTGTATTTCCTATTTCAGGAGACCAGTGAGAGTCAAAAGCAATTAATAACAGAAAAAAACAGATAGGGAAGTGAGATGGTCTGGTGAAGAATGAGTAAACTAGTTTTGCTAAAGAATATGTCCTATTTCTGGTCTTTTGATTAGAAGCCCATTGCCTTTTTAACTGTACCACATGATTTGACATTATGACCTATATCCAAAAAAACATGACATTCCAAATTGGTCATGATACTTTGAAAAATAGTCCTCTTGATTTCTGGGCATTTATAAACCAGATCTATTATAATCAATAAGGCCATGCAGAAAATATGTGCACATGCACACACATGTATGTATGTGTGTGTATATATATATATATATAATTATACATACACACACATATATACATACATATGTATATATATATATATACACATATATATATATATATATAGAGAGAGAGAGAGAGAGCTTCTACTAGAGCTGAATTTTTTAAATACCTAAAAGTAACAGTATTAGAGCAAAGATGATTATCCAAACCTTCAAAGTACCTGACTCTCCACCAGCTATAACTGAATTACAACTGTGCCAAATTAGAAAAGGTTGGTTTTAAAAGGAAAGCCGCCAATGGGTGTTCCGTAAATCATTTGTGCCAGCAGACTGACCCCATTATGTCAGCTAATCCTGGAAATACAGGAGGTAAATTTAAATCTTCTAGCATGGAGCACTTAATCAATATTCTAAATGTTTTTCTTACAATTTATGCTAACAGAGCAATGGGGCGCTTTAGGGTCCTGTTAATCTTTCACCAGAGGAGCAGGCATTTCTGAACAGGGCCAAGGTTTGAGAAAGGGTATTTGGGGAAGGGGTGAGTCTGTGGCAATCACATTCTGCCCTGAGCCGTCTTTTCAGAGTGGCATAAAAAGGCAAATAAATTAGAGTTCTATTGTATGGGAAAAGGACAGTAGTAAGCCCCAACTATGTAATCAGTTCTGAGGGTGGAGGAAGGTCAGAATATTGTTATTTATTGTAGACTTGTTCCTTTTAGGTCTAAAATTATATCAAGGCAACGAGATAATGCCCTAGGAAATATAAGAAGAAGGGGAATAGAAGGCCATGCATGTATATACTTTTTGTTTATAAGAGGCAATAGTTGGAAAAAAGAAAATATTAATATAGTGTAAGAGAAGACAGGTCTTGTTGGCTTAGGAATCAGGAAGTTCTTGTCATTGTCTCAGTGTATGATTCCGAGTAAGACTAGCATCTCTCCCAGCATCAATCAGTTTTCTCATCTATAGGAGAAAGGGCCCAAATTGTTTCAGGTTCCTGTAAACTCCAGCATTCTTTCATGCTAAGCCTATTTTTCATCACTTCCAGTTTACAGGGTTGTGAGTCACTTCTGAAAAAAACTGATCCAGCTCACTAGGCATTCATAATATTATCGATTTAGAGACAAAAGGAAACTTCTAGGCACTCTATTGTTTCTTTTGTTTTACATATGAGAAATCCAAAATTACAGAGTAGGGATTTGAATTCAGGTCTTCTGACTCCAAATTCAGGACTCTTCTATTTCAGGATTTTTTCTTCATAAAACTTTGGAAACAAGAAGGCCAAAATTCAGACAGATTTGAGAAGTGATATTGGTGCTATTTTTTTCAACCTTAGGAAAAGGAAATACTTTGGCTTTGTATCTGAGGCCTTGGAACTATCAGAATAGAAGGATGTCTCTGAATGATTGTTTCCCTTTGTAACACTATGAATTGCCAGAAAACAGATTTTTCAGCCAAATATATTACCAATCTCTTTTCAGTTGGTCAACTGTTTTTTTTCCTTTCCTTATCTATATAATAATATGTGACAGTAGTAAAGAATCATCTTAGGATTTCAGATAAACACATTGTATAAATCACATTTTCCTTTTTCTTAAAAAATAGATGTAACACTAATTCCTAGCCCTATTTTTGCACCCCAGATGTGTTGTCCTAAACTATTGCTGCCCTGTTCCAGTTCCACAGGTATATAAGCAGGAATTCACATTAGTCTGTCTCAAACAATGCTCTATAAACCAAGGTTCTGTCAAACATCCTGATCCACTAGTGTTTCTACTGACACTCCCTTAGCACTGAAGCTACTGAACTCACAGTATAATACAATGGAGACTCTGATGATAGACATTCTGGATTGAAATCCTACAGCTGACTAAATTAAATCATAAATGATTAGGAAAATTACCTAAGTTCTCTGGGATTCAATTTTCTCATCTGTAAAAGTAGGGTAAGGTTGTACTAAATAAATAACCTTTTAAAATGCCTTTTAGCTAAAGATACATGATGGAGCAGAGGAACATAGCCTTTTAAGGTGCCTTCTGTCTAGAGATGTATGATGGAGCAGAGAACCATAACTTTTAAGGTCCCTTCTGGCTAAAGACGTATGATGGAGAAGAGGAACGTAGCTCAGTACATAACTTAATGAAACAATGTCAGCAGGAACATAGTGGAGAGTTCTGACAAAAGATGATCCACTGAAAAAGGAAATGGCAAAACACTCCAGTATTTTTTGGCCAAGAAGATCCCATGGACAGTATTGAAATGATGCTGGGATGACACCAGAAGATGAGCCTCTCAGATTGGAAGATTTCCAACATGTTACTGGGGAAGAACAAGAATAAATACTAGTAGCTTTAGTAATAATGAATCAGCTGAGCCAAAGTTGAAAAGATGCTTTGCTGCAGATATGTGTGCTGAAGATCAATATTGCATAGGAACAAAAATCTGAGGAAAGAAAGAAAGGAAAAGAGAAGAGAGAATGGAAAAGATATGTCTGACTGCAGAATTCCAGAGAATAACAAAGAAATATAAGGTTTTCTTTAAAAAAAAAACAATTCAAAGAAACAGAAGAAAACAATAGAGTGGAAAAGACAAAAGATGCCTTTACGAAAATTAGAGATATGAAGGGAATATTTCACATTAAAAAGAGGGCATGATAAAAGACAAAAACTATAGGAATTTAACAAAAGTAAAGGACATTAAGAAGTTGCAAGAATATTCCGAAGAATTATACAAGAAATATCTTAATATAGCTGATAACCCCCAGGGATGGTGTGGTTACTTGGAGCCAAATATCCTAGAGAATGAAGTGAAGTTGGCTTTAAGAAGCATTGTTAACAATAAGGCTAGTGAAGAAAAAGGAAATAGCAGTTAAGCTATATAAAAATTTAAAATATAATGCTATGAAAGTATTTCGTTCAATATGCCAGTTAATTTGGAAAACTCAACTTTGACCTTGGAATGGAAAAGATCAGTTTATGTTCCAGTTCTAAGGAAGGGCAGTGACAAAAAATGTTCAAATTACCAATACCTCCATTCATTTCACGTACCAGCAAGATAATGCTTAAAATTCTGCAAGCTAGACTTCAGCAATTTGGGAATTCAGTTTTTTGGTTTTTGAAGAGGTAGAGAAACTAGAGACCAACTTGTCGATGTTTGCTAGATTATTAGAGGAAGCAAGAGGGTTCTACACAAAACACCTACTTCTGCTTCATTGATAACACTAAAGCCTTTGACTATGTGAATCACAATAAAATGTGGCAAGTTCTGAAGAGATGGATATAGCAGATCATCTTACTTGTCTTCTGAGGAAGCAACACTGAGACTCAACATTGATTTAAGTTGGAAAAGGAGTAAGACAAGGCTGTGTTGTCACCTTATTTATTTAACGTGTGCAGAATGCATCATATAAAATGCCAGAATAGATGAATCAAAAACTGGAAGTGAAGTTTTAGAGAGAAATATCAACAATTCCAGATAAGTGGACATAACACCTTGATGGCAGAAAATGAAGAAGAATTAAAAAGCTTCTTGATTAGGGTGAGAAAGGGGAGTGTAAAAGCTGGTTTGAAACTGAACATCATAAAATCTAAGATCATGGCAAGGATTCCTAATATTTTTTGGCATATAGAGGAAGAAGAAATGGAAGCAGTGTCAAAGTTTATATTCTTGAGCTCAAAGATCACTGCAGACTGACTACAGCCATGAAATTAAAAGATTCTTAGAAGAGTATTAGGAGCTATCTTGAGCAATCCCTTCATTTTGCAAATGTGCCTAAAAGAAGCACATTTCTTAGTTTGATGTCTTATGGCTTTTTAATTTTGGAAGAAAAACTATGGCAAAAGAATCACCTTATTCACAAAGGTCTGAATAGTCAAAGCTATGTTTGGGGGCTTTTTTCCCCAGTAGCAATGTCTATTAATTAACTATTAAGTAAAGCCAAGTGCTGCAGAAATGATGCTTTTGAATTATGGTGATGGAGAAGACTTTAAAGTCCTGTGGCACAAGGACATTGAATGAGTTAATACTTAAATAAATTCATTTAGGCTATCCATCAGAAATTCAGCTACTCACGCTGAAGCTCAAATAGTTTGGCCACATAATGAGAAGATGGGACTCATTGGAAAAGACCCTAATGGTGGGAAAGTTTGAAGGGAAAAGAATGAGATGGATAGTATCATAGAAGTACCAAACATGAGCTTGGACAGACTTGTAGAGATATAGAGATCTGAAGGGCCTGCTCTGCTATGGTCCATGTGTTCATGAAGTCAAACACAACTGAACAATAACAAAATAACAGAAGAACCCCACAGAACTCCATTGTCTGGGAAACATGGCAAAGAAAACACTTGTTCTGAAAGCCATTTACCCCAAACTTTAACTCTTGGCTAAGGCAGTGGGGACTCATTTCTTAGTCAAAAAGGGACTATTTTTCCAGTTCTGTGCAATAAAGGACTGAAAAAATACCCAGTAGTCTAGGTTTTGTGTCCAAATATTGGGTAGCATCAGCCAAATGAAACAGCTATAAGACATGGAACTAAGAAATGAGTATCATCCTTTTCATGCTTCTTCTAGACATATCTGCAAAATGGGGACTGGCCAAGATAGCTCCTAATATTCTCTCCATCTCTAAATCTATGATATATGATAAATAGGGAATAATCTTTCTTGTTTAGAGAAGGCTGAACTGATAACATGAGAGTCAGTCTGCCAGTAACCTGACCTCCAAGGTACCAGCTTATTAGTTCCATGTGTGTTCCCTGCTTCCTTGGGGATTGTACACACACACACACACACACACACACACAACACATTTTGTGAGTTCCCACTGTTTGTAGACTATAGAACTAGTGCACAGATTATTCAAAGAGCCAACTTGGCTAACTTAAGATGTGCCGGGCACAATGGCTATCAAATTAATGGTAATAGGGTTTGGTTTTTGTTTTGTAAATCCAGAAATAGTGTCAGGAAAAACTGAAGTTGCCTTTGAAAAATAAGTGACATGAAATTCATACTTTCCCCTCCTTATTTCTCTCATAATCTGTCCTGAATGGCTCATGAGGTTAGCCGTGCACAAGAAGAACCACATTATCTTCTGATATCAAAGTGAAAAGTAGAGAATTGTTGTGGGTAGAATAATAAGGATCTGCGGGGATCATTGTCAGCTTTTATAAGTCCTACCTGCCTAGAATTTAGCCTTCATGTCTTTATTGATACTTTTAACACTTTGACCCCTCAGTCTGTTTCCTTCTTTAGCTCCCGTGACCTTCATCTACCATAACTCAACCACCCACAGAAGTAGGCTTGCTCCCTACCTCATCGCCTTGACATTTGTGCCTGTAAGATCCTGTACTTTCAAATTCTCTTTTTCAATCATAATTTCCTATCTATCCACTTCTCCCACTTCCACATTTCTCTTTCACCTATTCCTTTTAACCCAGCGCCTATCAATTTTCTTGATCTCCCAAGTTGACTTTGCTTGCTTTCTAAGTCTTAATTCAGCGATCATCCATTTCGACGTGGTGCTACTCCCTGCCCTAGACCCTATCTTCTTGCCCTTCTGTTCCCACTTTGCCAGTCTCCTGCCATCTGCCTCCTCTATTCATTCCCCCAAAAGGAAATGACAAAACTGCTGACTGCTTCCACTGCAGATTCTCTGTGGAACCTACTTGGGCCTTCACTTTAGCACAAGAATCCTTTCATTCATCTCTTGATTGACTACTTATCGCGTCCCCTGCAGAAGCCATCCCAAACATTCTCTTCTTTCCTGTAGGCTCCAGTTTCACCCCACCCCTTCATTTCTCAGTAGACCTTGTTATTTTACTGAAAAATCAAGCCCACGCATGCTGAGCTCATTTATTTCCCATGCTTTATACTCCCAAACTTCTCAGGGTGACCACCCAACTTGTGTTTTTCCCTCTGGTGTCAATGGACAAGGTGACTTTGGCTAACCCCTCCACTTGCCCCCTTCATCCCATTTTCTATCATGACTTGTGGGATTTTGAAGTCTCAATTAATTGATCAATCAGTAAACATTTATTAAGTACCTACTATGTGCCAGTACTGGGTAAAGTTCTGATTATTCCTTCATTTCTCCCAAATAGTCCTTCCTTTATCTTCAGCCTCTTGCTTATTTCTCCCCTCATTAAACACACACACACACACACACACACCCACACACACACACACACACACACACACACACACACACACACACATTTTATAATGCTATCAGGAACTTAAGCTATCATCTTATTTTTTCTCTTCCCCTTCCCTTTTCCCTTTCAACTTCAAGAATTAAAAGGCTGTTCCTTATGCTTTTACTTCCTTACCACACATGTATTGTTCAACCCCTGTTGAACTGTTTGACTTCTTATCCCCCTACTCTCTCTGGGTTCACCATTGACCTTTTAGTGGATAAACCCAATTACCTTTCCTCAACCACATCCTTTATCTGTATTTCCAAACTCTTTATTGAGTGCCTCGTCTATATTTTCAATTGCCCACTGGATATCTTAACCTAGATGTCCTTCAGATATCTCAGCCTCATCATCTCTAACTTGAGCTCATCATCTTCCTTTATACTCTTTCCTTTAAACCTTTAAATCTTCAAGCCTTCAAATCATCTCAATATAGATAATCCTTCTATTTGGACTATGCAGGATGTGATGCTGGCAAACAAACACTAAAAGACATAGTCTTCTCTGTTTTATTTGCCACTTCTTAATACGATTATCAACAGGATGGCAAAGTTCATTTTCAAGGTCACATTAGTCACTTAATCTTCTACTATTTGAACATTGTTTTGGAATATACCTTGCTTGAAAAGAAAATTGAGTATCAAATAATCATTCTCTACCAATGTGGAAAGTGTTTCTTTTATTAAAGATTTTTTTAATTTTTAAAACATATGCATGGGGACCTGTATGTGCAAGAATGTTTTTGGCAGCCCTTTTCGTAGTGGCCAGAAACTGGAAAATGAATGGATGCCCATCAAATGGAGAATGGCTGAATAAATTGTGGTATGTAAATGTTATGGAATATTATTGTTCTGTAAGAAATGACCAACAGGATGATTTCAGAAAGGCCTGGAGAGACTTAGATGAACTGATACTGACTGAAATGAGCAAGATCAGGAGATCATTATACACAGCAACAATAAGACTTTCTTCAACACTGAGTTAATTTAAATCAGTTCCAGTGTCCAGTAATGAAGAGAGCCATCTACAACCAGAGAGAGAACTGTGGGAAATAAGTGTGTCCCACACCATAGCATTTTCATTCTTTCTTACATTTTTGTTTTCTTTCTCAGGTTTTCTTTTTCTAGATTTTTCTTGTACAGCAAGATAACTATATAAATATGTATTCATATTTTGTATTTAACATATACTTTAACATATTTAACATGTGTGGGACTACCTGCTATCTAGGGGAGGGGGGTGGAGGGTGAAGGAGGGGAATATTTTGAACAAAAGGTTTTGTAAGAGTCAGTGTTGAAAAAATGGCCCATGCATATGTTTTGCAAAAAAAAGATATAATAATAATAATAAATACACATGCATGAATAATTTTCAATATTCACCCTTGCAAAACTTTTTGTTCCAAATTTTTCCCTCTCTTCCCCTCACCTTTTCCCCTAAATGGCAAGTAATCCAATATATGTTAAACATGTGCCATTCTTCTATACATATTTAGGAAAGTCTTTTTCCAAAAGACCTTTGAGATGATGCTTCTTTTCAACTACACGTTGAAGAGATTTATTTGAAGAACATAACTTCCCTAACATTTTGTAGAGATAAGAAAGCAGGCCCTAAGTAATACTAATAGTTGGCTTTTTAAAAGTACTGAACAGAGGAATCTCTCATTGATTGGAATTTCCTAATTGATGATATTACAGGCATTTGAAGGAAGCTCCCTTGGAATGTGGACATTCTTTGCTGAATAGAAACTGGGAAATGCTAATGATTGATTGGGATTCAAGAGTATAGAGTCTAATTGAAGAGAGTCTTATTGAAGAAGAAACCCTTCTCTATGATTTACAAAATAAACCAGTATTCTCATTCTGTGTCTGTGTCTGTCTGACTGACTCTTTTCCCCCACTCTCTTTTTGCTTCTTTCTTTCTGTCTGTCTGTCTTTTTCTTTGACTCTCCTCTCCCTCCTTCCTCCACTACCCATATCTCTCTCTCTGTCTCCTTCCTTCTCTCTGTGTCTGTGTCTGTGTCTGTGTGTCTGTCTGTCTCTCTCTCTCTCTCTCTCTCTCTCTCTCTCTCTCTCTCTCTCTCTTGTCTCTCTCTCTCTCTCTCTCAACCTGTCTCTCTCTCTTTCCTTCTCTCTCCCCCCCCTTTTTTCTGTCTCTGTCTCTCTCTGTATCTCTTTCTCTCTCCTTTCTGTTTCTTTTTCTTTCTCTCCCTCCCTCTCTTCCTCTTTCCTTCCCTTCCTTCCTTGTAACAACTCTACTCTTATGCCTTTCCTATTTTATTGCAATCTTTCTGTCTTTGCAATACCTTTAAAAATGATGTCTGAGTGGGTTTAAAATCATGTCACTTTCTGCATAGATTTCTTCTCATATGTATAATTTGGTCAGGTCCAGGTGCTATTTTCAACTTCATCTTATTAAAGTGCCATTGCCATTTACCTATATACTATGTCAGATACTGAGGTGGTTGAATCCAAATGTTGTAAAAGCACTATCTTTGATGATAAAAATAGATCAATATAGAAAGAATGACAGCTCTTCCATTTTGCATATGTTTCCCATCTTTCTCTTTCCATCTACCAATGTTCTTTGCCGTGATTTGACACATAATTTGTGTTCATGATAGAAACATAATAAAGGTTTGTTGAATTGAATTGCTCTGCCATTCCTATGAAACAGAAAATATTATGTACTTTGAAGCACCCAGCGTTAATATAGAGAACTATTAAAAAGATAGACAGTGCTTAATACAGTTCCTGACACATAGTAGGTGCTTAAGAAATGCTTATTGACTGACTAGGTATAATTAACTTTTTGGAGACATGATGCAGTACTTTTGTAAAGAGGATGCCAGATGACGTTGAATGGAAACAGAGACATTTTTAAAGATATTTTTTCTCTTGTTTATAGCTGATAGCAGGTAAAGGAGGAGGGGCAAAGCAATAAGGAAGCTATAAATATGAATCAGAAATGTGATAGCATAAAAAGAAAATACCCCCTTTTCAGAATCAGACTCTCTGAGTAGGCTGGAGAAATGCTCTGTATGATCTTTATGACAGATGATCTAGATTATTTGAGAGTATCTATGTTTTGTACATGTTTTTATAAATTTTGTGTTCTCTCCATTGATAGATTAGAAGTTCCTTGAAAGCAAAGAGTTCATATTTGTTTTTCAGTGTCTTTCAAGTGACTTCTGCATAGTAGGCACTTAATGCATTTCCAATTGCATTGAAGACTATCAGTGATGTGCAAATTGCACCTTACATCTTACAAAATCAAATTATGCAAGCTCAAAAAAGACTTTTTTCCTCCAAGATATTTCTTTCTCAGACTCATAGTTTCCACTGTGATATGCTATAAACACCTGTTTATATCATGAGAACTGTGCTTGATTTCTGTAATGCATTTCAGCCAAAATGTAACAGCTCATATTGAATTGTTGTAGCAGTGAATTTGAAATAGTCCCCTAAGTTTTAAAGGGTTGGTCAAGTAAATTTAATATGGTCTCATTGGACTACTTTATTTTTAACCAAAAATCAGAATTGTGGAAGGCTTTATATTATTTCCCCCTTTCTACCCTGCTCCATGCTCACATCCCTGCCCCCACCAACCCTGAAAACATTCTAGGTAAAAACCTCTCCAGGTTTATTCTAGGCATGATATATACAGTAGTGTAAGAAACATGACAAAAAATTTGGAAGGGGGGGTTCAGCGTATCACCAGGGATCTGCTTTGGAAAATCTCAAATTAATTTTCCTACAGTATCATTCCAATTACCAAGGAGTTATACAGATAGTACTAGTATTAAAATTACTTTGAGCTTTGAGCTGAGTCTGTCTTTAGGGTTCAAGAATACAACTGGTGCCTGTGACCTTTTCAAGAACTGCATCAGTTTTATTTAGGATATGCTGGAGCCAGCTCCAACCATCTTGAGAAAGAGACAACTGTTAAATTATCAATGTGTGCATTTGTACTTCAAAAATTGACAAATGCTACAGATCAGGGTTTGATTGATTGTTGTGTTGATTGTCTAGACTTAAGAAAATGAGAGAGAAGATATTAATAATATATTAAACTTCTCAGTCCTCATCCTTCTTGACTGCTCTCCAACTTTTGACATTATCAGTTCCTTTTATATTATCTTATCTCCCTGGATTTCTATGATACTTTTCTTTTGTTTTTAAAAATTATTTTCTTTAATAACATTTTGGTTTTTTTTTTATATTTTCTACATGCTCAATGTTACCCTTTCCTTTTCACTTCCTGACCAGTTGAAAACCTTAGCTTAAAAAGACCCAGGTTTCTTACTGCACCCAGGATCATCTCCAATCGTCATGATCTGTATTTTGTTACTCAACCCGGGGCTGTAAAAGAGAGAGAGAGGCTGGTAACTTTGCACAGCCCACTTCACTTAAATCTAACTCACTTCATGTCATGGTCCTCTTTGAGAATAAATTACAAATAACAATTTTCTTGAGATAGAGTCATCCATTTTAGCTCATAAGAAAAAGAAAACAGTTCAAGAAAGCTAAATTGATAAGCTTTCATTTTGTTTCCATTTTTTCCTACTATAAAAATTACTTCTTTGAAGATTTTGTATATAAATTTTTCTTTTTTATCAGTGACTCTTAATACAATTCCAAACTGCATTTCAAAATGATTGACCAATTCACAGCTTCACCAATAGTGTTCTTTTCTTTCCATAATCTCTATAACATGGATCATTTCTATCCTTGTCATCTTGGTGCATTTTTGTGGTGTGAGGCAAAATTTCAGAATTGTTTAAATTCATATTTCCTTTTAGAATGTTTTTTTCATATGATTATTTGTTAATAACTTTTATTGTTTCTTTTACAATTGTTCATATCCTTTGACCTCCCATCTTTTGGGAAGTTATGTTGAATTTCACATTTTTTGTGAGTTTACTATATATTGATTAGCAGAATCTTATTAGAGATTTTTAATAAAGATTTTTCCCAGTTGACTTCTTCACTTCTTATAATAGTTGCACTAATTTTGTTCATGCAGTAGCTTTTCAATTTCATGTAATTGAAATTATCTAATTTATCTTGTATAATAACCTCTATCCCTTGTTTGTTTACATGTAGCTATGAAAGATATCCAATGTTATTTCAGTTGTTTATAGCACGAGTTTTAATACTCCTGTTTCTTTTTCTACTAATCTGCTTCCGCTCAATTTATCTTGCTAAACAATATCTTTTTTTTTTCATATTTTTTTCAATGAACTCATCAACTATTATGGGTTTCATTATCTCTTTGCTTAGATATCTGAGATCTATATATAACTTGTCAGTCACCAGCCATTTATTAAACATTTTCAATTAGATGTCCCTTAAATGTTACAAAATCAAAATTTCTAAAACTAAACTCATTGTCTCCTCCCTTCCTAAATCTTCCCTCTACCAAATATCCCTATTTCTGTTGATGGTAGGGTCACTTAGGTTTATAACCTCAGAATGTGCCTCAGGTCCTCACTTTTTCCTTCACTACCCATTTCCAATCACCACATCTTGTCAATTTGTCCACACTAATTCAGATCCTCATCAGCTCTTTACTTGGACTACATTGTAAAAATATGAAACTGAGCACTTCCACTTCCAATTTCTCCATGCAAATTTATTTTTTTCCAATTCATCCTTTACATAGTTGCCAAAATAACCTTTCTAAAAGAAAAAAAAAAGTCTTTCTCTCTCTTGCAGCTTTTGAATAAAATGCAAATTGCTCAAATTGACATTGAAAGCCCTTTCTATTCTAGCTAATCTTTTCAGATTTAGTACTTTTTTCTTTTCACATTCATTCACTCTTCATCAAATTGGATTATTGTTATACCAAATTTGACACTGCTTCTCTAACTTTCTTATTCCTGTGAAGATTTTCCCACCATGCCAGGAGTGCATGAGGCAACTAGGTGGAGCAGTAGATTAGATCTTTCTGAATTCAAATCTGGCCTCTGATACTTACCAGCTGAGTAACTCTGGGCAAGTCACTTAATTCTTCTTGCCTCAGTTTCCTCATCTGTACAATAAGCTGGAGAAGAAAATGGCAAATTACTCTAATATCTTTACCAAGGAAACCTAAATGGGATCTTGAAGTGTTGGATATAACTGAAAAAATGATTGAACAACAGGAATGCATTCCTCTTTCCTCTACTTCTTACAATCCTTAGTTTTGTTCAAGGCTTAGTTCATATTTCATCTTCTACAGGAAGCCTTTCTTTATTCCCTTGTTTTTTAGTATTCTCTACTCCTTTCTCAGAATTTGAAATGTATATATTACCAAGATAACAAAGAGGTCAAAGATCCACATATATAAAAATATTTCTATCTTTTTTTAACTATAAATCAAATTGTCAGCCAGTTGGGGAAATGGTAAACAAATTGTAGTACTTGAATGTAAAGTGTAGAAATGATGAAAGGAATAGTTTCAAAGACTCCTGGGAAGATTTGTATGAAGTGATTCATAGATAAGTGAGTAGAACCAGGAAAATCGTTTATATAGTTAAAAAAAAAAACAATACTTCAGAGATACTTATCACTTTGAAAGACTTTAGAACTGTGATCAATGCATTGTGCATACAGAAGAAGATAAGGTATCATACTACCAACTTTCTCATAGAGAGGTAATAGATTTGGCAAGACATAAAATGAAATGTACATTTTTGGACATATATAATTCAGGAATGTATTTTTTTGTTTAACAATTTATATTTATTCCAAAAGTCTGGTCTAAAATTTTTTCCTAAGAGGGAAGGGAATAAGTACTTTATAACTGATAAATCAAAGATAACAATTTAATATGTTTTGGGTTTTTTATATTCTTCACATTTCCTAATGTAAATATTTCCCTCCTTTCATATCTAAAAATCATCTAGAAATAAAAGATATTTTAAAAGGATATTTTTAAAAAGTTAAAAATCTGGCATTCATACCACTTTGTTTGCACGTTGTATTTCTACCACAGAATATAGAGAAAGAAAGCTCTTTGAAGACAGGGAATATTTTTTATTTTTGCTTTACATCCCCACAAGAATGCTAACCCAGTGCTTTATGCAAAGTATATATTTTGTAAATCCTTATTGGATTAGCTGCAAAAAGAACAGTATCTGTACATGGTCCACCCATCACTGTTGATTTTTATAAAACCACTAAAATTATTCTTTCCTATAAGTTTAATTTTTAAAATTTATGGACTCTCAAAATTTTCAGAGATTAGAAATGTATACATGGAACTAAGATGAGCAGAGCTAGCCAAGTCCATGTGGTTCAATTTAGACTCCTTTTTCCCTTAGGGGGGAAATATGAGGGGCAAAGATAGCATTTCCTTGGCTTTCAGTCTAAGAGAATTGTCCAGCTGCCATAGCAGTATATTTGTGGTATTTGTGTTATGGTTTTAGTAAGGTTTCCATCATTTGGATGCTGACACCCGATTTTGTCTTGTGAAGAAAAATCCATCCAAACTCTGGGCTGTCAAGCACTTTCCCCTGCTTGCTTCTCTCTTGCTTGGAGTCATTTTGTTTCCCTGCCTGTGAAAACGGAGTTGAGGGTTTTTCCTTGTTTTTGACTTTGTAGCACATCCTTCTGTCTTTGTACCCAATTGGAAGTGAGCCCAGGAGTTTTAAGATAGTAAGACCTGAAGGCCAAACTTTGTGCCCTAGCTGACATCAGCTGAGGCCCCTGATGGGGGGAACTTTGTACCCCAAGCACAAAGGAGTCTGCCAAATGGTTCTCCACTGACCTAATCTTCCCAACTACAGGTGCCAACTGATGATCTCAGAAGGGAACTGCATCCCAGAATACATCTACATAAGTCTTTGGAGAAAAATGTACATTGTAAAAATGCTTTTAGAAATAACTCACATATAATGCATTAAACATTAATTTTATCCAGTAGAATGTACTTGTATTCAGCATTCAAATGGAATTACTAGGATAGGAATATTCTATGTAGTCCCGTAGGACATTGTTTAAACTAGTGGGTCACATCCCAATAATGGACTTGGGAGTCAATTAGTATTTATTAAACTCCTAATATGAGCAAGATACAATGCTAGGGGTTGAAATCCAAAAACATAATTATAGTAGTCCAGACTTCCTGTCTCCTATCCGAGGGACCATTTATTCATTCATATATGCATATATGTATATCTACACATACATGTGCACACATACCTACTTATGCACATACATACACACATAAATGCGAGATAAAATTTAGGGAGAGAAGGAATCATAGAAAAGCATCCACAAAGGAAATCATATTTGAACTGAAGTTTTTTAAAGGAAACTGGGAATTCTTTTTCAGGAATCAATTAGAAACAAAATGTTGATAAAACATTTGGAGTTGAAGATGTTATTTGATGGGGATACATGGTGATGTAGTCTAGATGGAAAATTGACAAAGTCTGACAGCAAGATGGAGAGTAAAGTTAGGATAACTTGTAAAGATGTAAACTTGAATGAATAGAAGAAAAATAGAGGTAAACTCAATATACATAGGAAAGTTAGGAAGAGGACTGTGTTTGAAAAGATAGCAGCTCATTAAATACTATATAATTGGTTTTCACTCTATTGATCTGGAGATTATGTCCATTTACACAGTTTTTTAAAACCCAGCATTCTAGTAACATAAAACCTAGTGCAAGGTACACAGTATCTACCATAATAAATGAAACAATTTCCACCAAATCCTGTAAGATCAAGAGAATGGCGCCTCTCTTGGAGCAAGACAATTGGTCATAGTGTCATCTTCCCCATGATTCAGTTCAGCAGTTTCTTTCTTTTTGGATTGCTAAGATTATCATTTTGGCCAAATATGACTCATATGTATTATTAGAATGTATAATGCTGTGTTTAAGCTTATTTTATCAGCAATGAAAGGTTTTATAATTCATTTAAAAAGTTGTAATGGTCGTAAGCATCTTTAGTATATTTTAATAATATAGTATTTTATGGGTGATTGTAAAATTTCAGATTACCGTTTTAGAAATTGTGCTATTCATTTTTATAGTTTAATAATTGTTCAAATGAAGGAGAATATAAAGTTCTTAAAAAACCAATTTAATGACTTATAAAAATAGCCTTTATCAAAACCTATTACATACCTTTAATGAACACCAATTTTACCTATTCAACAGAGGCAGATTACAGGCTCTATTCTTGCCACTTATAATGCAGCTGGACGCTCATTCAGATAAGTACATGTAGTAAGGGCAGAAGCTTCTGAGGTGTAACTCCTTCCCCTCCCCTGCTTTGTTTGGTCTTGCTCTAACTTAGATATGAATTACTATATGCCTCTGAAGTACCAGATTAACAGTGAATCAGAATTTGTTTTGACTCAGCCAAAATAGCTTTAGTACAAACAGTAGGTAAATACAGATCATTTTGAAAGGCTTATTCATTTTAGAGATTATTCCTATGATCAGCCAACTACTTCCACTTGTTCCTAACTCTATTAAATTCTTTATTAACTCCCCCAAATAGTCTGTACTTCACCATACCCTGAAATGAGCTACAAAGAGAGAGAACCGTATTATAATTTAATTTTATGCTATCACGAGAAGTAATAAAAATGTTAGCATATAGCAGTGTGGGAGAAGGCACTTCCTCATATTGCCATTGGAATTGCTGTTCATGTTATTATACATATTTATGGGATTTGCCAGAGGTATATTGTCAGGCAACCTTAAAGTAAACAAAAATGTTGGCCATTTGCCCACCATATAAGCCCAGGTATCATGATAGCCCAATATATTTACAGAAAATACAGCCCCAATATCTTTCATTGCAACTTTCATTTTTAGAAAGCCACTAGATGAGGCAGATAACATTATCCTACTCTGACTCACTTTACAAAGAAGTGGGAACAGTAAGACATCAATAGGACATAGGAACAAAGGAAACCAACCTGTATTGTTAGGTATCAGCTAGCACCCTGGAGTGGAGTGGGGGGAATGTCAGGTCAAAAATAGAGTTCTGATAGACCTTAATAATCTTATTTTACAGATAAGATGATTTTAGGGATTTCTGTATAATTTCAAGTTACAATTTTATAAATTGTTCACCTTGCTTTTATAGTTTAATAATTGTTGAAATGAGAGAGGATATAAATCCCTAAAAACTAGAAGCAGTGGACTAGCTCTAATATTCTAACTGATGGGAAGTAGAACCCACATTGTTTATCTTTAAATCTAGAGGTCTTTTAAATCTGGTCGGATTCTGAAGCTTGTAGATCCTGTATTAATTAGTAGCAGAGAATAGCAGTTCTTTAGGCACTTGTTAGATAAGTCAATACACGAATTGAAGAGATCCATCATCTGTCAAAAGCTCAATTGAGACATTTGGCATTTAAACATGTCTTAACAGACATGTTAACTAATTATTCCTGTGCATCTCTAAAATGTTGTCTGGACTGAATTATCTTAGCTCCTCAGAGAAATGGCAGCACTAACTTAAGACATAATATGCATTCTTTCAGAGTCTGTAAAAGTTCACTATAAGAAACATACATTTGAACAACATCCTTATCCTTTGCAGAACCATCATTAAAAACATGTTACATTCTCTTTTATAAGGGCCAAGCCAGTATGTCTAACTACTGTTTCTGATAAGAAATAAAAGGAAGGCAGAAATGAACATTTATAAAGAGCCTACTTTGTGCCAGTCAATGAGCTAAGTTTTTTCAAATATTTTCTTACTGGATCCTCACAAGAACCCTGAAAAGTAGATGTTGCCATTGTTTCCATTTTAGAGTTGGAGAAATTGAGGAAGCAGATTATAAAACTTGCTCAGAATCACACAACTATTAAAATGTTTGAGGTTGAATTTGAACTCACATCTTTCTGACTCCAAGCTTAGTACAGGCTTTGTATTGCCTACCTGCCTCTAAATAAGATAGTCCTTGACATTGAAGGGTTTATAATCAGGAACAGAAGATAAATGATGTAAACAAGTAACCATTGTTCAAAATTGAATATAATTACTTAAGAGAGAAATAACATTAACTACTGTAGTCAGATCTATTGATGGATCTAAAAGCCTTTGCTGGACCTTGCCATTCATCTCTCAGCCATATTCTTAGAACTTTTAGTTATTCCCATCTGTATTGTCTCCCTCAATTAGAGGGTGAGTTCCTCAAAAACAGAAACTGCTTCAACTTTTCTATTTGTATCATCATTTTAACAATATTTAATTAGTGATTGACTTGTAAGAAGTGCTTAATAAATTATTTTTCATTCATTCATTAGGAAAAAAAAACAACAAAAAAAACAAAAAAGAACCTTTTCATCCTCTTACTCCCAACTCACTCTGTCTGGTGAGAACCTTGCCTTAATGAAAACAAAATTGAATCCATTTTCAGGAAGCTGCTCCTTCTCCCCTCTTCCTCATCTCACACCATCCAGATGCTTTCTGCCTCTATCTCCTCCTTTATTCCTATTTTCCATGAAGAGGTGTCCCTTGACTTGTCTGGGTAAAATCACTCTGCAAGGACAAGTGATCTCATTACTTTTGTAGATTCTGTTATCATCATCTTTGTATTATTGATTCTCAGATCTGCTTATCTAGCCCTAAAACCCCCCTCCCTCTCCCTCCTTCTAGATTTAACCTCCCCACCTGCCTAATAGACATCTTAAACTCCCTGTACTCCAAATTCATTATCTTTCCCCATCCATCTCATTTTTTCCCTTTTCTGTTACCATGGAGGGTATCATCATTCTCTAACCCCCCCATCCAATTTTTTTGTAAAGACCTGCAGTTTTTACTTTTGTAAAATCTCTTTATTTATTGCCTTATTTCCTGTGACACTGCCCCCATCTTTATACAAGCTCTCATTACCTTACTACTAGACTATTGCAATAATCGGCTGCTTAGTCCCCCAGCCCCACCCCAGTCCATCCTCTCCTTAGCCCTCGTATTAATCTTCCTCAAACTCAGATTGCCATGTCACTACCTTCCTCTGGAGGCCACTTAAAAGCCTTAAATATAAAATCCTCTGTTTGGTGTTGAGCCCCCTTCCCAATTTTGGCCCCCTCCTACATATTCAGTCTTATTTTCTACTCCCCTCATGTTCTCAACTAAGCAGTGATATTGCTATTTATGCTATTCCGTGCACAAGACACTGCCATCGCCCAGTTCCAGAGATTTCACTGGTTTCCCCCCTGCACACTCTTCATTCTTATCTCTGTCTTCTGACTTTCCTTTAAGTTTCAGCTAAAGTCCCACCCTCTACAAGAAGCCTTTCCAGATCCCTCTTAAAGGCAATGCCTTCTCTCTCTTGATCACTCCTAATTTATCCTGTTTATTTTTGTTTACATGTCCTCCGTCCCATTAGACAGTAAATTTCTTGAAAACAGGATCTTAGCATCCCTAGTGCAAAGGTTGATTTTTCCAGATTAAAAAATAACTAACTATATTGTGGAATATTTCTGTATTAGTATCTAGTTCTCCAAGATCAACTTTATTAAGTGCAGGGATTGGGTGTTAATTATCTTTATACATAAGGGATGTTACCTGCCAGGAAACTAAGAACTAGTTTTAGTAACCAGTGATAAACTTATCTCAGATAGTTAGCCATCAATGTCTTTGATTTTTTAAACTAATTTTTATTTGTATACATGTTAAAAACACATATATGCATATATGTTTGTATATATGTTAAAACATATATAACTTTTTAAGCTTACCTCATCTTTTTTTGGAAGAAAATATTTTGCCATAATAGAAATTATGCTGTCCTCAGGTCAGAAGAGACCTGGATTTAAATCCTTCCTTTGAGATATAATAATAGCAACGACCAAAAATAAGCTTCTATCTAAGTCTGAGTTTCCTTATCTTTGCCATGAAGATAACAACTATTGCATTCATAGATTTTTTTTGTGAGAATAAAATGTAATAGCATATAGAAAATACTTTGTAAACTTTTCGATAAATTGTAAGCAGTGTAGCAGACTTTACAAGAACTAGTGTAATCTAAAGATTCTTTGAAATGCTAGTAGATTATAAGGAACAAAGTTTCATTCATCTTTCTAAGATAGTTGGTTACCATAGCCTCTGGAAATCTCTGAGGCAGTCAGCCTACATTTATGAGAGTTGAGTATAATTCAGCAATGACACAATTGCTTAACCTGATTATTGGGTAATAAACATACTTAATAAAAAGTAAGAGACTGCTAATAAAATCTGGGATATAAATATGCTTTTTTATTCAGAGTTACCTATGAGTATGCTGCTGAACACTCTTAAATCACTTATTAAAAATAAATTCAATTTATTTTATCCCCTACTGACCTTTTATCCTTACGACTTATAGTCAAACATCCTTCTTCTAGTCTGCCTTATGTTTAAACTGTGTAGCTTAAGCACTTATAAAAACCCATTGTCATTTTTTTTTTAAATAAAGAGCTATTGTTTCTTTCTGTCCCTTTGGTAGAGGAACAATGCCTTCTGCTGTGGTGCCAATGTAGAATCAGAGGTAAAACTGTTTAACTAGTTGATGATTCAACCAGATTGGAGTACCTCTGAGTGGTAAATGGAGATTTATCATTGATTGGATGAGGATACAGAATGAAAATATGAGAGAAACAGAAATCAGAAGTCTCTCATTGAGAATGTAAGCATCCAGAAAATAGGGATTCCTTGGATTTTGATTCTTATCCTTTTAGTCTCTCTATATAGTAGATGCTTAATAAATGCTTGTTGATTGATTATACCTCAATAAGAACTTCTTTTCTGTATTATTTCAAATTTGTTTTCAATATGGTCCAAAATATACCTAGTGAGTTTAGGAATCTATCCCAGACTGCACAGTTTTCACATTTAGCCATTAAAGTAATTTCCTAGACTCTCAATTGGGTGATTTTAAATAAGTGATATATTAAGTCAGAGGATCAGAATAAAACCCTTAGCGAGGGGGATGGTTCATCATACCAGCTAACGTGCTGTTTCCTTCAAGAGGTCTCAGATTCTCTTTAGTCTGTCCCCTAAATGATTATGAATATGTCTATATCCTGCTTTTTATTTATCTCTGAACATGTGAGGTACCCCCACTAGAATGTAAGCTCTCTGAAGATAGAAGCTGTCACTTTTGCTTTTGTACCCCCAGGACCTGGTACAATCCCTAGTACAAAGCACATTGCTTATTGATTTATTATTGATTGATTCACTGTGAATCTTTCTACTACAGAATGAGTACTTCAGTGAAAGGGTTATAAGCTTTGATGCTCTAATTTCCCTGCCTTTGTCTTTGGGATAAAACATGTGGCCAGAGCCATAATTATTTTAGGGGACAGTGTTTAGGGAGAAGTCAAGAAGTCAACATTGATTAAAGGTGACTACTTGTGACCCTTCTCAGAGCCAATACTTGGTTGTAATATGTATTATATGTACATACACAATCTCATATATGTATACATATTTGCACATTCATATATATTATATATGAAGAGATCTTTGTATTATCTCTTACTTTAATAAATTAAATAGCTTGCAACATTAATGCTTTTCTAAACATGAATTGGATTTGACACTGTATGAGAAGAGAAAGCTTATGGGAGAAGAGACTTTGGATGAGAATCCAGCTAATAATATTGTTTTTGCATTTATGAGAATGGAAATATCAAAACATAGCCCTTGATTACTTTTCAAACTAATGCTAAGATTAATAAGGTAACTGAATAAGAGGATTTGGTATATTTGTCTCTGAGAGCAGGTTGTTCTCATCTTGCAAATCCATTGTTTTGTGGATGGGAGACAGTTATATTGTAAATACTTAATAGGATAAAATAAAACAAATACTAAATGTGAGCACCAATGTGAACATTGTGGTAGATGCTAGGAAGAAAGGAATATATTAAGGGCAACAATGCAGAAAATTATATCATGATGCATTAGAGAGTTACTAGAAAGAAAGAGTTATAAGTGGGTTTGGAGGGGAAAGGTCACAACCAACCAAGGGGTAAAGGAAGGCTTCTTAGTGGAGGTAACTTTTGAATAGGCTTAAAAAAGATGGGTTGGAATTCAAAGATCAAGTACCAAGGACATTTTATTTGGGCTACACCCTAAAAGTTCTCAACAAATAAAGCCTGATTGCTTCAACTTTTGAGACAGGCCAATCCCAAACTATACTTACTATTTCTTTGTCCTCATAAAGATTTTTTTCCTAATCTCCAAAAATGAAAATAATTTTCTTTTATCTTTTTTTGTTCTCACTCTCTCTCTTCCTCTCTCCCTCTCCCTCTATCCCTCCTTCTGTCCCTCCCTCTCTTCCTCCCCACTTCTTAATCTATCTCTCTCTCTCTCTCTCTCTCTCTCTCTCTCTCTCTCTCTCTCTCTCTCTCTCTCTCTCTCCATTTCACACACACACACACACACACACACACACACACACACACACACACACACACACACACACACACACCCCCCAAAGAGAAATGGAGCTCATCTACCAAACCAGGAGCTGAATAAAAATCTTGATCCATGGTCCCTCTGGAGTATAACATTTTATACAAAATCTTTTGTAAAACCATAAGTCACCAACCAATTATAGGACAGCAGCAGGCTTGACATAAATGTGCATGAGAAGGGGGTGCTGAATAAATATGACTGGATGGAAATGAGGATATGGATCTGATGAGATGGGTCTCCTGTACTTGGAGTCAGTGACCAGAATAAATCTTTTCAGATGTTCATGTACATTTGCATTGCTAACTGAATGTTTTAATAAAACAAATGTTTTTTTTCTTTTTTTTCACTCCCATAGGGCTGGTCAGGTTTACATCCTCCTTGTGGGTTGTTTGTTCAATAAAACCAGCTCCTAGCTTTGCCTCCTGCTCCCCCCAAAAAAGAAAAAAAAAAGATTATTTCTTTCATTAATCCTTTTGCATAATCTGATCATTAATTGTGCATACTTTTCTAAAATGTGGCCCATAATTGCTTGTTGCCTGAGACATACATTTTTAATGAATTTTTGTTAAAGCAATTAAGTTAACCATGAAAGAAAAACAGAGCTCTCTATTTACATGGCACTCACCCCATGTCTGAGACAACAGGAAAAAAAGCAAAATTAGGTGTAAAGTGATCCTATAAAAGTTATGCAAAAAACACAGTGCATTCATCTCTGCAGTTAGGCAGTATCTATACAGGGTAGTACTGCACAGCCTGCCATTAGGGTTAAATTACAGTCTCTGTGCTTCAGGCATCCTTTTTATGGTGTTCAGAGAAGCTGACCGAGCAGCCCCAGGGACTGCTTAGCTAATGGGAGACTGTTGATATATCTTATTGGGCTGTGTCTCTTTGTGGTACTCATTTTAAAGCCTAAGGAATCACTCACACAACCAGTAACCAATTGTACCAAATAACATTTTTCATGAGTAGAGTTAGGCTGGCATCTTTTTCCTTCCAGAACTGAAGACAAATCTCAACTCCCTAATAGTTTGGTATATGTTTTGACAGTGCTCTCTGGTATGGCAATTGAAGCAAATCAAAAATAATTGAGGTATTCATGATTTCTTCTTTTATTTTTATCGGTCTTGGCATTTTCCAAAATGCTTTCACATCCATTATCTTAGTTGATTCTTAGAACAATTTCTAGGCATGAATTATGACTCCCATTTTACAGATGAGGACATGGAGGACCTGGAGAGTGATTTTTTTCAGTGTTCTATCTCTAATTAGTAGCTGGACCTGGAATAGAAATCCAAACACTTGGAATCTCAGCCTCTACTTTTTTTCCCCCTTTGCTTTTTTTATTATAGCTTTTTATTTCCAAGATGTATGCATGGGTAATTTTTCAGCACTGACCCTTGCAAAACCTTTTGTACCAACTTTTCTCCTCCTTCCCTCCACCCTCTCCTTAGATGGCAGGTAGACCAATAAATGTTAAATGTGTTAACGTATATGTTAAATACAATATATGTTTGCATATCCATACAGTTATTTTGCTGCACAAGAAAAATCGGACTTAGAAATAAGGTAAAAATAACCTAAGAAGGAAATAGAAATGCAGGTGGACAAAAACAGAGGAAGTGGAAATGCTATGTTGTGGTTCATACTCATTTCCCAGAGTTCTTTCACTGGATATAGCTGGTTCTCTTCATTACTGAACAAATGGAACTGATTTGGTTCATCTCACTGTTGAAGATGGCCACATCCATCAGAATTGATCATCATAAAGAGTTGTTGTTAAAGTATATAAATGATCTCCTGGTCCTGCTCATTTTACTCAGCATCAGCTCATGTAAGTCTCTCCAGGCCTTTCTGAAATCATCCTGTTGGTCATTTCTTACAGAACAATAATATTCCATAACATTCATATACCACAGTTTATTCAACCATTCTTCAATTGATGGGCATCCATTCGTTTTCCAGTTTCTGGCCACTACAAAGAGGGCTGTCACAAACATTTTGGCACATGTGGGTCCCTTTCCCTTCTTTAAGATCTCTTTGGATATTAAACCCAGTTATGTACAGTTTGATAACTTTTTGAGCATAGTTCCAAATTTCAGCCTCTACTTTTTGCAATAGACTGTTCTGGGGACCACTAGAAAGTTTAGATTGAGAACACCTTTCCCCTCTTTTATACTTTAGTCAAAGTGGAGGATGGATCTTAAGTTAAATCTAGCTATGATTGAACTCCCATCCAATGTCCAGCTTGGAATCTGTCAGGAATGCCTTGTTTGAATCCATTCAGCATTTCCTTTGGGAAAGAACAGAAGACCACATCCTTTTTTTCAAGGAACTAAGTATCCCCTCTTCTCTCAGCATCCCCACATTCCATGAACTCCAGTGACTATCATCTCCTGAATCAAATATAACAAACTCTGTTGGTCATTAAAAATCTTTAATAACCAATCCCTTTCCTACTTTTACTGTCCAACTCTTTGATCCAGCCTTCCAAAAGACCTTTCAGCTTTCAGTTCAGACAGGTTGTCCCCCCCTGTCTGAAATAATTTCTTTTCTCATATCCATCTTTTAACTTCCCTAGTTTCCTTCAAATCTCAATTAATTAAAACCTCTCCTTCTAGATAGTAAGTCTTTCTCAGTTCTCTTTATTTCTGTCTTCCCTTTGTCAATTGTTATAGTTATCCTGCATATAGCTCTTTTGTACAGATATAATTATCTCACCCATTAGATTTTAAGCTCCTCGAGGGAAGAACTATATAGTATATAATAGGTGTTTAATCTCTAATGACTGATTGACCATGTGGTACTTGAAAACGTCATGGCATAAATCAGCCATAAACAATGAAATATCAGAGCCTGATTGTGATGCTGCCTTTGGAGCCAGTCATTTTTATTCTGCAAAGGAACTAACTTCCCTTTGATGGGGCTCTATACCTGATCCATGAAGTGTACCCTGAAAGAGATTCTAGAACAGATAAGTATCTAAAGATAATAATTATACCTGCAACACAAATTGAAAAATAAATCTTCAGTCATTTTGAAATAAGGGCAGGTATACCTATTATTTTCTTTTTGTATAACTTCCTGTGTTCCACCCACAATAAGTTTTGGTTCTTAGGCTCTAAAAACTCTTAATAATTTGTTGAGTTTGATGAATAGAACTTCATTACTCCAGTTTATATAGGATTTCCTCAACATAGATATGCTGCCAATTGATACCCAGCTTTGTCTTCAAATCCTAGCAGATTTCTTAACTCTTTCCCGGTGCCTGTTTTTCAGAAAGTCTCCCTTTATGTCTTTTTTCTTTTATTCCTTGAATACCAATGCACCCAGGTGATGATAACATTGTATAGAATGCCAGGACTGGAATCAGGAAGACTCATCTTCCTGAGTTAAAATCTGGTCTCAGAAACTTACTAGCTATGGAACCCTCCAAGAAAGTTATTTAACCCTGTTTGCCTCAGTTTTCTGATCTGTAAAATGCCCTGGAGAAGTAAATGACAAACCAATGTTGCTAAGAAAAACCCCAGGAACTTGTGAAGAGTTGAACATGATTGAAAAACAACTGTACAAGCTCCACAATTAAGGGAGCATTTGAACTATCCATCTGTTTTCTCTTACTCTTAATATATGGCTAATCCATTTTCTTTCAGAGACTTTGAGCTCCTTGAGGGCAAGAAAGGTCTTGTTTGTTTTTCTTTGTATCCTCATTATGCTCATTAGTTCGGTGCTTGGTAGCTTGACTTAGTTTGACTTGAATTATCTATTTCTTGGACACAGATCCCTTTTAGAAATATTCCACAGTTTACCTGAAGATATCATCAATCTTCAATGGCCTTTGGATCATTCAGAATTTTTATTTTTCAAAGATAACAGTGTTCCATGCTTCAAAAATCATTCAGCTCCCCTTTGTAAAAAATTTCCCAAGCACTTCCAGCCCTTTCTCTTATTATTCAATTTTGGGTCAAAAACATCGTCGTCTCCTATGCTTATCCTCAGGGTTCTAGCTATTCTAGCTGCATGTTAATATTGACAGTAAGGATTTTTTAAAAATCCATTTAGTTTTTCCTGTGTGGATTGTTAGGCTAATTTTTTTGGTCTAAGAATATATTTCATCAAAGAGACCTTATAGTGTTTTAGGGTTTGATGCAACCAGTACAATTTCATCTCATTGGTAAGTAAAAACTTTTGGAAAACCTTAGAAATCTAGAGAATCCCTATTCAATTAGGGCTTCAACTAAGGTACCTTAAGCAAGATATCAAACATGTAGTCTGTGGGCTTTATGCTATCAGCCACACTTGAGTGCTACCCAAAGCAGATTAAAATGTAATTGGGAAATAGATAATAAAATAAATGGAAATACAATAAAACATAGATAAGATTACATTTGAAAACTAAGTCAATATGTGGCCTATGGGGATTCTTATGTACAGTTTAGTGACCTCAATTCTACTTGAGTTTGACACTGCTCTAAAATATTGGTGAATACCTTTAACAAGAATGTATTTTCATGTTTGAGAATGAACTGTTAATAATCAAGGTTGTTGAATATAGTTCCTCTGATATAAGAATTTTATATGATCTTAATAGATTCAAGAGCAATGCCTTATTGAAGAAGGACTATAATTAGAGATACATCTTGCAATATCAAGTCAAATATTTTTTGTAACTATGTGATAACCCACTTTGATTTTAATTATATATCCTCAATAACATATCTAATTCAAGTAATATACCTAAGCCATTTTCATATCTTTCAATCATTTATGGGACAGTAAACATGAAAGTCTGCCATTGAAAATAATTTGCAAAGAAACAATCAGTTCCCTTTGCATATTTTTTAGTAGAGATACTATAGAGATATGTTCAGATCATTAAAATGTATAATCTAGCAATTATTGATTTACTCTCATTTATTTTTTAAGATAATATTTTCTATGATGTTTCCTTCATTCTTTTGATATATTCTCTTTCCTGACAGAGCTTCTAAAATGATCTGTTAATGCTTTTAAGATTGTATCATCTTCAAAATAGATTTCCTCCATGTATGGTCTACTTACCCATTCTTTCCAACTTCATTTTCTCAAATGTCATTTTTGCTTTCTCATGTAGTATTTCAGAGTTCATGGCTCCAATAAATTGTTAGATATATACTAACAAATCTGTTCCACTTTCAGTCTATTTGTTATCCTGCCAGTTTTATCTCTTAAAGTTTTTAGGATGATATAGCACTACTAGACTTCATGCTGAGCTTTTGATTTTTTTTTAACAACCTTCTTGCCTATTTTTTTCCAGTAAGTTATATACACATTTGTACCCTGCAATTAAAGTGATGATGATAATAGTGACAATAATAATGATAACAACAATGCACAGCACTTTAAGTATTGCAAAACACTTTATTAATCCTGTCCTTTTGCTGCAAAATCATGTATACCCTTTGATCAAGCATTAGCGCTATATGCCGAAAGAGATTTTTTTTTTAAAAAAAAGCAAAAGTACCTGTATGTAAAAATATTTAGCAGGTCTTTGCTGGGAGCAAATTAGAGACTGAGGGGATGCCCATCAATTGGAGAATGGCTGAACAAATTATGGCGTATAATTATGATGAAATACTATAGTACTATAAGAAATGATAGCAGGATGTTCTCAGACAACCCTGAAAAGACTTGCAGGAGCTGATGCAAAGTGAAATATACTATATGCAAAGTAACAGCAATATTCTAGGGTGATCAGCTGTGTGAATGACTTCGCTATTCTCAGCAATACAAAGATGCAAGACAACTCCAAAGGATTTATGAAGAAAAATGCTCTCCATATCCAGAGAAGGAATTGATGGGATCTGAATACCAATGGGAGCTTAGCTTTTTTTAGCTTTTTTTAACTTTATTTTTTGTGAGGTTTTCTTGGGGAGGTCAAGGTATGACCAATATGACTTTTATGAAATGTTTTGCATGACCTACCATTTTAATCATTATAATAAGTAGTGGTAGAAGGAAGTATTATTATTATACCAATTTTACAGATGAGGAAACCAAGGTTAAGAGAGCTAAGTGAGTTCCCTAGGGAAACATAGCAAATAAGCATCAGAAAAGGATTTGATTCATATCTGACTCCAAATCCAGCATTTTATTTAGTGTATCACCTCTATGCCCATCCATCTGGTTCAGGAAAGCAGATCTCTCCCCTGAAGAGTATATGCACTAGAAGACAAACAGCTTAGGAATATGAGCTCTTAATGGGTCTTATTTATACGGTCACTTGTTTTACACAACTGACTTTATTGCACATTTTTCAGACCACTGGTTGCAAGTGCCTGTTACCAGTTTTGTAGGAAAAGTGAATCAACAGGAATATCAGTTTTAAAATAGGCAAGTTGAATTTCTTCCTTTTTGAAAGCACTTCTTTTTTTCCACATGAAAGGCACAATTTTGCAAAGCAAAATTATGAAACTTTAAAAGATTATAAGACTTCAAACTTCTAGGATTACTAAAGTTATAGAGTATGAGCTAATTAGCAGCTAATTGTTGTTTTTTCCTCTGCCCTTTTAAAGATAAAGGCAAATCTAAAGCCAAGTACATACAAGGATTATTATATAATAAGCCATAAAAAGAAGAAACAAGAATGTAGAACCATGTAAATTTCTTTCATTAAAATAATGACTAAATTAGTTTATGAAATGATGCTTTGTTGCAGTGAGGCAAATATATGCAAATCTTAGGCACCTTATTTGGCTCAAGTCAAGTTAATAAGCCTTTATTAGTGTTTACTATGTGGCAGGCTGTGTATTAAGTGCTGAGTATATTTTAAAAAAAATCTTTGCAAAAATAAACAAATATCCTTTCCCTTTAAGAAACTCAGTCTAATGGCAGGGAGATAACATGCAAACTATGTACAAACAATATATATACAGGACAAATTGGAGATGATCACACAGGGACTGCTCTAGAATTTGGAATCTTGCAGAAAATCAGACTTTAGCAGAGACTTAAAGGGGAGTCAAGCATGTTATCCATACTCTCCCACTTTGCCCCATCCCCATGTTCTAGAAAATCTTCCTTGAGGGTTGTGGATTGAAATGAAATGCTTTTGCTTCTGACTTCTGCATTCTTCTTCTCTTATGCTGTGTTTATTATTGAAAAGGCCCAGCTTATGTTTCAGGAAGGATGGACTCTGGTACACTAATAAACTGATTTTGACAAGCATGATAGATACCACGAAGCACTTAGTGAGTGTGGGAGAGTAAAGTTGATTGCCTTTTACTGTGTATGTATTTTTCTGTTTATTGTTTGTGCATTGTGTCCTTAAGCAGACAGTTTTCTATCCTAGCAAATGCCTCTAATCAACAAGAACAAAACAAAAAGAACAAGAGGCATCATCAATTATGACTATTTAATACTCCATTGGACAACTTTCTATCATTATTTGCTCGGGCAACTTTGCTACTCTTGTTGCTGCTGCTGCTGCTTCTAGGCTCCTGGTGACAATGACAGGCTGTTGATCTCATTTTAAAGTCAATAGCCTGAATCTTTAAGGGACCAAAAGCTGAGTTGGATTTGTTGTTTGGACACATATATGCTTGTAGTATGTGTAAGTTATGTATTATTTGTGATGAAAAAATCTGTTGAGCGATAAGAAAATCATATTTGGCCAAATGTTGAGCACAAGAAAGCCTTTGGCACAAGGCAGGATATTCACATGCTAATCATGGGAGTAAAAAGCATGGGAGCTACCATTTTGACTCCAGGTGACAGAGGTTAACAGCATTTAATGCATTTATTAACCCTATTGTGTCAAGGATTTGGGAGGTCTGGCTCCCATAATTACAGTGTATTGGAAATTCTATTATACAATGTGTCTGGACTCCAGGATTAACGACAGTGACAATTGTGCAACAATCAGACAGCAACTGGTTGAAAGATAGAGCTTATAGACCTGTCTGAAAACAGCATTATTACCAGTATGGAAGTCAGACTATATTGGTTATTTTTAGGTCAGTCTATTTCTGTTTCTCCTTGAGGGTGTTGGCTGCCATCAACATTATTGTGAGGCATCTACCCCTAACATCATTATTAGAATTATATAGTTGGAGCATGGGATTTCTCTATCTCTTTTCCCTTTTCCTCTCTCTCTTTTCCCTTCTTCTTTTTCTTTTTACCCTTCTCCCCCCTCTCTTTTCCCTTCTTCTCCTTCTCTTTTCCCTTCTCCTTCATCTTTTTTTTCCCTTATCCTCCATCTCTCTTCCCTTCTCCTCCCTCTTTTCCCTTCTCCTTCATCTTTTTCCCTTCTCCTCTATCTCTTTTCCCACAATATATGATTGGGTCACTGAAATGTCCTTTCATTGAATATGTTATATAATCCAGTTTCCAAAACACAAACAACACCACAATTTTGCTACACTTTCTTCTTTCCTCCCCCCATCTTCACTCCAATTTTTCCTTTTAAAAAAAACCCACCTGCTTTTTACAGATTATAGGGTTTAGTGCTTGGATAGAAACTCTCCAGCTAAGCGCTCTGTTCTGTATGCAGCCATTAGCAGGGCTGACGTGCTCTGCCGCCAGAGTCATGGATGGCGTGCCAACATTTCCATTATAAACCCTTAGTTTTACAGGTTTATACCTCAGCAGTAAAACGTGTTCCTCCCATTTCAGACTCTTTACAAAGACAAACCTAGAAGCTGTTTTGCTTTTTTTCCCCAGAATATCCCCCACTTTAATCCACTGGGTAACATTTTAAAGTTATATAATATCCCTTTTGCATTGGTCAGGGGGAAGGAAATCCCTGTAATTTTATTTTTGACTTTTTTCATATCTAAATTACTATCAAGACAATGATAATTTGATATTTTCAGACCAACTTAGATAAAAGCATTTCAAATGAGAAAATAATAGATTACAAAGAGTTTCTTTAAGGACCAAATTTCCTTAAGTGGCCTCTGTATTCACTTAGGTAGATTTCTAGTTCCTGAATCTGAGTATGTTCACTTTGGGGTTTCAGACCTCAGATGGTATTCATGTATGTGAACCAGATGTACAACTAATGAGTTTAAATGCCAGACATTGGCGCTCTCCCCCTTTACTCCAATCCCTGGACCTTTGCTGTTTCAAATTGTAAGAGAGATGAGCTGATGAGATTGTGTGCCCAGCAGTGCCATACAGACTGGTTAGTCTAGCATAGCCCATGCTTTTTTAGCTTAAATAGAAGCTTTTTGTCTTTTGTCTTTGTAGTGTTAATTTGGAGAGACCCAACCAGGCAAAAGCATTTTTTGGTCTCAGTCTGCTGCAGAATGCCCTCTTTTCAATCTTATTAGTCCTCTGAGAAACCCTGCATTCACTTGAAGAAATTCTTTGAAGATATTATATAAGAAAGGTGTTAAATCTGGAAGAGCCTTTATAAGACTGAAAACTCTGTGATACTTAGGTACATCTGTAGTTTGATAGGATGTGAAAGCAGTTTTCAGCATTATTTATTTCACTTTTTTGGGGCATAAACAGGGTCTTTTTAATTCTTCATTTATTATTTTTAATGAACAAAAATTGATTTTGTTCTCCCCACATCATGATTAAAAGGGAAATAAAAAACGCCTTTAAATCCTTGTAACAAATTTGTGTGATCTAGGAAAGTAAATAAATAAATAAAAATTCCTGGATTGACCAACTCAAAAAACATACATTTATTTTTCACTACAGGTAGCATCTTTTACCATTGGTCTTCAGAAATTATGGTTGATCATTTAATTGTCAAATTTTTAATCCTTTCAAAGTTTATTTGTTTTCATAATTTTGTTACTGCATGAATTGTTTCCTTTGTTCTGCACATCTGTTACTTTGCATCAATTTATATAAGTCTTCCCAGTCTTCCCTGAGATTGCTCCTTTTACCATGTCTTATGGAACAATAGCTTTCCATTAAATTCATATTCCATAATTTGATCTGCCATTCCTCAACTGATGAACATCCCCCTTTAGTTTTATGTTCATTGCCACCACAAAAGAGCTGCTATAAATATTTTTGTCCACATGGGCCCTTTCCCCCTTTTTTAGGTCTCATTAGGGCAGAGATCTACTGCTCCAATATAATTTTTATATTACTAAGGAGTTTAGTTAGTTTATGCTTTAGATTTGTAATTGTAATATACAACTGAGTAAACCTCAGCCCAGAGGTGGTGCTGCAAATGATAAATAATTGATGGGGTTGACAATTAGTTGGTGGGGTTAAAAGATGGAGCAACCAGTAATAAGCCATTTGCTTATGTTCAAAGTAGGAAGGGATGCCTGAGGTAAGGGAAGAACAAGAGGTAAATTCAATAATTTCATGGCTACTCCTTCACTGTTGCTGTCAAATGTTATGCTTTTTTTGTGGCAGAGTACCCAGAGTAAACAGAACAGCATCCTTATTTATATTAGCTAACATAGCTACTCAGTAGTGCTTTAAAGATATTATTGTTGCTAAGTCATTTTTCAGATATTTCCAATTCCCCATGATCCTATTTGAGGCTTCCTTGGCAAAGATTACCATGAGCCCATTTACAGATGAGGCAACTGAGGCAGATAAAAATCCCTGAACTGACCAACTCAGAAAACACATATTTTTTTTATTACAGGTAGCATCTTTTACCATTTGTCTTCTGGAATTATGGTTGATCAGTTTTTAATTCTTTCAAATTTTTTTGTTTTCATAATGTTGCTATTGCATCAATTTATATAAGTGTCCCCAGTCTTAAGTAATTGCCCAGGGTCACACAGCCATTAAGTTTCTAAGGTCAGTGTTCCTGACTCCAGCCTGGAACTCTGTACACTGTGGCATCCTTAGCTGCCCATTTAACGATATACATCATCACATTTCATCCTTGCAACAGCTTAGTGTGAGGTAAATGCTACAAGTGTTCTTTCCCACATTTTAAAGGTAAGAAAATTGAGATTGGACAGTAAGTAACTTGAGCATGTTCCTTCTGCTTGTAAGTTTCAGTTGCAGGGCTGAGGTCCTGCCACAATGTGAGTTTCAGCTCTCTGCACCCTACACTGTCTCTTAAAAACAATAAAACCTCACATTTGCAAGTCTCTAAGCTGAGCAAAACAATTCTGTCACAGTAAGCCAGGGATGTAGGTAGTGCATGCAGATAGCATCCCTGAGAATAATTGTTTAGTGGCTTGCCCTGCAAGTGCTTTGCACCAGCAAAAAAGTTTCTGAATTATGTCTTGAATCTAGGTCTTCAATCTTCAAACCCAGTTCTTTTCTCATTATAGCCAGACTTTTCCTACACAATCACAGTAGGAACCTGCTGTGCCCAAAGTCAGAAACCTGAATTCAAATCCAGCCTCAGACATTTACCAGCTATGTGACTGAGCAGATCACTCTTGTCTACCTCAGTTTCCTCAATACAGTGGGGATGATAATAGCACTTACTTTTCTGGGGGTTGTTACGAGGAAATGAGATAATAATTGTAAAGCACATAACATAATGTCTGGCACATAGTAGGTGCTTTGTTGCCTCCCCAATTCCACTGCCACCCCCCATTCCCCTCTCGGCAGAACTTTTACAAATATGCTGGATAGTTTAAGTGGACTTGGTATTACTTATTAGTTTGGAATTAGTTTCAGCAGTTAATAAAGCATTATTAAATACTTACCATGCTCTACATATATTAGATACAAAAAAAGAAAAGTGTTTGCCCTTTTGAGCCTCACATCCTGCTGGATGAAACAGAACATGTACACAGAGGAATAATTTCAAGTTAATTTGGAGAAGAAAGAAAGAATTAAAAAACTGGAAATATCACGGAAGGCTTCAGGGAAGAGTTGGCCCCTGAGTTGAATGAACCTTGATAGAAATGATAAAGATAATACTTTCTAAGCAATGAGAACTATTTTTGCAAAGGCACTAGTCTGAAAGAGTGAATGTTGAGTTTGGAGAAAATCTAGTAATTGGTTTTGGCTGAGATATGGAATGTTTACCAAAAGTATTATATATGAATCTCAAAAGGCAGTTTATTCCCAGACTGAAGAAGACCTTAAACCTCAGACTAAGGGATTTATGTCTTCTTCCTAGAAGTAATACAGAAAAACTGAAGGCCTTTGAACTCAGGAATGACAAGATCGAATCTGTGCTTTATAGAAGATCTTTTTGTTAGGTATATGAAAGCTGGATTGGTGATAAAAGAGCCTAGAAACAAGGAATACCTTTTAGGAGGCAAATAACAACAGTCTAGGTAAGAGATGCTGAGAACAAGGACCAATGTAGTTGGCTTGTAAGGGGAGGCAAAGGAATGTGAAGTGTTATTATTATAATAATTATGTTAATATTATATACTATTATATATAATAATATTATTATTATGATAATATTCGAAACATCAAGACTTGGCTTCTGGGCAGAAATGGCAGAAGTAAGAGTGGGTGGGGGTGAAGGAGATCCACCAGGCTAGAAAAGAGTCAAGAATGTTTTTTTAGATTATTGTTTGACTTGGATGTAATAACAGTATATCTATCATGTCCCTTATTTTGAATATCAAACTTCTATAATGGGGCTTATGTTGGAAGCCTAGTTTTGAATGAAAGAGTTAAATAATCACCTATAAGATTTACCCCCCCCTCATTGTGTCCTAAAAAACCTAAATAATGTAGAACTTCTGGGATTAATAGAATTTTAAGGGATCTAACCCACATCTGAATAAAATGCCTATCTTAATGTATTTTGTTTCTCTCACATTCTGGGTGTATATTAATTATTAGATAAATAAATAAATTAATGAAATAGACCATTCTAAGCCTTACTCAACCGAAACCAGTCTCTCCAAATTTTCTCAGTGTTTTCTCTTTTTTATTTTTTAAAAATATTTTCTTTCTCCCAATTACATATAAAAAGATAATTTTAATATACTTTTTAAAAAATTTTGAGCTCCAAATTTTCTTACTCCCATCCTCATTTTCCTCATCACTGAGAGATAATAAACAATTTAACTTAGATTATATTTGTTCAATCATGTAAAACATATTATCATATTAGTTATGTTCTTAAAAAGATAGTAACAGATCCAAAGGAAACACACACACACACACACACACACACACACACACACAATTAAAGTGGAAAATTATATTCTTCAATTTGCTTTCAGACTCAATTTTTTTCTCTAGAGATATTATTTTTAATTATGAGTCCTTTGAATCATCATATTGCTGACAGGAGCTAAATCATTCACAATTGATCTTTATACAGTATTGCAATTACTCTGTAGAATGTTCTCCTGGTTCTGCTCACTTTGCATCAATTAGTGTAAGTCTTCTCAGGTTTTTCTGAAATCATCCTGCTCACATAAGTATTTAATTATAATCACATACCACAACTTATTCAGCCATTTTTCAGGTGATGGATATCTTCCCAAATTTTCAGTTCTTTACTACTACAAAAGTAACTGTTTTAAATATTTTTGTACAAAGAAGAGGTCCTTTAACTATTTAAACAATCTTTTGGATATAGACCTAGGTATTGCTGGATCCTAGGATATGCACAGTTTTATGGACCTTTAGGCATAGTTCCATATTGCTCTCCAGAATGGTTGAATCAGTTCACATCTCCATCAGTAATACATTAGTGTCCCAATTTTCTCATATTATCTCCAACCTTTATCATTTTAGGTGTGACATAGATCCTCAGAGTTGTCATCCTCATTGGAGACTTTTGGAGAATTTATTTGTTAATTGAGTAACTTGTTTTCTCTCTAGATTTTCATGACTGCTCTCTCTTGGTTCTCCCTCTGACTATTCTTCTTCACTGGATCTTCAACTGGGTCACTTCCACTAATTATAGACATCCCCCAAAATTCTGTCCTGCCCATTTGGCAAACTCTAATCAGTTCTCATAGATTTAATTATGAGCTCTAATTAGATGATTTCCACTTTTATATATCAGTTCTAATTTTTCTCCTGAGCTACAATACTGTATAACACACATCCTTATTGAAAATATCAAACCAGATGTCCTATGGGCACCTCAACGTTAATGCGTGGGGACTAGGACACAATATTATCTCCCATCAAAAACAAACCAAAAATCCCAATCTTTTTCACTCGTCTGAACTCTCTCTCACTGTTGACAAGGGCACCATTCCCCTTCCACCATTCACCACACAGGTTTGATTACTTTCTGTCACCCTCACTTCCTCTCTTTCATTCACTTCACATATCCAAGGATTATGAAATACTGGGTTTTCCCCCCTCTGATCCCATCATACCACTTCAAGTCCTACTCACCCCTTCCTTCAAGTTATGAAATTATTTTCTACGTAAAGATTTTGCCTTAAGCTTCTCTACACCTGTCCTTCTTCCCCACAGCTGCCAAAGTGATTTTCCTAAATGTAATTCTGACCATGTCACTCTTTTCCCACACTTTAATATTCCCTCTGCAACAAACCTAGAGGATCCTGATCAAGTCAAAGATCAAATAAAACTACTCTTTGACTTACTTTTCTCAGTAACTATTTCCTATGTCTGGAAGGTGTTTTCACTTTGTTCTTGTTCTCAAAAGTCCTGTCTTCTTTCTTGACTTTGTTCAGATACCTCTTTCTACAGGAATTGCTATCCTAATTACTATCCACTAAAGCCACCCTCCATCTACTCTGTCTGTTTTCTATGTATTGATTACATAATAAAAATGTAATGAATGCTTGTTGATTGATTAATTGTTGATTGTTACTGATACCTACAGTTAAGGACTTTTAATCCCAGTTGACCTAAGATAGCAAAAGGAGATACAGTTTAGAAATAAAATGCTTCCCTAAGTACTGTTTATAAAATGTAACATATCATCTATATGATTTAGGATCTCATTCTATTAGTTTTCTCAGAGTTCTCAGGAAGGATATGTCTTTTATAGATTATGATCTCACAAAGAAAAGGAGAAAGTAGTATTTTTGTGACCATTTTAATGTATGGATATAATTACAATTAAAAGCAGAAATAAACATTTAAAATTCTATATGGTCTTTTCTGTAGGTAATAGCTCAGTTGGCCTAATCTCTTTTTAATGTAGAATATTATGTAAAATACTATTTTCCTCAAGTTACTTTTCTGATTTTATGCAACCTTTAATGACCTTTTAGCAACAGAAGTCTGCTTAACAGTTCTTTACTCATGTTTAAAGGTTTAATTTTCATATTCAAGACTGACATATACAAATACAGTTAGAGATTGACACTTTCCAGATAGCATTAAGAATAACTTGCCACAGTATTCCTTGAACTTGATGCAAAGATGGGTTCTTGACATTGGCTCTCTTCTAGTGTAATTGCAGAAATAGGTTTACCCTAACAGTCCTGCATGGGATGTTTTTTATACACCGGTGAGGTATAGGTCAGGGTAACCAGTGAAGAAGCTGGTTAGTGTCAAAAAAACAACATCCCTCTTTATACTCTGGTCTTTTTATTAGTCTTGTTTATAAGTTGGAGTTTAAAGGGCTGGTCTGATGTGATTTGCTATTGCAGGTTTATTGTCCCTTATAACCCTGCAAATTAAGAGATTACTGATAGGTAAGAGAAGTTATAGTGGTGGTGGTGGAGAGAATACAATACCTTGGACCAAAAAGGCCCAGGCTAGAATACTGCCTTTTCTACTTGTATGTCTTTTGGTAAGCCATTAAACTTCCATTTGTATGTTTACTCTTATATAAATGGAGTATGGTAATATCTTCTTTATTTCCCATCCAAGGCAGTCTTTAAGATCAGAGACAGTATACATGAGATCATGTTGAAAACTGTCACCAAGCTATACAAATGCAAGCTTTATACTTGTTTACATCAAAGAGCTCTTTTAGTCATTCTATAGTTAGCCTTCCTCCTTTTCACCCTCACTCCTAAATTATAAGTTACCAAAGGGCAGAAATTGTTTTGTCTTCCATCTGTGTTTCCCCAATCTCAGCCTTAGGGACCAATACAGAAACAGGTAAATGTTTATTGAATTGAATTGAATTGGGCAGTTCCTAACATCCTAAATGTGGGCAGTGAAAACACTAATCCCCGAGAGAGACCAAAAAATAAATAAATAAATAAATAAATAAATAAGCACAAAAATGTAAAGCTGGAAAAAACCTCAGGCCTAATCCAGCTCTTTTACTGTATCGATAATCTTGATGTCCAGAGAAATAGCGTGCATTGAGCAATTAGTGGTAGAGCTAAAATAATCACTCAAATTATCTGAATTCTAACCCATTCTTCTCTTTCTCCTCTTCCTTCTCTCTCTTTGTCTCTCAATCTCTATTTCTGAATCTGTTTCTGTCTCTGTTTCTCTGTCTTTCTGTCTCTCTTTCTCTCTGTCTTTCTCTCTGTTGTGTCTTTCTCTGCCTCTCTATCTCTGTATGCCTGTCTCTCTCACACACACACACACACACACACACACACACACACACACACACACACACGCACCCCTGCAGAGATTCTAGCTCCTCAAAGAAACCAAGGAGAGAATAAAAATTATTTAGAGAGTTGGCCATCTACGGAAATGTTTCAAAAATTAAGTAACTTTGGGGAATCAGAAAGGGAGATACAGAAAGCAATGGGACACAGAAGGGGACAGAGTGACTCATAATTTTTTTCCTTCTTTGCATTGCCTTTGTGGCTACTTGGGTAATGCATTTCTGTTTTACTGTAGTGGTTTTCCAAGTCAAGGGTGACCTACTCATCTTGCGGGGGAGGGGGACAAGGGCAGCATCTAATTGGCCAGTGAGATCCCTATAATATTAGCATAAATAAAATAAAGAAATTTTGAACAAATTTGGAGGTGACTTATTATCTCTTTCAATTACTCTCTCTTCCAAACGAGGAGCATTCTTTTTATTTATTCCAATGAGAATTTAGGGTGGAGAGAGTATAGGAAGGAGTTCAGGGTAGAAGGAGTAGTAGTTGATGGGATCTTTTATAGGCAGAAAAGGTGACATATTTACTGATAGAGGTTAAGACACATTGCTTCTTAATATGGCAATAAGGGACTCCAACAACCTAGGTGCTGATAATGGGTTCCTCCACTACCTATCTGTGTGACCTTAAATCATGATCTCTCCTTTGTGTGTCTTTTGGACTTCCTCAAAGAGGAATTGGAGAAGTCTTAGAGCTCCCTTGTACCTCTGATTTTTCCAGGAATCTGCCAGCATTCATGCAAAGTTCCTAATTACTCATCATGAGCTCATCCCCCTCTTCCCTCGAAAGCTCTGGTGCCATATGTAGTAAATAAGAGGTTTGCTGCTTACTTTAGTATTTAGAAGTCTGCTTTTCATGGAAAATGGCTTGGCCCTTCCTAAGATTTAGCTTCATGGAGGAAGATAGTGATCAAGATGGCCCGCTGAAAATTTGTAAAAATTAAAATAATAATCACCTAGATGACTACGTTTACGTTGTTTTCACCAACCTATCTAATTTTTGTGTCTTTCCTTAGGCACAGAAGCTAAAATCCAACGCTTCAGGAAATCCACACCTCTGCCTGGCTGATGTAAGCACTCTATGAACTGGATTTTGCTTTTACTAGTCTGGGGGACTGGAGTACATGGTCTCCAGGGCTTCAGTTGGGGTAGAGCAATGAAGAGAGTCTGCATTCATTCCCCACTCAAAGCAAGCCACCTGTCATGACATCTTTTGAGGAGAAATGTTGCTCTGAGCCACTACATAAAAAGCTGGGGCTGTCAGAGCCCTTTTGATGACAGTTTTGTCAATATAAAGATCCTTTCATGCAATGTCCTGGTAAATACCAAGTGATGCTTTTGAGTCTCAGTTACATGGAAACAACACATAAATACCTGATTATGCAGGTTATGGGGTAATTATAGTTGTGACTATTAAGCATAATATGTAAAGATGGGGAATTGTGGGATTTAGCAAGCCTGAACTTAAAGGATGACAGAATGCTTGCTTTTGATAAGTAAATTGACAGCCACATAAATCATTCCCCACTTAGTACACGAAAATCAAACATGCATCATCAGATAAGTGATAATTGAATGCTTACCTCTTTACCTGATGAGTGTTGGAAGATCTTCCTCATTAAGGTGATTCCAATGCCAGTTTTGAGCTGCCAGATTGAGGGACAAAGATTAGATTTATTTGAATTTTGGCAGTTTGGGTTAGAGGTACACATGACACGTGGGCTGCCATAACTGAGCCTCCAGCCTCTCATCAGATGGGGAAAAGAGCAAATGGACGGTCTTATCTCCTGTATTGTGCCTTGAAGTCTCTGCTAGCATCCATTTTAAGAAAAATTTGCTTGAATGCCATTAGAATGAGTTCTTTTAGCTAAGGCCAATCTTAGGGTCCTGGGACTAATTTAAACAAGTACATGAGTGTTGTGCTTGGAGCCTAAGAGGCCTAAGACTTGGCAATCCCTTGCTCTGCCATTACTTTAATGGGTGACCTTAAGAAAGAAATGGTAGTTTTCCCATTTTTTAAAATGAGAAACGTATTAGAGGGTGTCTAAAATCCTTTTAATAGCAGTTTTTATTGTTAACTTCATCCATGACAGCCTTTGTTGTTGATATGGAAGGAAGCCTATTTTTTTCCCACCAAACCTCACCTGGAAAACTGACCACTGAACTAGAAGATTTCTAGGTCCATAAACTTAAAATTAGAAGATATCAAAGAGATTGTCTAGTCGAATCTTATTTTTCTGATGAGGAAACTGAGACCTCAAGAGAATTTTACTTACACAAACTCACCTTGGGTAATAAGTGGTGAAGCTGTTATTTGAACCCATGGCCTATATTGCCAAATTTTGCTGAATCTCTTAAATTCTTTGAATCTAAAAACTTATATTAGCATTTTAGGAGATAAATGGGGCTTCTTTGACATCATACTCCCTTCCATCACCATTGATTTTCCTTGCCCCACATTGGGGTGAAACAGTAGGGTAAACTGGTAACCACAGAGCTCACCCAAGGCATAAGTGAACACTGGGGGGGGTGGGGGGGAGGTTTAAACTTTCTCTCAGTTGATACCTTTTTATCTAAATTGATTCTGAAACAGTGCATTAGTCAGAGAATCATTGGCTTAACAGACTCTATAATGGTGATAAAACAGACAACCAGTTTCATTGTTCCCCATATTTTGAATTTTGCTGCTAATTAACCTTGGGGTAGAAAACCCAAGAACCACTTTGATTAGTAACAGGGTAATAAGGTAAAAACCAAGTTAGATTTAAATGCACATTGGTTAAAAAAAAAAAAAGAAAGAAAGAAAGAAATTGCTTAGCAGATGACTGACTACAAAATATCCTCTTTTACAGCGGGATTTTGAAAAAGACAGAGCTGGGGGCTCCAGCCAAATGGCCTCCGACTCAGTGGCTGCGCTTACAAGTGGGAGTCTAAGCAAATTGCTGATCCTGACCATCACGGCACTGAAGACCTTCTTGTTCATAAGTCTGGCAGAAACATTGTAGCCCTATTAACAAACAAACAAACAAAACAACCACATACGGACATGTACAAAAACAAAACAAAACAAAAAAAAAAAACAAGCCGTTTCCTGTTCTTTGTTGTCTATCTGAATTCCAGTTTTAGGAGCTAAGTTGAAGCAGTCTGCTAAAAGAGTTTCATTCAACTGGAATTTGTTTTTTTCTTTTTAAAGAAAGCTTCTTGTGATATTTAGGGACCTTTGTGGAATACTTGATGCAGTGCACATTCCAAACCCAAAAGGCTTTTGAGCATGCTGTATTTTAAAGAGAAGACAGTGTGTAAATTTGGCTATAAAACAAACAGGCTTTTTATTGTTATTATTTTTAAATGGTTTTAACCCTGACCTTTATTTGCAAAGGACTAAGTTTGTGTTCCTAATATCTTCCCTATTTCATTGAACAGCTTTGGTTTCAAATTAAGCGAACAACAAACTAACTGGGATGCCAGTTTTTGTTTTTTGTTTTTGTCACCGCATAAAGGTTCTCACCAAGAATGGATATGAAAACATTTCTTCTCATAGACTGCTCCTGATGTTAAGCTTTCTAAATGTATTAGCATCTTCCTCCTTAATGTTTATGAACTCTTAAGTGGTTTTACATTCTCTCCTGCTAAAATATGATATGTCACATACAGATGTAATGTATGTTTCTCAGTTATGATGTCATAAAAAGTGGGGGTGGGTGGGAGTTTGCAACTTGCTAACGGTATGTTAATCATTTAAATACACTCATCTAAGCCTTATATGGGTGAGAATTCCTTAACTAACAAGAGTCAGACATAATGGAAGCTTAACTCTAATAATCTTTACATTTATGAGATTATATATAGAAACAAATTTTACTAAATGGTTTCAAATGTTGGCTTTCTATATTTTGGACCTAATAATACTATCCCCATTTTTTACTGTTGGTTTAATACAAAATACATGGAGTTCATTTCCCTCTCATAGAACTGTTTTATCTGTCTATATTAGTAACACTATAAATATAACTCCTTAAAAGCAGAATTCTAGGAGCCTTATGCTTTTTCAGAAAGCTCTGCATCACATTATGGTAGACTGGAACGGGGGGCAGGGGGGGAACAAAATCCTAAGGCTAATTAATCATTGACCATTCCTAGAAGTATATGCTAGAAGCCTCATCTGAAGGGGGGGAAATATTGGCCAGTTACAAAACAGCCTAGTTCTAATTGCTGCATTGCTAGTTCACATAATGTAATGGTTCTGGTTTTGCTTTCCTTAACAAGGACAGCCTTCATTGGATGAGGCGAAATCCTCTACCCCATCCTTTAAGCATCTGCACAGTTCCTTTCCTGAGGGTTGTCTTTATTCTTCACGGTGACGGCTTAGTTACTCTTACGGGCAGTTATGTCTAAATGATCCACAGTAATCGAGTTTTATCGAGTTGCATCTCATCCCCCCACCCCTCCATGACAGACAATAACAGAGTTAAAGCAAAGGGTTCATTATATTGGCTTTAGGGTCTTCAAGTAAAACTCTCATTGTAATGCACTGAGTCCATAGTGATTGTTCTGTCAGTGTAGGGCAAGGATAAAAATAGAGACCAACTACAGGGCTGTCTCAGTGTAGAGAAAAGCTGAGTATTGTTGGCAAAACATTGGGTCCGTAGATCTTCCCATTGTATTCCATAATTTGAGGTACAATTCTGAAGTATGTTTTTGAAGCCTGGTTATTTTGGAGGTAAATTAGATCCAAGATATATTCCAATGCATGTGGGAGGATGTGCACCCCTCTAGACAGAGTCCACTCAATAATAGCATTACTCTTGGTTTTAATGCTAATAAATTGAAGTTTTCTTTTGAATTCAGCAGCAAGGCTTGGGGGAAGAAATCCACACTTGGTGTGCATCATCCTAGCCTTACATAGTCCTTCCTTCCCCCCAGGTTTGCTGTTATTTTCCTCCCTAAGTGTCGATGGAATTACTGAAAAGGAAAATATATGTGTGTGTGTGTGTGTGTGTGTGTGTGTGTGTGTGTGTGTGTGTGTAAAAAAAAAATGAGAAAGAAGAAGAAATGTCTGCTGTACAATCAAGGTAAAGACCTAGTCTTTTAAGTATAATTGAGTTAGAAGCATATTCATACACAAATGCTTTTGAATACATATTTCTAAGTATAATTGCAACATTTTTCAGTAACAGATAGCCTTAAGAAAAACTTGATAAACATGAAACTTATTTCATCTGTCAAAACTTTCTTCAACATACTCCTTGGAACAAGCACATTAAGTATGTTGAAATATCTGGAAGGCTAACAATTAGTAAATATCACTTAAAGAACATATTTTGCTTTAATTACGCTATCTCTGTATCTACTCTCTGCTAATTACATAGGGGTCTGATGCAGTGTAGGCCACTATAAAACGCTATTGATTACTTCTGCGGTAAACAGCAGCTCTAATTAGCTTCAGATGACCAAAGAGGAAATGGTAGTTATCAGATCTAACAAGGGTCGCCTTCAGTAATAAGCTCATGGATAGAAAACAGACATAAATTATATTTTGAAAAGCCTCATCTATCACCAACAAGAAAGTTCTTGTTTTTCTTCAAAGCCAAAAGCATATTCTAGTTTCCAAATCCTTAATTTGAAAATAAATTGCTTATTAAACAAGCAGGATGTGGGAATGGATTTTCAGTTGTCCAATCTTTTATTGAAGTTCTTATGGACTTAAGCCAGTTGAGATTAGGATGAATTCTTTCTAGATGAATTTGACATGAGTGATGTCAGCTTGACACAGTAACCTTGTCAACACTGTCATTTGCACCAGCTCTCGAATAAGCAAATGATGTAGTTCTTTTTGATTGATTGTGTCCATTGAATGTTGACCGGAAAAGGACCTGGAAAATTCAAGTATTCCCTTTCTTTGTTTTTTAGCTTATATATTTTTGGATGCACCAAATATGAATGTTAGCCATTGGAATGTGGGAAGTAGCAGTTGATTCTAAGAGTAAGTACAGTGGATGATAGGATGAAGCTGATTTCAAACAGGAATTAATAAACATTTAGGAGTTGTTCCAATGTCAGAAGTCCCACTGACCTTTTTGGCTCAAAGAAAACAAGCAAGTCTGCTAAAATAATTAGAAGCACAGTCCAATTTGACTTTATTTAACCAATTTTTAATGTCTTGATTATAGCACACAAAGGAAAAAAAAAGTGCACAATGTACAGTGGGGATGCAAAATGCTACCATATGCCTATTTTACCATATCTGGTTTGTCCAAACCACTAATAGGAATCTAGGACGAGAATCACAGAGAATATTTTTGGTTAAGAGTAACAATTGTATCTCTATTACGTAGTTGTTTGACTGGGTGGTTTCTATTTTAAAAATATATTAAAATTTTTCTTTTGAAGTTAGCACAGAATATTAGATCCCTTGTCCAGGAGTTTGTAAATGACTGTGCAGTGCCCCTTTCAGAATTGTCACCCTTAATTTGGTCTATATTAAGACCAGTTCCTATCTTAAATGCACACAGAGAGTGGGTAGTCTCCATTACATCCTAGGCCCCACATGTTACTTTCTGCTCTAAATCAGATATCTCTTTCTAAACTCTCCATCTGCTGAACACAGAAAAGTGGGAGAACTGAAACACTTGAATCAGTGTGAGTACTTGGGGGGAGGGGGGAAAGAGATGTAGGAGTAGTGGGAGTTGATATAATTAGCAAAATCTTTTCTTAAATTCCAGCTTTAAATGGATTTCTGTTGTTGTTGATTATGAAAGAGTAGCCCCAGAAGAAAAGCTTTTTAAAAAATAAGTTCTCATTCATGTTGACAGGCAAATACCACTTATTTGAATCAATGAACTACATGGCAGAAAGTACTACTTGACTAAAAAACATGGGCTTAAAAATTTCCTTACCACCTAGTTCTTAGCCCTTTTGATAAATTTCCTTCTGAACATTCTCTGTTTTATCTCTGGTAAAGATAAGCAAGACCAAGAACCTATCTTCTAGACTCAAAATGAATAAATAGTAATTACTTAAAATTCTGAAGAACTCTGGTCAGAGCACCAGCAAAGGTAAATTGAAGTTATTTCAAGAATTCTATGGAAAAGCATAGCATTTACCAAGGAAAAAGAGGCTTTTAAGATAGGAGAAAGCATCAAGATGGAACCCTGGAATGGCTGGCAGAATCACTGGTTCAGGATTGAGTGTGTTACATACCTGTGATGATATTCCTCATTGCTTAAAATTAACAACTTCTAGCCAACAAAATAGAGGAAGAATTAGTTTCTTTGAAAAGTTCTTTTGAAAAGCAAGGACTGATAAACTTAGGATTAGTTGTTTTTGTTTCCAATCTTTTAAAATAAAACAAAAATCAATTCTGTTTGTAAATTTTTAGAAGCTCAGTTTTTATTTTTTTTCCTCCTCACTTCTAAGATAGTCCTCAAGTTGTAACTGATAGCTCTTACCTTTGCCTGCTTCATTCAGATTTTACTGGTGGATAGATAGCCTTACTCCTCAAATGCCAGGTATTTTAGACCAATTTGCCAGATTCTTCTCATGATTCTCCACTGCAGAATCCCTAAACTATGTGCTTATGCTTCAATCCAAATGGATTTGGCTCAGCTCATGATCATTTTTCCATAAAACATCTAAACCATGGAATTGGCAGAAACTTCCTTGTTAATGGGATGCACACTATGGGATGCAAAATCAGTCAACTCCCCATGATGTTTCATCTTGAAAGATTTGCTTTGTTTCTTCTGAAATTAATTATTGGCCTTTCTGGTCATTTACTTGATTTGCCTTCTTCCCCTTTCCATTTCCCCTACTGACTTAATTTAATTTCCCCCTCCCCACATTTCTCCTCTTGTGTTTACTCTAAATTTACTCCTAATCAAACAAATACCAGAACCCTTTTTCATCTTAGCCTTGGCTTTCCCAAAGCCTGTCTGCCATCTCTTTTCAGGAGCAAAACACACAAACTCTATATTCCATCTTTCTCATACATCATCCCAAGATAGGAAATTGGCCCTAAAATCCTAACTAAGCAAATCACATCCACGAACTGGTTCAAGATTGTTCTTAATTTGACTCCAAAGGATGATTGAAGGGAGGTAGCTCTCAACATTATCAAAAAAAGTGATTGAACACTCACAGACCTGAAATCTTCCAAAATGTGGTCCATCCTAAGGCACGTTGGGAATATAGCAAGCCTTAGCCATGTTTAATTCAGTAGACTGTAGGGAAGATGGAAACATCCTGATATTCATTCAAGGTCTTGGTCTCTGAAGGTCTCTAAGCTCATTTGACCAGCACAGCTGTGACTGGGGCTGCTCACTTCCAGCAGGTGCCAATAGCAGCATCCTGTCACGCTGCCATGTGGAATTCATTTTTGCCAAGGGCAGCTGCCAAGCCCAATAGCCAGCTTCAGTAGGAGCTTTCTCTGATTTGACCTCTTTTCCTAACCCAGACAGATTCCTTTACTTCCTTTTTGCTGTTTGTCCAGGGTGGAAGATGATTGGCTTAGGCAACTTAGGGAGAATTAATCAGATGATGTTCCTTTTATGGGCTCAGACAGCATTCCTTTTCTCCAAATTCTCCTCTCTCTGTGACCTTGCTCTTCAAAAGACATTACTGGATCTTAGAAAAAAATCATTAAGGCACCCCTGCCCTCTCTGGCTTGCACTGAGGACCTGTGTTGGGATTTTGAGTTTTTCCACCTGAGGTCCACAAATCCGTAGAAGTATGAAACTTAATGGGATGGGAGAAGTGGGTTGAAGATGGGAGAATGAGATCTGAGACCCTTGAAGTCAATCTATCTTGAATTCCTTTGTATACTCCATACTATGTTGAATAGTGCCAGCTTAAAGGTGCTTTCAAGTCTCTGGCAGGGACCGAGTGCCGAAGACATAATGATCTGCAAAGCTTTTCATCTTTAACTCACCTGATTAAATTCAGAGCAGCCTAGAAAAAGAAGAAGGACTTCATTCCCCCAAGACCTCTGGTGGGGATGGGCAGGGATAATATCCATAATTCAGGTGACTAGCTCTCTAGTTGGGAAGAGAAATTGAGCGAGCAGTCTTGCTTATAGCTTTGGAAGTCAGATTCCCTCCTGAACCTCATGACTGCTGAGTTACAGGGAAAGCTGCCCATGGGCAAAGAAGGGCAAATGTCTCTTTGCCGCCCTTTTGCACAGACACTAAATTCCCTTTATAATTACCTTATGAACTTACTTTTCAGAGCCTGAGTCCCTGAGAGAAAGTCCAACAAGCTTGCCAGCCATAGCCACTCACCTATTACAGGCAGACACAGAACAGGGGCAATCAAATTTGCCCTTAACCATGAACCTAAAGTGAAGGCAGCCACAACAGTCCCTGAATCACTCTCCTGAGCCATTGGGAAATACAAATGCTGCCAAGCCCAGAAGCCAGTGGAGCTGCTAAAGCCATAAGGTAATAGTCAGGAAGTGATTTTATCAGAAATCACTTTTTTTCCAGTTGTCCAGTGCAAGGCAGCATATAAGGGAAAACCTGAGAAAGTAAAATAAATTTTGATTAAAGTGGCAGCAAACCCAGAGCTGTGAAATGATGCTGTTTGATGTGCAGGGACACAACTTGGACCTAGGATACTAAGAATTAAGTTTAAAAAGTGCTGACGAGGTAAATAAATAGCCTAGATTTATAAGGGAGGTGGAAAGGTTACCAGCCTCTTGGAAATTACTGAGGGTTGTCTATCAAGGGTTCTCTGGTCATTGCTCCAGCTCTTCACCTGGTGCTCACTTTCCCTTCAGTGCCTTGGCTTCTAACTCCAAGGCTTAGCAGTGCTTGCCATAGGATGCTCCTCGAGCTGCAGCTGGTGGGAATGAGCATATGAGAAAGGGTAATGGGAAACCTGCATTTCCTCCCTGGCTTGTAAAGTGTGCTTGATCTGGAATTTGGCTTTCCATTTCCCCGTTTCTCTGGAGGCATTTCTGAATGCAGGAAAGGAAACTGATAAAGGTGGACCGACTCCCAGATTGCTCTGCCTTGTTTGGCTGTGGTCTCACTCTAAACAGGCAGTTTTTTGGATACGTTCTATTATGCTTTTCCCCCCAGATATAAATGATTCAACTTAAGAGGGTTGAAGGAAAAGCTTTAAGAGAAACAAGCCCAGGGTAGGGGGCAGGGTGGGATGAGAGGAGAGTTTCAATTTCTCAACTATTTAATCCTTTCCCTCCCATCCTTCCCTGTCTGCCAAAGACCTACTACTTTTGCTTAATGTGGGGTTTACAAAGCGGTGTGTGCATGATCCCTCAATACTGAAACAATTATCCCTATTTAATCCAGCTCATGTTGAGAAGTCATGTGAGATATCAGGGACAGTTTTTTCTTCCTTCTCAAAAGACGTTTTTGGATCTCCTCTTTGGGGGGGATGTCCTTGTTTCAGTTCTGTACAATACAAGTTGGAAAGAACTATGGTGCAGGGAGATGAGATAAGAAATTGCCACTGATTTACGTTATGGTGGAATCCCCTCATGCTCCCACCTCCAGCAGAGCTGGGGCAAGGTTTGGAGGTGCTGTCTCCAATGTCCACAGTGGTCAGAGCCTACAAGCAGGGAGCTTTATCATCTGTTGCTTTTGTTTCTGGTATTTATTTTAGACCACCAACTGATCAGGGATCTCCATTTCTGGAGGGTCCTCTATGCTTCCCTTGTTCTTGTGTGTATATTCTATCTATGCTGTACTAAGGAACACTGTACATTTCCCTGGGGTGGTTGTACTGTATGAAGTCGTCTCACAGCCATTTCACTAGGTACTTTATTACCAATACCCAAGAAAGAGGATTTAGTTTGGAAATAAGGACTATGGAAGTTGTGATGTTTGAATTTTCTGTTAGTATATTGCTCATGCACTACAATCTGTACATAGCACCTTTCCCCACCCCCAGAATATCCTAATAAACATTGTTTTCTTTTTTAAAAAAAATTGCTGGAGTCTTTATTCTGTCTGTCTTATGGTTTTTTCTTCATTTCCCTCACTCTCCACAAATGCCTATATTTATACATTTGGGAGTTAGAAGGGTTTTTCAGATCATCCACCTCAACCTGTCATTTATGGATTTAAATAGATTTCAAAAAATACATGGCCTTCTTAAAAACACATACATACCCATAGCATCTATCCCTTTACAGTTAATTTGTTTTCTATATGTGAAGTGATGGGGAAAGCAGAGAAAGTCCAATTAAACCAGAATTGTTAACACATTTTGTTCTTTTATTCATTTATTTTTATAAACATTTATCATGTCTCCTTTGTATTGTCATCCTTTCCCTTTCTATTGTGCAATTAAATGAGAAATACCCTCATAACAAATATGCATAGTCTAGCTAAACAAATTCCTTCACTGGTCATGTGCAAAAATCTGTTTTTTAAATGATCTCTCTGGCAGAAGATAAGTAGTGCATTTCCTCTTCTGTCCCCTGGACCTTTGGTTTAGAATTGCATTGATCAGAGTCCTGAAGTCTTTAGCAAGTTTTAGCAAGGGTTTGTGAAGTGTTGAATCTCTGCAAGACTTGACTAGGTTTTGGGAAAACAGTAACTGAAAGCAAACCAAGGATTGCCAATATTAATTTGATCAGGCATGGTGGCATATACCTGTAGTTCAGATATTTAGGAGGCTGAAGCTGAAGGATCACTTGACTTTAGGAATTCTGAACTGCAGTAACAGCTAAAGCCATTTGAATGTCCATATTGAGTCCAGCACCAAGGGGAATCCCAGGGAGCAGTGGGAAGCTGAACTAAACCTGATCAGAAACAGAGCAGTTCAAAGCTTCCATGATGATCTGGATCCATGGATGGTTGCTGTCCTTCAACCTGAATAAGATTAAGCCTCAATAATAATAGCTCAGTTGGTAGAGCATGAGACTCTTAATCTCAGAGTTGTGGGTTCGAGCCCCACATTGGGCGCCAATATGTAACGTGCTGTTGTCTCCAGAAGCTGCTGATCGCTCTCTGGGAGGAGATCTGCTGTGTCAACTCAAATCTCTCGGACAGATTCTTCTTCCTGTAGAGAGCCAACTTCTCTTCCTGCAGAGAGCAGCCTCAAGTCTGTCCAGAAACAACTCCCTTTTTTCTCCAGAGCTGCCCTCTTATCCTCCCAGAGCATGGGCGTGGGATAATGCAAGGGCTTCTGGGAAAAATTACTTCAACCAATGAACTTGCTCCTCCTAAGTATGCAAGCTCTTCCCCAGGAATTCACAAGTAAACTCCCCTAAAGGCTGGAACTAGAGAATTGTCAAATACCGACTTAGCACTTAGTAAGAACCTAATATCTCATTATCTCATTAGCACTTAGTAAGAACCTAACATCAATAATAATAATAATAATAATAATAAATTTCAAGGAAAGGATCATGTCTAGTACTTTATTTGTATCCAACTGGGATCTAGACAATTTTTCAGGTCAGTGATTATCAATAAGTGATCACTATGTATTCTATACAGAGACAAAAACAAATTTCCCTATTCAGGGATGTTCTGCTGGGGAGAAAAAACTTGTGCATAAATAATGCAAAATATATAGAAAAGCAGTATAATATAATTTTCAAAGAAGTAGAACACTGATAATAGAGTTAAGGAAAGGGATGAGGCAATAATTTGTGTAAAAGGTGATATTTAAGCAGAATCTTGAAGGAAGCTAAGGATGTAGAGAGGTAGAACTGAAGAAGGAAATGCTTCCAGCCAGTGCCAAAGTGCAGAAATAGAAGATGGGATGTCATGAATAGGAAACATCAAATATGTCACTTTGACTAAAATGTAATGCAAGAGCTATAGTAATGTAAAAGACAAGTTATAGTCACATTATGAAGGATTTTTAAAGCCAAACCCAGAGTTTGTATTTTCTCCTAGAGACAATAGGAAGCTATTGAAGGTTTTTAAGTAGGAGAATAATGGGGTCAGACCTGTTCTTTAGGAATATAATTTTGATTAATATGTTGAGGATGAATTGGAGATCAGATCCTGGATGTATGGAGATCACTTAAGCGTCTATTGCAATCAGCAAAGTGCTAATAAGGTAATAAGCAAAATTTAATAAATATATATTCTATAAGTATCCCTATGTTAGTGGAGAAAATGGAAAGATGGAAGAGATGTTACAAATGTAGAATCAACAAGACTTAATAACTGATTAGATAGAAAGGCTGAGGGAAAGGAAAGAAATGAGGATGACTCCACAATCATAAACCTGGATTATTGGAAGGATACTAGTTACCACAAGAGAAATAGAAAATTTAGGAATAAGAAGAGGTTAACTCTGGAGAAAGATAAGAAGTCCTGGTATGGACATTTTTATTTGAGATGCCTTTAGAATATGTAGCTGGACAGTGTCACTATTGGGTCTGTATCCCAGAGATCAAAAATGAGGGGAAAGAATACACATGTTAAAAAACGTTTGTAATAGCTCTTTTTTGTAGTGGCAAGGAACTGGAAATTAGGTAGATTCCCATTTACTTTGGGGAATGGCTGAATAAATTATGGTATATGAATGTAATAGAATATTAGTGTTCTATTAAGAAATGATGATCGGCTGGTTTCAGAAAAGCCTGGAAAGACTTACATGAACTGATGCTGAATGAAATGAGCAGAACCAAGAGAATATTGTGCACAGTATCAGTCATGTGAGAATCAATTGTGATGGACTTAGCTCTTTTCAACAATGCAGTGACCGAGATAATTCTAATATACTTGGGATGAAAAATGCCATCCACTTCCATAAAGGGAACTATGGAAGCTGAATATGGATCAAAGCACAGTATTTTCACTTTTTGTTTTTTTTTTCTCTTTTGGACTGATTTTTCTTGTACAACATAACAAATATGGAAATATGTTTAAAAGGAATGTATATATTTAACATATAAGATTTTGAAGAGGGGGAAGTAAGGAAGGGAGATAGAAAAATTTGCAACTCAAAATCTTACAAAATGAATGTTGAAAACTATCTTTACATGTATTTGGAATAATGAAATACTATTGAAGGGGGGAAAGAATATCTAGCTTGAAGATGTCCATTTCAAGATTAACTACAAAAATATGATAATTGGGTATGGAGATTTAGGAGTTAACTGCAAAGAACCTGTGGGAGTTTGTGAGATCACCAACAGAATATAGAGAGAAGAGAAAAGGGATTGGGGGATGATCCTGGAACCCTCCTGCACACTGATGCATACGGGGCAAGGCATGGATGATGATTCAACAGAGTATTTTTGGGCTTTCCTTCCACTTTTTATTGCTTCCTCTAACCAAATGACTTTATATTCGTTGGGAATATAATCTTTATATATGTTATCTCCCTAATAAAATACTTAAGCACTTTGAGAACAGAAACCATTTCACCTTTTTTATTGTGCTCCTAGTACCTTGCACAATAATAAGTAAATAATATAAGCTCTCAAAAATGCTTATTGATTGATTGGTTGGGAGTTGAAGATGTGAAGTTCGGATGTTTTTAGAGCTATTGATAGGTATATTAACATTTCCAAACAGAAAGTAGGGTATGGAGGAAGATTATGAACTATGGGCTGAATTATTTTTGTCTACAGGAGAAGATAGACACATACTGAATTACTCAGGGTAGCTGTTGTTTTGACCATATTTAAATTAAATTTAAATTCCATTCTATTCCCTCATGATCAGATCATGTCATGTCATGTACATTCCTAACTATCTTGAGAATGGATCCAAACCTTTGCTGTGAACTTGGGGGAAGGGAGAGATCAAAATCCTGGGTATCTTCAAATTACACTTTTCTTTCACTTTCCTTTTGAAAAATGCTGTTTGTCTACCAAAAGCCTGTTTTCTATCTGACATTCAGCAAAGCAAATAGAATTATAGATTTTAAGCCAGAAAGCACTTCAGAGACCTTTAATTCCAACTTCTTCATTTTACATATGGTAGAATTGAGTCACAGAAAGGTTAAGTGAATTGCCTAGGATCACACAGGTATGAGTGTTTGAAGCAAAATTTGAATCCAGGTCTCCTGGCTCCAAATTCAATTTCTTTTAACTATATTTTTTGTTCCTTTCTTTGTTCTGCATTCAGGTTTGTTTGTTGTTGTTTTTTCCCTTCACATTTTGTTCTGCCTTTCAAGAAAGTCCAAGGCTAAGTTTGTGCCAAATGATTGAGCTTGGAACGACTTCTGTCAGAATCTCTGAAATTCTTGCGTTGGTTTGGAATGAAAAGTGGGTGAATTTTTGGATCAAGAACTGGAATTTTATAAACAATAATGAAATCCCAGGTGAGCAGTTTCTTGGACTCACCTTCACAGAGGCCAAGTTCACAGAACTCCCGGGATGTCAGTGTTGGCAGAGCCAATCCCATGGGGAAAAATATAATTTCATTGTCAGAAACGCCCCCACTAGAAGCAAGAAGAGCAATTGTAGCTGCCCTAGGGACAGCATGGCTCATACCCGAGCTGTCTTGTGAACACATCCAACTCACTGAAATTTTAGGAGCAAGAAATGACTAATAAAATCCAGACAAAAGTGCCAGGAAAGCAAATACAATTGGTGACAGAGATAAGATAAAAGACTCCTTTTCTTTCTTGGTAAATGCACACAGGAAAGAAAATAAAGCACGTGATGATGTGAAGGATAGGATGAAAAACAACTGTAAAAATCCCACAGACTGTGGAGGTGTCAAGGTAATAGGCATTATACCTGGGCTGATGTGGAGCAAAGACATCTTTTTCCCTGGTTAGGAAAGGATGTTAAATGGATTTACTTTATGGGAAACAAGGTAGGTTCTAAAAGCTTTCACAGCCAAGTCTTTTCATTCTAACTCCACAATAACTCTGGCATCTGTCTCCTTTTCTTCTTTCCTATTACCATCATCAATTAATCAACTAATCAACCATATTTATTAAGTGCCTTTTGTGTGCTAAGCAATGGGATATAAGAATAAACAAGGAAGAAAAAAGAAACCAGCTTCTGCTGTCATAGAACCCTCCATTATATAAAGAAAAACAACACGTATACATTTGTGCATACACACTACTCACAAAACAAATGCATAAATGCATGATTTGGAGGGTGGAGGAGGTAAAACCATCATCACCCTTCACAGGACCATGACGAAAGATTTCTAAATAGACCCTGAGCTTCTAATATAAAGCCACCTCAGTTGCTTTGAATGGCACATCTGGCATTCTTCTGTCCATAATTTTTTTCTGGCTCCTGTTGTCTCTTGGATAAAATACAAACTCCTCAGTTTGACTTTTAAAGCAGTTCTGTTTTATGGGATATTATTCACTACTCCATGTACTCCATGTGCTTTACATTCCAGTCAAACTGGGCTGCTTGAACTTCAGTTTTCATTGACTGTCCTCCACCCCTAGATGCACTCTTTTCTCATCTCTGCCTTACATAATCTCTATTTCTAGAGCTACATATCTCTGCCCCACTTAAATCTATTTCATGCACAAGTCATCACTCTTGTGCTGGCATTGGTCTTTGAGAAGGAAGAAGAACAAGAAGAATCCCTTGCTTTCTCAGACCTCAACTTATGTGCTGCTGCCTATAGGAAGCTTTCCCTGACACCTTTAATTTTTAGTGTCCATTTCCTCTTCAAATTATCTTTTATATGCTTCTTTATTTATGTGCCGTGGCACTCCAATGAAATGTAACATCCCTGAGGACACGGAATCTCCCCCATTATAGCTTTCTATCTTTAAGTTCTAACCCAGTGCCTGTCATATTTTAAATACTTATGAAATATTTCTTGAATTGATTTGGCAGAGTGCATAGAGAACACTGAACTTAAAGAAGTTCAAAATCTAACTCAGTCACTTACTACCTTTACCAAATCATGTAAATTCTCTCAACCTCAAGTGAGTATATGTAGCATTATGAGGCTAGGCTTACTGATTCCAAAGGTTTAGCCTAGCCCTAAACCTACAAGCCTATGAGTTACCATAACATATATAATTTTAAGCAATTTTAGATCTTTTATTTATATCTATGATCTATATGTTTATAGATCAGTACTGGTATCCTGAAATAAAATCTAACAACAGTAGTTTGTGTATTTAAGAAAGCTTTTAACTACGTCCATTATATTATATTTAGTAAATCAAGAAAGTGAGCTATTAATATACAATAGGACAATTTTCAGTGAAGTTTAAACAAAAAGAATACTGCCTTCGCTAAACTAGTTTAATTAAATAAATATGTATTTTAAGTGCATAAATTGTTCAGAGCACTTTTAAGTCTCATCTGTAAAATGGGGATGATAATAGTACTTACCTCCCAGGGTTGTTGTGAGAATCAAATGAAATAAAAAAGCGTTTTAAACATTTTAAATCTCTATATAAATGCTAGCAAGGTGGCAGCAGAGAGCGCTGGGACAAGAATAAAGAATTCTTGAGTTCAAATTTAATCTCAGACACTAGGCAAGTCACTTAACTTTTAGTTGTCTCAGTTTCCTCAGGTATAAAATGGGGATAATAATAACATCTATATTTCAGGGTTGGTGTGAGGATCCAATGAGATAGCACGTATAAAGTGCTTAGCACAGTACCCAACACACATAGTAGGTGCTACATAAATCCTAGGAAAAGAAAAGCAGTTTAAAAAACAAGAAAAGGTAAAGGTGTTCCCCTATCTTCAAGGAGACATCCTCAGATGCCCAGCAGGAGATTAATACTTCCCCCAAGAAAACCATCCACCGCATGGGAAGCTATAGAAAGACGGTCTACCACAAAAGTCTTTCATAAGATTAATTACTGCAATTGTATAAAATGCAGTTTGTGGTTACCTGCCTTACCCTGTGGTGCACAAAGGGGCTTTCAAATTACTCCTGGCCCTTGTGGTTTGCAATACCAAGCTGGAGACAGCATTCGGCAGCTCCTGGACCTGTGTCTATCTCTGTCTAACAGGATGCTTCGGAAGCTGTTCCTCCAACAAGAGCACAAATCACTGGGCAAGCAAAATGGCTCATTTGGCATGTTGCTCCCTTCAAGAGCTGGTTTCCGGGCCGGGGTAAAGTAAAGGGCATCGCATCAGCCCATCACTGCCAACGCATAGGTTTGAAAACTACAGTCAGCTTCACCTCGTGAGCTTCCTTCTTGTTCTATTACTACTGACAATTGCTTCAGCATTGCAATAACTGCTCGGGATGACAAATTACTGTATGAAAGTGTCTTCAGAAGATAATTAGATTACCACCCCCATTTTAAGAGAAAGAACAGAGGATTAAACACCCATAGGATAGCAGCTGCCGTAGAGTCAGGAACTGTTCCACTAAGGAAAATATTTCCATTTCTGTTCCAGATTTCAGAGACTTAAGATAAGTGTATCATCCCTACTGGGGCTGTATGAGCAAATCTGCACATGTGATTTGGGGGATCAAATCCACCCAAAGATTTTAAATGGATTTTTTCCCTTTGCTTGTGCTAATTCACAATCATGAGCTGGGTCAGCTGGATAGGACTAGTCTAGCTATGACTTCTTAGAGGGTTCCAATCCCCTATTTCAAAGCTTTATTTCCCAGAAATTTATCTCCCCTTTTTATATATCAAGTCAGTCCTGCCAATCATTCCCATTCTAGGACCTGGTGTTTATTACCATTGAAGGTGAAACTATCCAGAGTGAAACTCTTAGCAGGACCCCAGCTAACCCTCCGTGAGTGGATTCTAGCTCAAAAAGTACTTTAATACTTTCTTTCTCTGCCTGCAAATTCTTTACCTCTTCCTGTCTCTGCTCCAAATCCCAGAAGTCTTGGGAAGAAATAGCAAAATGATGATTTGCACGGTCTCAACAAAGATGGTTTTTATAGCACAGTAGAAGCCACCTGTAATACCTAACATGAGGATGGCAGCCTACTGCTATTGAAGTGAATGGAGTATAATCTTTTTGAATAGCTATTATCAAAGCCAATGCAGGTGAAGTTGGCTAGAATAGGAGGTATCATTTGCTGATTTTGTAAGGATTTTATTCCAGTCTTAGGAAAGGAACTTTAGAAAATATTCACAAAATCAGAGAGGTAAAACATATTTCAAGCGATCAGAAAAATGGTGTTAATTTGTATCCAGTTTCTAATTAGCTCAAGTTCCTTCTTACTTCCAGTGATTTTATTCATTCATTTCTCAAGCATTTATTAAGCACCTACTGTGTTCAAGGAACTATGTTAGATGCTATGGATAAAAAGTAAAAAAATAAAACTTTTCTTGTCCTTAAGGAACTTTCATCCTAATGACCAGAAACACAATATAATTACTGAGTAAATTGCAGGAGATAGGGAAAGTATCAACAACTTGGGGTATCAGTTGAGAGTCTTGCTTAGGAGTCAGTTAGGATCTGAGACTTGAAAGAAACAATATTTCTTTATATACATAGGAAAGTAGTGAAAGATAGAATCTGGAGGAGGCTCATCACAATTAAGAAAATAAAAAAGTACATCAGTTTGACTAAAATGTCAAGTGTATAAAGGAAGATAATGTGTAATAAACCTGAAAAGTCAAGCTTAGAGCCAGGTTTTCTTTCTTTTTTTTTTATTAATAATTTTTTATTATATATATATTTTTATAATATTATCCCTTGTATTCATTTTTCCAAATTATCCCCCCTCCCTCTATTCCCTCCCCCCGATGACAGGCAATCCCATACATTTTACATGTGTTACAATATAGTCAAGGTACAATACATGTGTGTGAATATCATTTTCTTGTTGCACAATAAACTTTAGATACCGAAGGTACATGTAACCAAGCCAGGTTTTCTTTATAAGCCAAATGCATTTTGTCTCAGTTGACAATAGGGAGTCTCCTTTAGCAGAAGAGGTTAGAATTGTATTTTAAAAAGATGAATTTTTAAAAATATTATATATCTTGTCTCTCTAACATCACTGTCATTTCTAGGAGGTGGGAGAGATTCTCATTCTCTTGTACACCTCCCCCAACTTAAATTTTCTGTTATACTAGTAGTATGCTAGTTAAATGTTTAACAATCAGCTCTCTGAAAAATGCATGATACACTTAATTTTAATCTGCATCAACAATTTCTCCACTACTTTCTTTGTTGTTGCTCAGTTTTGTCTGACTCTTCACGACCCCTTTGACGTGTTCTTATTTTCTTTTTCCGCTCTTTTATAGATGAGGAAAGTAAGGGGAAATTGATAAGAGGCTTGTACTAGATCACAAAGATAGTTTCTGAGGCTGGATTTGACTCAGATCTTCCTGCCTCTAATCCTGATACTCTACCCATCTGCCACCTAACTTCCCCATTATTTTTTTTAAGTCTAAACAAAACAATCAATCACATTTGTTGATTTCCGAGGTGTAACTACTCATAACAAAACTTAACAATGGACTCTTTCCAGTAGGTATAAACTAAATACAGCACACCCTTCTTCTAACACAAAAACATGCTAAGCAAAAACATCCACTGCAATCCCCAGTTAATGAATACAATAGTCTGTTTCCATATCTGTTTTCAGGGACCATTACTGACTTTGTATTTGTTCAGAGCTTCCTATAATCAATCTTTTCATTGACTCTTTCATTTTAAAATATATCCTTTATTTTCATCGCTCTTTTGGTTGTGTTTAATTTCCACATTAGGTCAAGTCAATCATTTTGAGTTTCTTTGAATTAAGAGGATGATTTTGTCAACTCTGTGGAAGATGGAGAAGGGAAATACTGAAAGCAGTGGGGACATTTAGGAGGCTCTTATAGTGCAGGTGAAAACTGGTAAGAGCTTGAGCTAGGATGATCTCAAAAAAGATGCATGTGAAAAACATTGTGAAATTAAAATCAATAAAAATTGTAATAAGGGGAAGACTGAGTAGCTAAGGACTATTCTTAAGTTGCAAAATCTGACCACTAGAAGGGCAATGGTTTCCGTAAATGAGGAAGCTGAGGGAGAAAAGGTGAGGAGTTTTGACAGTTGAATTTCAGGTATGTATGGGTCATTCAGATGGAAATATTTAACAGGAAGTTAGTTGACAATGTGGAACAGTTCAGTGAAAAAGTCAGACAGGATACATAGATGAGGAAATATAAGTGCCTTCCCCTCTGGAGAAGGAAGAGAGTGTCTTTGTATGTATCTTGGATGTAGTTGACTATTTACACATTGTCTCTTCCATTAGAATGTGAGCTCCATGAGAACAAAGACTGTTTTTGTAGAAGCTCCCAGTTAGAAAAACATTGATGTGCGTCCCATTCCCAGAGATATACTTCCTGGTGACGTCGGGCCAATTACATAACCACTTTGGGGTTTCCGTATCTATAAAATAAAGGAGTTGGATTTGGTGACCCCTAGTGAGTCTCCCAGTTCTCAGTCTATAATATTATAATCAATATGGCAAATGAAGGCTCTTCTAGGTCCACAGTCAGAAATGAGCTTTTCTTCTTCGAATTTCATATAGAATTTTGCATATTTCTTCCATTTCATTTTATATATTTGGTATGATGTTGCACATTTCTGTTTATGTTGTTATCACTTCTGCTAGTAAACTCTATGAGGGCAGTCAGGGCAGAGAGCATGTGCCATGTTTTGTGTATTCCTTAGAACCTAGCACACAGCCTTGCACATAGTAGTCCAATTCAATTGCCAGAATTAATGAAGTGTTCATCATATGCCAAGCACTGTGCCAGGCAATGGATATGTCAAGCCAAAAATGAAATAGTTCTTTCTCTCAAGGGTGTGAATGATTGAATGAATGAACGAATGAAGTGAATGATTAAAAAAATATTTCTGAGGTTGAATTGATGTATTCCACTGAGTTTTTTGTTTTTTGTGATTTCTGTTTTTTTTAATAGCAATGAAGTTGTTCTTTATGATGACTTTTGGTGGCAAGTGTTTGCTGTTCTACTTTTATCACTTTGCAGAAGTTAAAAGATGAGCAAATTAAACTACTTATAGTTCTACATGACTGCTGGTATAACACAATTGTGATTCACTTGTAGATAAAGAACCCCTGTTTTCTCAGATCACTGAATAGAAAGAAATGAGATCACAGCTTCTTACCAAGTGAGTAAACTCCACTAAAGATGGAAAATAAGTACATTGGGAAGGAAATAGAGGAAAAAAAGAAGATAGGGGAGAGAAATAGAGATAGAATCCCAGAGAACAAAGCAGAAGGGAGGGGAGAAAAGAGAAGGAAGAAGATACAGATAGAGAGAGATGAGGGTGAGGAGGAAGGGAGAAGAGAGAGAGGGAAGGGAAAAAGAGGGGGCAAGAAAAAGAAGCAAGAGAGAGAAGAGCTGAAAGGAGAGCAGGGAAAGGGTAGAGAATGAGTGCAAATAGAAGGGGAAGAGGAAGAGAGGAGGAAAGTGGGGAATGAAATTTGGGGAGAGACACACAGAGACACAGAGAGAGAGACAGAGAGATAGAGAGAGAGAGAGAGAGAGACAGACAGACAGACAGACAAAGACAGACAGAAACAAAGGAAGACAGAGAGAGACAAAGAAAGTTCTGTTATTAAGTGTCTGGGCTGAAGATATGTAGTAATTTCTCCCAAAAAAACATATTCAAGCTTTAATGAGAGTATCCCAATATTTTCTTCTATCTTTTCTCTAACCTCCTCAAATTATCTGTTAAATGATTATTCTCTGGCACTGCCTTTCTTATCCACAAGCAGATCTGGTCCTTGATATCTATTATTTTCTATATCACAATATTTGAAATCAAACCGTATATCAATTTGTCAGAAGTCTATTTGAAAGTAAAGGTATACTTCATTTTGTGCAATAGACACATTCCTGAAAAAGAGCTATTTATATCTAATTTTAGTAAACCTTCATATTTTAAATGTGATTGATGGCATAGGATAAACACTGGACTTGGGAGCTGAGAAAATTTAAATTCACATACTGCTTCTGATACTTGTTGAGTGACTGAGCAAGTCATAATTTTTCTCAACCTCAGTTTTTTCATCTGCAAAATGGGATAATAATAGCACCTATTTTACAGCATTTTTGTTAGGATTGAGATAATACTCTTTGAAAACCTTAACTACGATATATGTAAGTTATCATTGTTATTTAAATGTGGCATAAATACATTAAAACTAGCCCAACTCTTAATAGCACCACAAAATTTCATAAACCAGTAATCTCTTTGGAATGTGAATAATAGCCAGTTTTGTATGTTTAGATTTTTGTATTTGAGATCTTAAAGTGAGACATGTAAATTCTATATGTGGTTCTGTCTCTGGCCATGTCTTAATGCTCACCTTAAATATAGCACTACCAATTGGCAAGCTTTGTTATTTCCTCTGCTCTTTTCTCTTAATTCTATGTCCCTTAGAACCCAGTTATTAAACTGTGGGTCCCACCTCATATGGGGTCCTGTAATTGAATGTGGATGTCACAAAATTATGGTTTCTTATCAGTAAATGTTTAAATTGTGTACTTATTTTAGATACCTATATGCCTGGAGTCATGTAAAAATTTCTAGGGTGAAGAGTTTACAGAACTCACATGCTCTCATGAGCATAGAGCTGTATATCTTGTCTTCTCTAATTAGACTAAAAATTCCTTATGATCATGAACTATTTTGTTTGTGCTTTTGTTTCCTTAGCACTTTGCACAATGTCTGGTACAACCTAGGTACTTAATGCAGGCTTGTTGATTGATTGGCTTCATTTTTGTGTGTCTCTATTTCATGGACTTCAAGAATTAGAAGATATAAGAATCACATCTTATATCTCTTTGTAAAAGCTGCAGGTAACAAAATCATCAATTGATTTCTAACCTTTTAGTTCTGAGCTTTCTCTAGGTTAACTAGCCAAGTCTTCAGATGACAGACACACAGTCTATTGTCAGGCATATATTTAAGAACTTTCAGACTTGGTGGGTCTATACAAAGCTTCCTTATAAGGGCAAAACCTTTGAAGGAATACTTGGGTTACCTCTGAGTCACAAGAAGGCAACAGAGTAAGACTGTAATAAATCATACACACACATACATATGCATGTATATGTATTTTAATAGTATTTTATTTTTCCAAATCCATGCAAAATTTGTTTTCAACATTCACCTTTGTAAAACCTTGTTTTCCAAATTTTTCTCCCCTTCTCTTCCCCTCCCCAAGTTAGCATAGGTTAAACATGTACAATTCTTCTGAACATATTTCCATATTCATTATGCTGTGCAAGAAAAATCAAATCAAAAGGGGAAAAACCATGAGAGAAAAAATAGCAAGCAAATAATTAACAAAACAAAAGATGAAAATACTTTATTTTGATCCACACTCAGTCTCCATAGTTCTCTTTCTGGATGTGATTGACCATTTTCACCATGAGTTTATTAGAATTGCCTTGAATCACCACATTGTTGATAAGAGCCAAGTCTATCACACTTGGTCATCACATAATCTTATTGTTAATGTTTACAACGTTCTCTTGATTCTGCTCACCTCATTTAGCTTCAATTCATGTAAGTCTTTCCAGGCTTTTCTAAAATCATCCTGCTGATTGTTTCTTACAGAACAATAATTTTCCATAACATTCATATCCCATAACTTATTCAGCCAGTCCCCAACTGATGGACACTCACTCAGTTTCTGATTTCCTGCCACTACAAAAAGGACTGCTACAAACTTTTTTTTGCACATGTGGGGGTCATTTCCCCCTTTTTATGATTTCTTTGGGATATAGACTCAGTAGATACACTGCTGGACCAAAGGGTATGCTCAGTTCTATAGCCTTTTAGACATAGTTCTTAAGCACAGCAATAACTGTTGAATGAATATTGAATGACTGAGTGATTTCTTAATAACTGCAACTATCTGAAAGAAGAAGCTGCCTTAGAAATATAATAGGTTTTCATTCTATGGCAGTCTTTAGACACAGTTTGAATGATCATGTGTTCTGTGTATTGTGGAGCAGTTGTGTCAAACTCAAGTAAAACTGGGGGCCACTAAACCATATGTCAGAATCCTTTCAGACCACATATTGATATGGAAAAACCACATATTAATATTATCTATGTTTTATTTTTCTTTTGTTAAATAGTTCCTAATTGCATTTTAATCTGGTTTGGATCATTTTCAAGAACATTTTGGGCTGCATGTGGCTTGTGGCCCATGTGATTGAAGCCTCTGTAATAGAGGGTTCTTGTTCCAGAAAAGGTTTCACTAGATGCCTTCTGATCAGCCATTACTACTCTGAGACTCTGTGATTCTACTCTGATTCTTCTTCTCTCCACCTTTCCTAATGATCCAGACCTTTACAGAAATCCATCAGATGAGGTAGATCCTTCCATGAACAAAATGATTTTAGAAGATTCAAAAGTCATAATCCAAAAGCTGATACTAGTGACTTTTAAAAGTAAAGAAGGGATCTTCCATGGATAAATGATCAAAGGATATGAACAAAAGATTTTTAGATGAAGAAATTAAAGTGTTTTTTTAGCCATATGAAAAAATGCTCTAAATCTCTATTGATTAGATAAGTGCAAATTAAGACAACTCTGAGATAGTATTTCACACTTCTCAGATTGACTAAGATGCCTGGAAAAGATATGATAAATGTTGGAGGGGATGTAGGAAACCTGGGACATTAATGCATTGTTGGTGGAGTTGTGAAATTATCCAACCATTCTGGAGAGCAGTTTGGAACCAAGTCCAAAGAGCTGTCAAACTATGCATACCCTTTGGTCAAGCACTCTCAAAATTGGTCTGTATCCCAAAGAGATCTTAAAAGACCGAAAAGGACCCACAAGTGTAAAAATGTTTGTAGCAGCTTTTTTTTGTTGTTGTTGTGGCAAGGAACTGGAAATTGAGTGGATGCCCATCAGCTGGGGAATGGAGGAGTAAGTTATAGTACATGAATGTCATGGAATATTATTGTTCTATAAGAAATGATCAGCAGGATGATTTCAGAAAAGCCTGGAAAGTCTTACATGAACTGATGTTTAGTAAAGTGAGGAGAACCAAGAGAACATCATATACAATAACTACAAGATTATGTGATGATCAACTGTGATGGACTTGGCTTTTTCAGCAATGCGGTGATTCAAAGCAATTCCAACAAACTTGGGATGGAAAATGCCATCCACATTTGGAGAGAGAACTACAGAGACTCAATGTGCATTAAATCATAGTGTTTTCACCTTTATTGATTTCTTGTTTTTTTTTCCCTTTTTGGTCTTGGAGGGGGGAGAAAAATTTGGAATACAAAATCTTACAAAAGTGGATGTTAAAACTATCTTTACATGTATTCAAAAAGATAAAATACTATTTTAAAAATAAAAATAGTACAGATCCTTGGGTTGGTCTTAAATCTATATTGCTATCTTTGCTGATGATGTGCGGTTGTTTTCATCACATGGAAACCTACACCTTTAAATCTACAGCTGGCACTTGGGAAAAGATTCTTTCCAGTCTAGACATGCTTTCAGCAATTAAGCTACTTGAGGATTCCTGGTGTTTCATGGTCTTGGATGCTGACTTACTTTTATAGGAAAGGATTAATTCTCCAAAACATTTACTACCAAGATGCTATAGTAATTCCTAGGACACTCTCCGTTTCTGCTATATCAGGCATTTCTGTGAGATTGGCTTCTAAACCAAGGGTACCCTTGCATATTTACACAGCAAACTCTTAATTATATTGCTCTGGGATTTGATGGAAATGAGTCATTTCTGTGTCTTTTCAAATCCTGTCACTTAATTGTCAATCGTGGAAGAACTCATTAAAGTACTTACTAATTTGTAGGCAAGAGTTAAAAGGTTTTTTGGCTCCAGTTAAATTCCAAACCAGTTTATTTGCTTTTTTATGATGATTGAAATGATGTACACTTTAAATAACCTTATGTTCAACACTTGGTGATATTAATTTCACTTGACTTCATGTCTTAAGGTCAAACAAGTTAATAAGGACTTCCATCATTAACTAAGTTTCCTTTTCTATTAAACAATTATGATCACTTGCTATTAATGAGTCGTGAAGTTTTAATAAATTTTTGCCAGTGTGGAATTACTAAACAGTAATTATGACATATATTGTATGGATGGTTTGTTTCACAATGTAAATTTGGCCTAGTGTTGGTAAAAATACAAAAGAACAGCAAATAATTAATTGGTTTTAGTCCTTTCTGGGGACAATATCAATTAAAAGAAAAATGGGAAAATTTGTGTTGTTATAGATGGAATTATTAGATATGAAGTCTTGTAGAATAAGGAGTCTCTTATCTGAAAATCAGCTCCATGGTTTCCTTTTATCAATTCAAGCAAACATTTAACTGTCTGCTAGGTCCCAGATACTATGCTAAGTGCTGGGGATACAAAAAGATGCAAAGGCTTCTCAAGTAGCTTATCATCTAAGGGGGAACAACAAATATACACAAAGAAAGTAGGATTAATATTTTTATTTACAAATAAAATATTTATACAGGCTAAATAGGAGATAACAGAAGAAAGGCGTTGGAATTAAGAGGAATTGAAGAAGGCTTCCTGTAGAAAGTGGAATTTTAGTTTGGTACTTCAGGAGGAAGAGTATCTCAGGCATGGGAGACAACCATAGAAAATGCCAAAGATGGGAGATGAAGTGTCTGGTTCATGGAGCATCCAGGAGACCAGTATCACTGGATCAGAAAGGATTTGTCAGGTAGTAAGCCTAAGAGGACTGCAAAGGTAGAAGTCTAGGTTATAGAAAGCTTTGAATGTTTCTGGAAGCAATAGAGAGCCACTGAGTAATGGAGTAGGGGAGTGACATAATCAGATCTGTTCTTTAGGAAAATTACTTTCTTAGCTGAATAAAGGGTAGTAGATTGGGGTAGGGAGAGATTTGAGACAGGAAGATTCACCTGCAAGCTACTGCAGTAATCCAGACCCAAGGTAATTGAAGTCTGCACTAGAATGCAGAGAAGAAAAAGGGTGTATTTGAGAAATGTTGCAGGGGTGAAAGCAACAGGCCTGGTGACAGAATATGGAGGTGGGGTGGAATGAGAGATATTGAGGAGCCAAGGATGACATCAGGAATGAGGGCCTGAGGGTCTGGGAGGATGGAGTGGTCGCTACAGGCATAGAGAAGGTAGAAGTGGACAAGGGTTTAGGTAGAAAAATAATGTGTTTAATTTTGTATTATTAGTTTAATTTGTCTACTAGACATCCCCAGTTCAAGATGTTAAAAGACAATTGGAGATGTGAGATTGGAGGGGAGTAGAGAGATTAGGACAGATAAGATAGCTTTGGGAATTGTCTGCATAAAGATAGATAAGTCCATGAGAGTGGATAAAATCACCAAATGAAGCAGGATAGAGGGAGACAAGAAGGCCCAAAAGAACTCTGAAGGACATCTATGATTAGAAGGAATTATTTGGCAGAAGATTCTGCAATGAGGAAAACAGCACAGGTCTCTTTCTAAAAAGCTATGAGTCAGATGCTGAAGGAGGCAAGCATGTAGGGATGAGGTGCCTCCACTGGACCCTGTCCCAACCAACTTGAGCCAGCTCAGTGGGAGCAGGTTGCAGTGCTAAGCTCGGTGATTTTTCTGCCTCTTGGTTAAATCTAAGGACATGGACACATTCTTGGCTAAATGGTCTGATTTTGCTGCCACCAATCAGATCAGCCTTGGGTCCCAAAGGAACAACATGAAAAACCTTCTCCTAGGGCCTAATGTTGCCTTGAAGAAGAATATGACTGCTGAGCAGGTCGGAGCAGATTTCATTAGTCTGGGGCTCAATGAAGAGAAAGTCACTTATTTTTCTGAAAAGTAGGAGCAGAAATCTTCCACACTTGCTGTATGGGCAATAGGACAGAAAGTGATTAGCCAGGTTATAGATATGGAAGAAAATGTGGAGTGACATCAGGGAGCAATGAACTGAAGAAAGAAGGGAATATTTTTTTTTTTTTTTTTTTTTTTTTTTTACAATTGAAGTTGGTGGCTAAAAAAGAAAACTAGTCTGAAAACATATAAAGTTAACCATGCTTCATATGTATGACTTCCTGAATGAGATGGAAAGTGTTTGAGTCAACATGGAGTGCTTCTGATGAAGGTGAAGGTGCATCTTGCTTATCCTTGAGTAATAGTGTAAGGCTGGAGTGTTCCCAGAAAGGGTCATGGTTCTGCTGGGGAAACCAATACAATTATCACAAAAACAAGCACTCATCACATAGGCCTTATCTCAAAAATGTAAACCAAGGGAATATTACTTTTGAGAGGGGAGAAATTAATACCGTTTGTGTATTAATTTCTCCTCCTTTCCTACCCACAAGAATTCTAGTTTCTCAAACTTCTAAGCTCAATAGTCAGAGTAAAGAACAGCGTTAATCGTGGGAAACTTATTATCAGGATTCTGATACAAGCAAAATAAAATGTATTTACCATGTATAGGGGGATTCTATCAATCAGATGAGACCCTCTTTTAATGATATATCTGTATGTAAACACATTTGCAAAGATTTCTAGTCTTTGGAGGACTTTATTCAGTCTTTCCTCCTGCAATTGCCTTGTAAGGGTCATTACCTTCCAATCTTCCTTATGATTGAGTATCCACTGAGCAGAATTCTGCCTTAACCAAGTGTTTTATAAGGGGTTTGAAGAAGAGGTGTTGGAGGAAAAAACATTATGATTTCCTAGGACAATATGCCCCAGTCAAGGGGAACCATGAAAACTCAGAGTTCATCCTGTGCCCCGTGGAACTGTCCATGATTATCCCCTGAGAAGACATAAAAGGAGCCATTGCTCACAGTCACCATGGAAGGGCAGCTACTATGACACCTGGTTCATAAGAATAGTGATCTGGAGTTAGGGAAGAAGTGCAATGGTTATTTTATCTAGCATAGAAAGGAAATCTCATGCAAGGAGCAAAGCTAATTATTACTCTGGCTACTATTGATACCACCAGTATATCACCACCATCACTGCTGCTACAACACTACTGCTATGTGGCAAGGAACTGGAACCTGAGCGGTTGCCCATCAGCTGGAGGAAGGCTGAGTAAGTTATGGCATATGAATGTTATTGTTGGGTAAGAAATGACCAACACGATGAATACAGAGAGTCCTGGAGAGAGTTACATGAACTGATGTTAAGTGAAGAGAGCAGAACAAGGAAATCATCGTGCATGGCAACAAGATCATATGATGATTAATTCTGATGGACGTGGCTCTTTTCAACAATGAAATAATTGATACCAGTTCCAATGGTCTTGGGATGATGAGAGCCATCTACACCCAGAGAGAGGACTGGGGGTGTACTGAGTGTGGGTCAAAATATATCATTTTTATTCTTTTTGTTGTTGTTTGCTTGAATTTTATTTTCTTTCTCAATTTTTCCTTTTTGACCTGATTCTTCTTGTACAGCAAGATATTGTATAAATACATATGTCTATACTGGAGTTACATATAGTGTTAAACATATTTTGGATTACTTGCCATCTAGGCCAAGGAGTGAAGGGAAGAAGAGGGAAATTGGAACACAAGGTTTTGCAGGGATTAATGGTGAACAATTATCCTTGCATATGTTTTGAAAATAAAAAGCTTCAATAAAAAATACTATTATTACTCCTGCCACCACTACTATCACCACTTATATCACTTCTATTATATTAGAATTTATCTTTTTAGTACTGAGCTACAATTGTTTGACCATTATATAGCATTTTAATGGTTTAAAGTACTTTTATTTTATTTAACAATCACTGTCTAGTATTTAAGGTTCATAAATCAAAAAACCCAATTTGTGTTTGTGTAGGGGATTTGGTTCTTTTATTCTTTCTTCTACAATGATTTTCATATAGATCCTTTTCTCTCTGTTCTCATTGTCGCTAATATTATTTAGGCTTCTGAACCTATGCAACAAGCATTTATTAAGCACTTAGTACACACAAAGGCTTTGTGTTAGAAAGGTATAAACATGATTAAACCTTTTCTTGTATTGAAGGTAGATGCAGACCAGGAGGGAGTTAAGACATATACACAAAGAACAACATTCATATATAAACATTTGTTGGAATTGTCAAATTATTGAGGGAATTTAGGGAAGGGAAAGGATAGGGGATGGCTTTATCAAAGACTTGGCATTTAGTGTGGGCCTTGAAAATGGAGTAGTAGATGAAAATCATAGTGAATGGCATTTCAGGTAGAAATAATTGCATAAACAACGACTAGGAGTAAAGAAAACTATGGGGTCATGTTCAGGAAATGATAATTATTCCAAGTCATTGCTCAAGGCATATGGCAAGAGAAAAGTAGGAGATAAAACAGTCAAGATAAATTTGGGCTAGGCTATAGAGGCTATTGAATGACAGGATAAAGAATTTGGGCTTTGTTTTCTAGATGATGGAAAGCCATGGGAACATTTTGAGTTGTTGGAATACCATGAATCAGAGTCATTTTAGGAAGATTAACTTGTATAGCATTGGATGGGGCAGGGGAAAGGAATTGAGAGATAAGAATGGTCTGAGTAGGATTGAATACAGTGAAAATAAAGAGGAATGATGGGAATAAATGATTGGAAGCAGGAAACAAAAGAAGACTCAAAGATGATGATTGACATTTCAGGCTTGGGTGGTTAAAGGATTGACCAATTGATAAATTCAGAGGATAATAGTATCATTGACAAAACTAAAAAACAAGAGATTTTGAAGAAGCAGAACTTCATGGCATAATGGGACATTCAAATGGAACAGAATGATAGGGATTATTTAATTAACTGCTATTTATAGCACTTTAGAATTTGCAAAGCATTTTACATACATTGATAACATTTGATCCTCAGAAAAGATTGTATGGGAGGTGTTGTAGGGAAGGAAGGAGGGAATAAGCATTTATGTAGCACCTACAATGTGCCAGGCATTGTGATGGTGCTGAGGATAAATATTATCTCATTTGATCCTCAACAACTCTGGAGATGTAGATGCTACTATTACCTCCATTTTATCATTGAGGAAACTGAGGCAAGCAGAGGTTAAGTGGCTTGGTGTAAGTGATTTAAGGGTCACACAGCTAGTTAAAGTCTGAGGTGAAAGTTGAATTCAGATTTTCCTGAGACTGCAGTGCCCTATTCACTGTGCCATCATCTTCTTCATAATAATTTAGATACTATTACTTCCATTTTACAGATGAGGAAATTGAGACGAAGAGAATTTACCTTGTCTAGCTTTTGGTTAAACAGGAGATACTAGAAGCAAGATTTGAATCCATGACATCCTGACCTCTATCCGCCTCTGAGCTTGTTTTCAATACACAAATTGCTAAAGCTATAGCTATGGAAGATATCCATAACCACTTAGTTTATCCTGTTATTGGGGTGTTCCAACTTTTCAGTTTCTGAATGAAATTGAAAAAGGGGGTAAATTTAGAGATTAAAATAGATTACCTTCCTTGACAGCTATTAAGTCTTTTCAATAATGGAGAACATAAGATCTACTTTCAAGAATTTATGTTAAACTGAACTGGAAATTAGAGTACCTAGATTTAGTCCTAGTTCTGCCACTGGCTGTTTTTGTGTTGTTAGTCGTCCATTTTCTCCTATGTATGGCAGGGTGATTAAAACATCAAGGTCTTCTCATATAAGTCACAGAATGCTGCAAAAGGAAGGGGCAGTTGGCTAGCACAGTGGACAAACCATTGTTTCCTGAAGGCGGGAAGACCTGACTTCAGATGTGGCTTCAGTCACATAATAGCTGTGTGCCTGTGGGCAAGTCATTTAACCCCAATTACTGATTGAAAAGGAAGGAAGAGAGGAAAGAGGAGAGAGGGGAGAAAAGAAGGGAGGGAGAAAAGAAGAGAGAAAGGAAGAGAGAGAGGGAGTGAAGGAGGGAGGGAGGGAGAGAGAGAGGGAGGAAAGAAGGGAGGGAAGGAGAGAGGGAGGGAAGAAGGGAGGGAAAGAGAGAGGGAGGGAAGAAGGGAGGGAAGAAAGTAGGGAAAGAGGGAAGGAAGGAAGGAAGAAAGAAGGCAGACAGGAAGAAAAGAAAGCAGGAAAGAAGGAAGGAGGGAAGAAGGGAATGAAGAGGGAAGGAAGGAAGGAGAGAGGGAAGGAAGAAGGAAAGATGGAGGGAAGGAGGGAAAGAAAGAGAAGAAACACAAAGAAGAAGCTCCAAAGAAAGATAACGCATGATCTTTATCATCAAAGAGTTCAGTCTTGCTAGGAGATAGACTTGAAATAGGTTAATAACAATAGCTAGCACTGTATGATAAATGGCAAATGGGGGATTCAGACAGCAAAAGCTTTTTTGAGGAAATAGAAGTTTCTTCAGATTGGAGTGAACAGGGACATTTTTTTTTCAGAAAAGAAAAGTTTGCAAGGTGAAGATGATAGAGTGTTATACTTGTTTTCAAATACTTTATTTTTGACTTTAGGAACTTAATAGTACATGAGGACATTTGGCTTTTCTGAGGTTCAATTTCCTCATCTGTAAAATGGGAATACTTATGCTAGTAGTTCCTAATATCGGGGGCAGCTAGGCAGTGCAGTGAATAAAGTGTTGTGCTTAGAGTCAGAAAGACTTATATTTGTAAGTTCAGATCTGGCCACAGACACTTATTAGCTGATCCTGAACAGGTTGCTTAACCCTGATTGCCTCAGTTTCCTTAATTACAAAATGAGATAGAGAAGAAAATGGCAAATAACTTCAGTATTTTTGTCAAGAAAACTCCAAATGGGATCTCCAAGAGTAAGACATAATTGAATAAAAACAAAAACCTGTTATGTGGAGATCAAGAGAGATTCTATCTATCTATCTAAATTCCATAAGAAAAAGAATTAATGTTAAAAGATGAAGAGCAAGTGTTTCTTGACATAAAATAAACTGAAAGTATTTGAGGAGCATGGGATCACAGATAATACCGGCAAGTTTCTTTGGAGTTTTTATTCTAATGGTAATTTTTTTTTTTTAACAGAAGTACTACAAAGCACGAGCCTTATATGGAATTGGAGTATTTGATCAATTACAAGGTTTGATCCTAGGGGTGCTGTTGGGGCCAGCCTGCCCTAAATATCTCTCTGACATATATAATAGAATGCCTAAAATGCCATTATTCAAGAATCATTTCTTTGAATTCTCTCTGTGGTCCTTCTTTAAAGTGTAAAAGTAAGAATTCCATAAATATCCATAGAATGAATGACAGGCTGAATGAATTAATGAAAGAAAAATATTCCTGTGATGTGGCCCATCAACACATACTGGAATTTGAGGGAGTTATCAGGTCCACTTTTCTTCTGAAAAGTGAACTCTGGACAACTTTCAAAATGGCACAATCAGGACATGCAGGGAGACAAAAGGGACTAGAGAAATAAAGATGAATGAATAGAATTTTATTCCTGGTGATCTTTTTTTGAAAGAAAGAATTAAGAGCAGATTTGTGAGTATGTGAGTCAGCTAGATGATGGTAGAGTGGATAGAGCTCTGGGGCCTGAAGTCAAGAAGACTTGAATTTAAATCTGACCTCCAATACTTATTAGCTGTGTGACTTAGAGGAAGACACTTAACCCCATTTGCCTCACTTTCCTTATTTGTAAAATAAGCTGGAGAAGGAAATGGCAAACCATTTCAATATCTTTGCCAAGAAAAATCCAAATGGGGTCACAAAGAGTTGGACATAACTGAACAGCAGCAATAATTGTAAGCATTTATAAAGGAATGTAGGGATCACTAAAAGCTTATGTGGCTTCATGAAGAATGGGTCTGTCTTGTTATATTACCCTAATTTCCTTTTTTTATAGGGTAAGTAGACTAGCGTAGATCAGAGGCATTAAGGAGACATCATTCACTTACAGTAGATTTCAGCAAAGCTTTTGACCAAGTCCCTCATGTTCCCTTTCTGGATAAAGTAAAGACATGTATAATAGATGAGAGTATAGTTATGAGAATTATGAACTGGACTTAGTCCAAAGAATAGTCATCATTGGGTTTGATGTAAACTTGGAGAAAGGTCCCTAAGATCTGTTCTTAGACCTGTGCTTTTCAATGTTTTTGTTTTTTTAATGAAAGGATAAAAGAAATGCTTGTCAAATTTTCAGGTGACATAAAGCTAGGAGGAATAGCTAACAGGTTGGATGAAGGACTCTAAGTCTTACAAGCTAGAACAATGGGCAGATATAATAAGAGGAAATAAATAGTAAGTACTTGGGTTAAAAAAAAAAACCTAATATCATATATAAAGGTTTGTAATAAAATCTCAGGTCTTAGTGGACTGAAGCTCAATAAAAGTCACCAGTGTGGTACGACAACCAAAAAAAGTCAATAATATTATGTGATACATTAAAGTAATGATCGAATTTATTGGGGAAGGTGAGTGTTCTGTGATAATCAGCTCTTTACACATCACACCTGGAATATTGTATTCAATTCTGGGCTTAACATTTTAGGATGTTTATTAATGATCTAAGAGGGCATATAACGAGAGAAATCACATTCTATTCCACATAAAGATTGCATAAAAATATCAGAAAAAAGACTTAAGGCAGAAGAGGAATTGGACTTACTCAGGTTGTCCTCAGAAAGCAAAACTTAGGGAGGTGGGTAGAAGCTAAAAAAAGTTCAATTTGGTTTCATTATTAATGAATCAATCAATAATGCAATCAATGCATTATCAAATGCATACCTTATTCTAGGTATCATGCTAGATGTTGGGGATACAAAAACAGAAATAAACACTGCTTGCTTTCAAGAAGTTTATATTCTATCAATAATATAAAATAAATAAAAGGCAATATTACTTATTCATTCATTAATCTAGTTGTTCATTTATTTGTTAATTAATTTATCTCTTTGTGTGTCTCTGAATCTCTCTTACTGTCGGTCTCTTGTGTCTGTCTGTCTGCCTATCTCTCTGTCTGTCTTTCCTTCCCTTCCTCCCTCTTTTTCCCTCTCTCTCTCTCCCTCTCTTCCTTCCTTTTTCCTTCCTCCCTCTTTTTCGGTTCTCTGTGTGTGTGTGTGTGTCTCTCTCTGTCTCTCTGTCTCTCTTCCCTTATATAGTAGGGGAGAGGGCAAGAACCCACCAAATGAATAATAATAAAGGCCTCGTGAAGGAAATGGCACATGAACTGAGGAAGAAAGAAACTAAAGGGCTCTTAGAGACTGGGCTTATGAGGGAGTAAATTTTAAGCATGGAAATAAAAAGTAAAGGGAAAAAAAACAAACAAAAGTGAAGAGCCCTCTTAACAAATAGAGTTGAAGGGGAGCCCCAGGGAGGTCATCTCCAGTGGAGGTCTTTAATTGGAGACAGGAGCACTGGATTTCTGGCTGACTTGTTAGACATATTATTGGTGGGATCAAGGATGGGTTAGATTAGGTTCTCTCTGAAGTCACTTTCAGTTCTGAGATTGTATTTTGTAAAGGAGAGGAAATAGATGCAGAAGTTAAGTTGAAAGACATTTACTTCAAAACTCTGTAGAGTTTATGCAGCCATCAGTCATGACCAGAGCTGTAGAGAAAGGCTGATGATTCCAAAATACTCACCTTCCAAGGTCTGACAGACTCTCTTTTACTAAGTTGAGACTATGCAAAGACACCTCTTCAGTCATTTGTTTTGGGGACATCTTTCCATAATTAAGGAAAGAGAATTCTGCTAACAATCAGTGGGACCAAAAGAATAGCTAACTCTTTGCTGTTCTTATTCTAAAATATCTTGTCTCTGGTGCCTCACATGATAGAGTTCAATAGTCTAAAAAAAAAAAAAAAAAAAAAAAAAAAACCCCAAAAAACAAAAAAAACCATTAATTAATTAATTAAAAAGAGATATTTATTTTCCAAAGAGTTCGTCAGCTAGAAAAATGTGATTCCAATTCATTTGCTGGCCAAATAATACTGCAAATACCCAAGTGTAAGGAAGCTTCAGAGTCCTATAACTCTTGTCATTATATGTCATTTGTGGCATATTCATCTTGTAAGTATTGATCATTTACTAATATCTCTTAAAGGGATTGGAAGTCCCTTTATATACACATATGTATATATGTGTATGTATATATACGTATGTATACATATACATACATATGTGTATATACAGAACATAGAAAAGTGTATATACACACATCACATACACATACATACTCTATTTATTTACCTATCTATGTATTTATTTTAGCAGGGTGTGTAGGAGGCCCTCTTAAATAGCATGTTGATAGATAGGAAGACCTTATGCACCCTCATCACACAGAGACCCAGAAAGGCATAAAAAAAGTCCCATCAAATGTTTAGACACATATCTTTTTTGAAGTCTCCACAAAAGTACCACCTTTCCTTAAGATTTTCCTCCTTGAATATCTTCTCCGCCACAACCAGTAGCTAAACTGAGGAACTCCTGGTCCATCTCTTTCATTGATGATCTTATAAACCCTATGAAGTAGTGGTACAAAAAATGAAATGTTCTAAAATGTAATGCTAATAATCTTTTCAGCTCAGAATTCCTTCGATGATCCTTCCCATCATTCAAGGCTCGGCTCAGGAGTCAGTCTTTCATACATACCAGGGGTTCTCAAACTACAGCCCGCAGGCCAGATGCAGCCGCTGAGGATGTTTATATGGCCCACCTGGTTCTGACAAATGGGCTGAGGGGCAGAGACAGTGTGAGTTTTTGTTTTTACTATAGTCTGGTCCTCCCACAGTGAACTGGCCCCCTATTTAAAAAGTTTGAGGACCACTGCTTAAATCTTCTCGCCATGCTTTCATTATGAAATTTAGAGGCTTGATCTCAAAACGGCAGTGTCCTCTGAAAATGCTGAGATACCAAGTAAGAAACTGGGGTTGCAGGGCTGGAGACTGCCAGTCCCAAGACAGGTGTCTATATCTTGGAGGTTTCCTAAAAACAGGCAATCAGAGAACAATCTGCCAGAGCAATTCTAACAGAATAAGGGATTTCTAAGCTAAAGCATCAAATAATCATCCCACATATAAAGTTCCCATGCATCCATAACAGCAATAATTACACAATTTAACAATTTCCATCCCAAATCTTAAACACACACCTTATCTCTCTATTCCACACAAACCAAAGCAGGGAAGTCTGATAGGAATAAAAAACCTTACCTTTGTGATTCCACTCCAATGTGCTGATTTTGTTTCCATTGCTCTGTGGCCTCAGGAAAGTTGTAGTCATCACATTTCTAAATTTTTGCAGAAATTTTAATTATGGTTCCAGTAAAAACAAGGTAGAATCTCATGCATTAAATTTCAGAGGTTAACAGAAAAGAAAACCACATGTTTATTTGAAACTACTTAGGATGTTCCTCACTAAGAAGTGACTTTCTGTTGGAATACATGGCAGCCACCTGACAGTGGCTGCTGAAGATCCAGAATGGATCTCCTCTTGTGAAGGGATGAAGCAAGGAGACTGAGACAGTTGCTGTTCTCTGACATCTCTGACTGAGAGGCCCTTGCATTGTCTCACCTCCCTCCTCTTCCCTCTGCCTCCAATTTATCTCATTCCCAGTCCCCAACACCTGTGTCAGCAAAGGTTGCCCTGCAACTGCTTCAGATGCTATGATCCACAGCTGGGGAGGCTCTCGGAGAATTGACCTGTTCCTTAACAATTCTCCTGTTTTTTTTTTTTGTTGTTGTTGTTTTTTGCTGTTATTCTTTCCCCCTTCCCTCCCCCCACTGAGAAACACAAGAGACACTATCACTTCTGGATGGTTGTAGTAGGTGTTGATCTTGTGAAATGTCATGGAGGCAAACTTTCAAACAGAGAAGAGGCCTGTAGTCAGAACAAGCATTTAAGTATCTCCTCAGTCTCCTGGCTCGGCCCCTTGATGTGCTGGCCGATTGAATTACCCCCAATAAAAAATTCTTACCGGGACTCTTCTTCCTTAATTCTGGAAGGATCCTTCTCATGAACAGCTCTGGCTCTTCTTGTAATTCTTGCCCCATGTTCAGATGCCATATGTTGGACTACACAGGAGAGCTGCTGGAATAATCATCATGTAGAATTTTCACCTGGTTCATCCACTCTTTTTAAGATTCCCCTCACTCCTAGTGCCTGTGAATCCACCAGCCTCTTATGTTAGATATAAGGACAGAAACTGAGCTTTGGGTTCTCAATCTGGGTTTGCGTTCCTGCAGAAGCCCACCCCACTATGTGTGCTTGCTCACTGAAAGGCACAGGGACTCATACTTGAGTATCCATTAGTAATAAACTGGCTTAACTTGTAATTCATTGAAGGCTTGTTTTCCTTTTCAGTACATTATTCACAATCTGCTCAGTCCAGTCTTTTTAAAGTTATGATGATCCATGGGTATTCATGAAGAAATTTACAAACACATTTTAACAGAATTAAAACATCCATAATTAAATAGAAACAAGTCAGGGCCAGAACAAAGGCTTCCCATTCTTCTTGTCTTTTTCTGTTTCTGCTACAAGCATATGCATCTAGAATTCATCATTTAGGAGTCGAAACTCATGGTCTTGAAAACAGAAACTGTAGATGTTTCAGGAACTGCCTGATAGTTAACCTGTTGCCACCACCAAACAACCACCACCACCACCACTAAACAACAACAACCATCACCACCAAACAACCACCACCACCACCACCACCACCAAACAACCACCACCACCACCACTAAACAACAACCACCACCACCACCAAACAACCACCACCACCACCACCAAACAACCACCACCACCACCACTAAACAACAACAACCATCATCACCAAACAACCACCACCACCACCACCACCAAACAACCACCACCACTAAACAACCACCACCACCACCACCAAACAACCACCACCACCACCACCAAACAACCACCACCACCACCAACAACAACAACCAATACCACCACCAAACAACCACCACCACCACCACCAAACAACCACCACCACCACCACCACTAAACAACAACAACCACCACCACCAAACAACCACCACCACCACCACTAAACAACAACAACCATCATCACCAAACAACCACCACCACCACCACCAAACAACCACCACCACCACCACTAAACAACCACCACCACCACCACCAAACAACCACCACCACCAACAACAACCAATACCACCACCAAACAACCACCACCACCACCACCACCACCAAACAACCACCACCACCACCACTAAACAACAACCACCACCACCACCAAACAACCACCACCACCACCACCAAACAACCACCACCACCACCACTAAACAACAACAACCATCATCACCAAACAACCACCACCACCACCACCACCAAACAACCACCACCACTAAACAACCACCACCACCACCACCAAACAACCACCACCACCACCACCAACAACAACCAATACCACCACCAAACAACCACCACCACCACCACCAAACAACCACCACCACCACCACCACTAAACAACAACAACCACCACCACCAAACAACCACCACCACCACCACTAAACAACAACAACCATCATCACCAAACAACCACCACCACCACCACCAAACAACCACCACCACCACCACTAAACAACCACCACCACCACCACCAAACAACCACCACCACCAACAACAACCAATACCACCACCAAACAACCACCACCACCACCAAACAACCACCACCACCACCACCAAACAACCACCACCACCACCACCACTAAACAACAACAACCACCACCACCAAACAACCACCACCACCACCACCAACAACAACCAATACTACCACCAAACAACCACCACCACCACCACCAAACCACCACCACCAACAACAACCAATACCACCACCAAACAACCACCACCACCACCAACAACAACAACAATGATGACAACGATGAAGATGTGCGGCCTCGTTCGAGGTAGGGCTGGGCTACCTGTGCTGCTGCTGCCTATGCTCTCTATTCTTAATTTACTGCTAAATCCTCCTTTGTTTTAATAGACATTTCCTTGTGTTCTAGAGTGGAAATTGTAGCCCATTACTTCCACCTCCATGTGCTACATCTTGACCTAACGTTTTTATGGTTTCATAATTTTGCTCAATTTGGGGCCCTGTTGGGGTGAGCTGATGATGGCAATATATAGACTGGCAAATAAAAAGGGGTGAGGTGTATGGGGGTGTATTGATTATAGAACAGGCTCCTCTAGGTGGGTCTAGCACCGCCAAGTCCTTTGAGTTTTAAGCAGTGGTTAGTAGTTCTCTGGCAAGTGATCCTGTTATTTAATTACCTCAGTTTAAGGCTAAGCGTAATGGAGTCTCTAATCCCAGTTCATACCTTAGCTTTAGCTTCAGCAGGGGTAAAGCCATGTTAGTTGTGTATTTTAATATCACCTAGGGTATATTACAGCACAGTTGAGTTTTAACCTTATTGGGTGATTGTTTTGCTTAAACACACTTTATGGGCGCTCTTTTGTTAATTTGGGTTAATTGTATAACAGCAGTGGCTGGCATGAGATTCACCAACCTGTTTCATTATGATTTAGTCAAACTTTTGTTTATTGCTGCATGTTAGTCACTGCTATATCCCGTGGGGGTGTGGTTATACAAGGTGTCATGGGCTACTTTAAGAAGTGTGCCTGATGCCCGCTCCTTTAAACTTGGGTCAAGTGTTAAGGGCATTCTCACAGAGTTGTGGAAACTTGCATGTGTAGGTCTTATAAAAATTAACAGTAAGGCTAGGACCAAACCTTTGTGCCTGTGGGACTGATTAAAAGCCCATTTAAGCATTGGATTAAGCTACCCAAACTAATAAATAAATATTTGACAAAATTTGAGTTTGTATACTATGTCAGTATTAATTTTTTTTGCATTTTTCCCTCAATGTACATTTTCCTATTATGTCTTTTCTTCTGGATCCTACACATACTGATTAATATATCTATATTTGTGTATATGCAAAAAATTATAAAAAGCAGTAACAAACACTAGAGTATGGAATCTAGGATTCTGTTCAGAATCTGCTTCAGCGGCATTCAGAGTCTCTCTATTTATAATTTTGTTCTCTATTCCTGATTTCCTGTGTGTAGGATTTATGGCCACTTTCAGTGGCTGCCTGGTGCTTCTCCTGCAAAAACACCATCAACAAGTCCAGGATATTCACAGTTCCAGCAAATTATCCAGAAAGTCCCCTGAGACTAGAGTTACTTACCCCGTCTTGGTGTTGGTGAGCACCTATGTCACTTTTTACTCGATCTAGTCCTTTTTCTCATTTTCTCTCTTTAATTTTGATAAACATTATCAGTGGTTGATGCCCACCACAGATTCCTTGAATGCATGTTACCCAGCCATCAGTCCATTTGTGCTTATTAGCTCTGATTTCCAAATTCTTCATTTCTGTTACTCATTCTGGCAAAAAGAAAAGATCCAAAGATTATCTCTTCCCTACATGTTCCACTGCCCATCATTCTATTTCCACCTTTACAAAATCACCTGCTAAAAGTAGGTGATGAGAACAGGTAACAAATATTAGAATTTTGCAGCTTATTAACTAGAATGGGTTTTAATGATGACAATTATGGTCACTTTGAGCATTTGAATTGAAATTTAAAGTTTGAAAATAAACCTTACATATATTTTACATTGAGTCTATCTGCATTGCCTTTTATTCTGAACCACTTTGTTTCCCTTCCTTTAGGGCATTTTGAACTCTTACTCCTGAAATCTTTGTTTTTTCATAAAACTTCCTTTTTTTTTTTTCATTTTATTTTTAGTATATTTTTATGTATATTTTTTAGTATATTTTGATATGAAATGATGCATTTTTACTTTCATTTTTGTAAGATTTTAGCACATATATAGCTTATATCAAATTGCCCATCATTTAAACAAGAAAGGAGGAGAAGGAAGGAAAAAGGAAGACAAATTTGGAACTCGTCCGTAGATGTTTGAAAGGTCACAAAGAAGAGGAATGAGACTCATTTGACTTTGCAAAAAGGCAGAACAAAATGCCAGAAGTTGAAGTTTCATAGTACCTAAATTGGGATTGAGGTTAAATACCTTTGTAACAAAAATCAAGAGAATGCCTTGGGATAGATCAGAGTTTTAGAATATCTAGAAGACCTAGAAGAGTGCTTAAAGACCTTTTGGTTCTATGTAATTTTTAAAGATGATGAAATAGATCCAGGGATTTTAGTGAATTTGACTAAAGGAAAGAGAGAATTCAACAAATATTGGATTTGAACCCAGTTCTTCTGATATCAAGATCAGTGTTCATCCCACTTTACTAAAATGTAAGTTTCAAGTCAGTTTCTAAACTGAATGATTCAGATAATATTGTATAAGAACATTAGTCATCCCCCAATTGATAAATGGCTGAAGATATGAACAAGCAGTTTTTTATGAAAAGAGTAGAAATTATATGTAGTCATGTTAAAAATCATAACTAATTAGAAAATTTCAAATAAAAAGAAAATTTTAATGTAGTCCTCAGAATTACCAGATTAGCTAAAATGATAGAAGGTAGATAGGAAAATATTGAAGGAGATGTGAAAAAATTAGAATCCTAATGTAGCTTTTGTGGATGTCTGAAGTGATCCAACTATTTTGGGAGCAATCTGAAATTATGCACAAAGGGTTATAAAAGTGTGTATAACCTTTTATCCAGCAATACCATTGTTATATTTGTTTTCTAATGTGGTCAAGGGAAAAAGAAAAGGAACCCCAATGCTCCAAAATATTTATAGTAACTTTTTGTTGTGGCTAAGAACTGGAAAGTTAGTGGATGCCTATTAATTCGGGAATATCTCAACAAGTTGTGGTATATGATTCTGATGTAAGTGTAGTGTTTGTGTGACCATGGGAAAACCATGAGAGAGAGTGAAAACTACAGGGTTTTTCCTATTTACTCCGATCAAGAACTCTAAGTAATATCTCTAGGCAACACATTGGGTTATGAATAGCATATTAGGCTTGTTGGTAGCAGTAGAATCCATTAAGGCTTCATTAGTATGGCCCTTATTATTAGGTGGTCATGTTGTTGGCTAATTCTGGGGAAGGGGTGACTATAAAGGATGCTTAAAGGGTAACAAAATATCTATGACTAATGTTTAGGTAGAGAATGTTAGTTTTTAATAGCCAGACTATTGTTGAATGAATGATCATCTATTTTTACTTTTACTATTTAGCTGAAGAGCAAACATGGTGTAGTATACAGAAAACATATGGCATTATATGTTTGAAATATCTACTTTTTTATTTCTTGCCCGAATCAGATATACTTTCTATGACTGGAAAGGCAATCTTTTTGTTGAGGCTGCTGAGATAAGTGACTTCCATCTTTAGAATGCTGATCTAACAGGTCAACTCACTCAATAATTAGCAATAAGTGTTTTGATTAATTTTCTTCTTGAGTATTCAAAAGTCCAAGATGCTGCTTTGTAAATAAAGATGCCTAGCTATTCTTCACTTGGATATCCAGTAACTTTTATTTAATATTCTAAATTCTATATTCTATAACTACTAAGATTTCTTAATTGAATTTCGTCTCTGGTCAAATGTCCTCAAGATGAACATGAATTTCCTATCTCCATTTTTTTCTTTCAGCATTCTTTCTGATTGATGCTATATCCAGATAGTAAGCTTCTTTCAGTATCTCTCTCAATCAAAATTTTCATATATGAGAGATGAATTATGATGAGTATCTTCTGTTTCTTTTCATAGATGTCAAACCATAGATTTGGGGGTGATAGGAGGTTTTCAGATGCAAACAGCAGATGGGTAAAATCATTAAGATAATGCTGATGGAGTTGTACAACTATATCACTAGAAAAGCCACATGCTAATTCCATTCAGAGGTTTGCTTTGTTCTCAGCATTTCCAACATGTTCCTCAGAATGCAGTTGAAATATTTAGATTATGGGTCCCTGTGAGAATGCAAAACTGTTAACATAGAATTCTTCAAGGCAATTAGCACCCAAATGTCTTTGGTCTTCATCCCTACCTTGCTTTAAAGGGATCTAGCAGAAAGTAGGTACAATTAAAAGATTTCTTTTAAAATTTTGCCACAAAGCAGAATTTTGAGGGGTTTTTTTGCGAGGCAATTGGAGTTAAGTAACTTGCCCATGGTTACACAGTTAAGCGTCTAAGGTCAGATTTGAACTCTCGTCCTTTTGACTTCAGGGCTGGTGCTCTATGCACTATACCAACTAGCTGCCCCTAGTTCTTTTTTTTAAGGCATGACTGACCATACTTAGTCAAGTGGTCTGTTAATACCAATATATAGTTAAATTTTTTTCTATCTTATCTGAGATAGGATTTCACTGAAGATAGGTTCCAAAGTTTAGTTAGTATCTATATTCTCCAAGTAAGTAACATGACTTCTTGGTAGTTGGTAGTTGGTAGTTAATATTCTTAGGATAAGATAAATTAATTTAATATATGCCATCTTTTAAGCTTATATGTGAATTTGATAGTTTTTCATACATGGACAGATCTCTCATTCCTTTGTATTAATGTGAGGATACATTAAGCAGTAGAATCTGTTTCTTATGAATACTAGAATCCTTTCTTAACTTGTATCCAAAATCAATATGTAGATTTTTTCAGAGCAAATTTTTCTCCTTTCCTTCTTTATCTGCCCCTTCGATGAAACAGTAAAAAAATGATTTAGGTTAGATATGTTCATTTATATAAAACGTACTATCCTAGCAATCATATTGTACAAGAGGATACAGAACCAAAGGGGAAAAAACATAAAAAATATAGAAAGTGAAAAATAGTATGATTTGATATACATTAATACTTAATCAGTTATTTCTCCAGAGAGAGGTAGCATTTTTTCATCATAAGTCATTTGGGATGGTCTTGGATAATGGTTTTGTTCATAATAACTAAGTTATTCACAGTTGATCACTGTCCAATATATAGTGTTCTCCTTGGTTTTGCTCATTTCATTTTGCATAAGTTCATATAAAGTTGTTTTTTTTTTTTGAGATCAGCCTCTCATTTCATAAAGTACAATAGAATTTCATTATACTCATATACCACCGTCCTTCAGCCATTCTCAAAATGATAGGCTAATCTATTTCTTTGCCATTACAAAAAAATGCAATAATTATTTTTATACTAACTCATTTTCCACTTTCTGATCTTTTGGGGATATAGATCTGCTGTAAAGACCGAGTTAGCACCCTGGATACTTTAGAATCAGCCGGAGTCAGGATAAGGAAAAGTCTTTGGTCTTTATTCTTGGTTGAAATTAGAGAAATGGACACAGGAATCTCCACACATCCTTTCTTCTCTTCTCCCCTCAAAAAGTAACTCTGGCTCATCTTAATCCACCCAGGAATGCCTCTTACAATTCTCTCTATACACCAACAGATCAAGCCTGCACAGAGTAGTGGGCTGGGCCATTCTCCAAGCATATGCTGATAGAGTATTGTCCAGTTGGTAATTAGCCTTAAGTACTCAGTTATCCGACCTCAATTTCAGTCTTTTACATCTCCGTTTTCTTTTGTTTTAGAACATAAGTGGTCACGCCATCCCTGTCTTATCAGGAAGGGAGATGAAAAGCACCAAAGAGAAGTGGAGATTGCTAGTGGGTTTCTGGGCTTAAGGGTCTTATTAGAAACAGGTATGCACAAAACCATCAGCATGGGAGGTATTACACAAGCACATAGCAATAACGCAGAGGCTTATTAGTGATGACTCTCCCCCAGCCAGTGCAGGCTCAATGTGGTGTAACAAACATGAATTGTACATGCAAGTAGTGATATAACAAACAATATGAATCCACATGGTGTTGTAAAAGATTTCCAGAAGTCCTAGAAGGAAGTTATGTAAATAACAATCACCCACATGCCTCCTTCAGCAGCCAAGAGATAGTCCAAAACGAATCTATTGTCCATTGCTTCATGTGCCAGGGAATCCAATGATCTCTGGAAGTTTTTGAAGTCCTGTAACAGTCTTTTTATATGTTAGGGGATCCAATGATTCCTGCAGATTTTGAAATCCTTCAACAGTCTTATCATGTCTCAGAGAATCCAGTGATTCCTGAGGGTTTTCAAGTCCAACAATTTTTGATGTCCATGAGTCAAATGCCATAACTGCCATACTCTTTCAGTGGTGGGCACAGTCAGCAATGGAACCATCCGATGTTTCTTGGATCTTCTCCTTCGTTTCAAGGGTCTGCTCTGTCTCTCTGATGGACAAGGCAAATACGGCTTGTCGGCACCCATCTGATTTCTTCTCTATCTGTAGAGCAAACCCTCTCCCCCAAGCAGTTAACCTATCTGGTCCCTTCCATTCACCACTTTCTGGGTCTTTCCACATCACCTGGTGATAATCTAAAGACAGTGGAGCTGCTCGCACTGGATATTGCCCTTCTGGTGGGTTATAAAACCTGTCCACTGGAGCCAGTGCATCTTTGTCAAAAATCAAGAAGTTAATAATATAAAGGGCTAGATTTAAAAGTTCTCTAGGGTTACTTGTGGCTCCCCCTTTCTTTTGTTTTAGGAGGAGCGTCTTAATGTCTCTGTTTCTCCTCTCTATCACCTGTCCTTGAGGATTCAAGGGTATGCCAGAGGTGTATAAAATCTTATACTGTACACAAAAGTGTACAAAATGTTTAGATGTATATGCAGGTCCATTGTCTGTTTTTATTGCTTGTGGCACACCCATAATTGCAAATGCCTGTATAAGAAATCCAGTGACCACTCGGGCTGTCTCTTTTGCTGCTGGTATTGCAAAAGTGAATCCTGAAAAGGTGTCTACTACCACATGGATAAAAGATAGACTACCAAAAGATTTATAATGGGTCACATCCAGTTGCCAAATTTCATTAGGTCTCAAAGCACGAGAGTTCTTCCCTGGAGGGAGTGAAGTAGAGTGGAAAGGAAGGCAAGCTGGACAGGCTTTTACTATGCTCCTAGTTTCTTCTCTTGTTATTCTAAATTGTAAACGTAAAGCTCAAGCACCCTGATGATATTAAAAATGAGATTCTTGGGCTTCTTGAAATAATGGAGTATTGGCCAACATGGTTAGAAGGCTATCTGCCCTTGAATTACCATCAAAAATAGGACCTGGTAGTCCACTATGAGAGTGATCATGCAAGATATAAATCTTACCTGGATTCTTTCTCACTTGCTCTTCAAGTTCCTTAAAGAGCTGATTTTTATTAGAGTCTACAAATTTTACTTGGGCTGTGGCAATTCTTTGTATCACATTTACTGAATAGGCTGAATAAGATATTATATTTATATCTCCTGGATAATAGTAAGAGCTAGAATGATTGCATACAATTCATTCTGCTGAGTGGACTGAAAAGGAGTTCTGACTACTCTCTTTATAGTTAAGTCACAAGAGAATACAGTGCAAATATTATGTTTGGATGCATCTTTTTTTTCCCCCTGAGACTGGGGTCAAGTGACTTGCCTAGGGTCACACAGCTAGGAAGTGTTAAGTGTCTAAGACCAGATTTGAACTCGGGTCCTTCTGAATTCAAGGCTGGTGCTCTATCCACTGAGCCACCTAGCTGCCCTGGTTGGTCCTTTAAGAGGAACTTTAGAAACCTTTTCTTCAAGAATCCATCGCCAATTATGTAATAGCCTGGTTATCTTTAATGGAGACCCGTGTGTAAAATTTGCCACTCTGGGATGGTTTCACAGCATACGTTAATTTGTGCATTGGTATAAAAGGTGTATATCTTGTCAGATCTTATCCCAGATAATTGTATTGCTCGCTTAATGGCCTTTAATAAAATTCTAAGCACAAGCACTGGGTAAAGAGTAAGGCTTTGTTCTAGTTGTACTGGGAGGTTCACCCACTCTATCACACTGTCTCCTTGATGAAGGACTGCTGTGGGTGCCTCTTGTGCAGGAAAAACTGATATTTCCAAGGGTTTTTGAGTGACTTTTTCAACCACATTGGAATAAACTAGTTAAACCTCTCTCAAAGCCTCTTGAGCTTCGTTTGTAAGCTGGCATAGTGAGTTTAAAGCAGTGTCTCCCCTTAAAATGTCATATAATGGTTGCAATTGATATGTAGTCAAGCCTAACACTGGACACATCCATTGGATATCTCCTATCAATTTCTGGAAGTCAGCTTCTCTGTTCTTAAGGAGAGTTTTTGTACTGTAAGCACCTTATGGTATACTTCATATCCTAAATATTGAAAAGGAGCATGCCTTTGAATTTTTTCTGGAGCGATGTGCAATTTGTAGGTACTTAGTGTATCCATGTCTTTTGTAGTTTCCAGTGTCTTTTGTAGACATGCTTCTAACATTTGTTCCTCAGCTGCACATCCCAATATATCATCCATGTAATGTAATAAAATTACTTTTGGAAATGCTTTTCTTACTGGATCAAGAGCAGCAGCAACATACATTTGACACATAGTAGGGCTGTTTTTCATTCCCTGTGGCAAAACTGTCCATTCATATCTTTTATAAGGCTCATCTAAGTTAATGCTGGGCACTGAAAAGGCAAATCTTTTCATACCCTCCTTATCTAGAGGGATAGAATAGAAACAATCCTTAATGTCTATAACCCAAAGAGGCCATTCTCTAGGCCAGGGGTCCTCAAACTATGGCCCGCGGGCCAGATGCAGCCCGCTGAGGATGTTTATGCAGCCCACTGGGTTATGGCAAAATCAGACCAGAAGTGACATTTGGTCTAAACTTGTGTTAGCAACGCACACTTCCAGCACTGGGCTGAGGCAGTGGAAACAGAGTGCAAGGTGATATGGAGGTGAGGTTGTTAGGTTCTTACTAAGTGCTAGTGGAGATAATGAGATATTAGGTTCTTACTAAGTGCTAAGTTGGTACTTAACAATTCTCTAGTTCTGGTTTTTACTAGGAGTTTAACCCCTTTGAACTCCTAGGAAGGAGCTTGCATGCTTAGGAGGAGCAAGTTCATTGGTTGAAGTAATTTTTCCCAGAAGCCCTTGTGTTATCCCACACCCATTCTCTGGAAGGATAAAAGAAGGCGGCATTTGAGAGACTGGGAGTCTCTTGTCTGGACCAGACTTGAGGCGGCTCTCTAGAGGAAGAAGTCTCTCCTCTAGATCAGAGAGCAATCGGCAGTCTTTGGAGACGACAGCACATTACATATTGGCGCCCAATGTGGGGCAAGGACTTTTGCTTATCCTGACAAGGACTGATTCTGATCCCTTCAGAGGAGCTAGCCCGGACCATAGCATGAGGTGAGTTCCCAGGCTGGGGTGTATGGTGTGGGGAAGGGAGAGAGATGCAGAAGATGGAGAACTGACGGCCCGAGGCCGTCAGTAACAGAAGCCCCCACAACAGACAGGTGTGAGGGATGTACAGTGCATGCTGCGCATGTCACGGCCGCTGCAGGGGGAATATATGGGCTGTGTCTGGTGCATGGATATAGTAATAGTACTACAAGTCCCAGCTTGACTCTATCATTGTCATTATGCTGTAATGACAATATAATAGCTTCCTCTCTAGTGCATGTTGCTGTACTGACTGCTATTTTCGCCCTGAGTGGGGCTCCTGGTACCAGGCTGTGGCCCTGTATCCATAGTGACCTCATGTCTGGCTGTTGTGGTCCTCAGTTTTATCATTGTGTGTATGTTCTGTAGTTTCATAAAGAGATGGAATATTGCTAACATATGTCATCACCTTATAATCACTGGGGGTCTGACCTTAGTGTCCCCCACTTATCCTGAATGTGAGGGGGTGCAAAGCTGGTGTACTGCTTCATCCCCCTCCAGATTCTTAAGGTCCCTGTACACTTGTGTAGCTTCAAGTCACATGATGACCTCCCCTGGAAGCCCCAATGCATGATTTGTCACTGAAGCTCATTCTGCATATACAATATATCATGCAGTTATATACATATATGCACAGACTTGCCTGCGATTATGATAAATTACGAGTGCAGCATGTACGATCATGCAGCACTGGATCATGAGAATTTATCCCAGGATTCAGAGGAAGCCAGGGCATTTGGGAGAGCTGCCTGAGCAGTGACTTGTGTGCAGGAAAGGTCTGAAGCGGGAAAGAGAGTGCAGGAAACGGAGGCATCACAGCACAGAGGCAGCTTGGAGGAAGTTGGGCCTTGCAGTATATATATATATATATATATATATATATATATATATATACATACTGGTATTTTACTAATAGCAATTTGGAATCCCTTAGAAATAATGATGTCAAGAAAAAGAAAAATTGACTTGGAGTGTAGGATATTCAAAGAACAGTGGACTTATGATTACTTCTTCATGCAGTACAAGGAAAGAGCAGTATGTCTGATATGCTAGAATATAGTGTCTGTGTTCAAAGAATATAATTTGCCTCTACACTATGAAACTCAACATAAAGATAAATATGATTGTTTGGTTGGAGAAGTGAGAAAAGATAAAATATTAAAACTGAAAAATACATTGGCAACTCAGCAAAATATTTTTGTGAAGCAGAAGCAGCTAAATATTTCATCACTGCAAGCAAGTTTTCAAGATGCCAAGCTAATAGCACGCACTGGCAGACCATTCGTGGAGGGAGAATTTGTTAAAGAATGCCTTCTTTCTGTTGCCAAAGAGATGTGTCCAGAGAAGGCCGATTTATTTAGTACAATGAGTCTTTCAAGAACTTCAATTACACAGAAGATTGAAGAAATGGGAGACAATCTGCATCAACATTTGCAAAACTCCACAAAAAAAAAAAAAAATTCATATTTTTCCTTGTTACTCGACGAAAGCAATGAAGTTTGTGATTCTGCACAACTTCTAATTTTTATTCGTGGGACGAATGATTATTTTGAAGTCATAGAAGAGCTTGCTGCACTGCAAAGCATCAAAGGAACAACTAAGGAGAGGATATCTATGAAGAGGTTTGCCAAACTATGAATGGCTTGGAGCTGGACTGGGCTAAACTAGCCAGTGTAACAACTGATGGTGCCCCTAGCATAGTGGGGGTCTAAGAAAAGAGTAATTGCTCGCCTTAACCAAGAGATGGACAAACATAACCATTCTCATCCAATAGCCATACACTGCCTCATCCACCAACAAGTGCTGTAGTAAATCACTGAAGTGGGACTCTGGTATAAAAATTGTGGTATCTTGTGTTAACTTCATTAGAGCTAATGCAATAAATCACAGACAAATTCAGGAATTTCTGTCTGAGCTAAATGTCAACTATGAAGATGTTCTATATCATACAGAAGTCTGTTGGCTGAGTCGAGGGAGAGTTTTGAAATGTTTCTATGACTTACTTCCATAGATTACAACTTTTCTGCTTTTAAAAAACAAAGTACCAGAGCTCAATGATGCAGAATGGCAATGGCACCTTGCCTTTCTGACAGATGTAACAGAGCTACTCAACAATTTCAATATGCAACTTCAAGGAAAGGGAAAGCTCATCTGTGATGTGCAATCACATGTCAAAGCATTTGAAATAAAATGAAGCCTCCTCATCAAACAAGTGAAGGAGGAAAACTTCTGCCATCTCCCCACAACTCAAAATCTGTTAGCAGAAGACACTGATTGCATTTCCAAACAAAACATGTATGGATTCATTGGAAAAATTGCAAAAGGAGTTCCAATTTAGATCTAAAGGGCTTCATCTCCATGAACAGGAATTCAGCTTTTCCGTAACCCATTTTCTATTGACAGTGACAATTTACCAAATGGAACTGGCTGAACTGCAGAATTGTGACTCTCTGAAAGACGCATTCAAGTCAAGCAGCCTTCATAATTTCTATGCATCTCTCCCCTCTGAGACATATCCTCATGTCAGGAACCATGCACTCAAAATGACAATCATCTTTGGCAGCACTTATGTCTGTGAACAGACTTTTTCTAGAATGAAACATTTGAAATCTCCAACCAGATCAAGACTAACGGATGCAACTTGCATCACTTGTTAACGACTAGAAGTGACAAATATGGAACCAGATATTGACCATCTCATTAGCCAAAAGCAGGCCCATAGTTCCCATTGAAATACTGGTAAGTTTGTTGATTTAATTTTACTTCATTTTAAATATTGTATTTGTTCCCTTTTGTTTCTTCACTTCAAAATAAGATATATGCAGCGTGCATAGGAATTTGTTCATAGTTTTTGTTTTTACTATAATCCGGCCCTCCAACAGTCTGAGGGACAGTGAACTGACTCCCTATTTAAAAAGTTTGAGGATCCCTGATATATATAGTCTTTCCCAATTCATCCAGCTAAAATTATTGTCTCCTTCTTAAATTACCCCAAAACATTTTGGGAACATTTGGAAGAAGAAGTTTCCTTATTAAGGAATTCTCTATATCAGTGGAATTACAAGTCTATTCTTTCCCCCTTGTACTATCCCTTATGTCTATGACATAATGGATGCTCAATAAAGATCATCTGATTTCAGTCTAATTGCCATAATGTCCTGCTGCCAAACCCAACACAAAGTTTCACTTACTAGGGAGAATTATCATAAAAATAGCTTTCCTGCTTAAAAAACCCCCACATTCTATATATCACTCCTGGCATCCTGATCATCTAAAACTGTGTCTCTGGAAGCTTCCTAAGGAATTCTTCTGATTGACTGGAAGAATTGAATTTTAAGAGTTGAAATTTAAGTTGAATAAACAGTTGTTTAGAATTTTTAGAAAATCCTATGTAGAAGAATTTTTCAACAAATAAATCTAATGAACACTTATTAAGAAGCTACTTTGGGAAATGTACTGAGTTTGGGACTAGGGTTTTTTTTTTTTTTTTTTTTTTGTTTCCCTCCACTTTATTTCAGTGATATAGGAAACTCCAAAAATTCAAACTATTCGTATCTACCTGTATCTTCTACTAGAGACTGGACAGGATAATGAACATTTAAATGATTTGTTCAGAGTAATCCAGCCAGGATTTGACAGAGATGGACTTCAAAGCAGACTCATAGTTCAGCTCTTGGCCACGTTACCAATCAGAAACAGGCTGTATAGAGAGAAAAAACAATTTAGTCTTTACCTTCAATTTGGGTATATTTTACACTTGAAGGAAGAGGGTAGACATAATAGCACATAAGTATATATTAATAAAGGAATGCAAAGTAATTTCAAGAGAGAGAAAATAATTGGGAGAATTAAGAAAGACCACAAATAGTAGATGGACTCTGATGTTTTCTGAAGGAAAATAGGGATTCTATAGTACAAAGCAGAGGTCCTTGTGGAGATGTGTTTTGCACTTTGTCCACGTTAATTAATTAAATATGTGCCTTGCCAATAGATATCTTAATAAATGTCCTTCATTGCTGCCCAAGTAGCATTTTCCCCAAATGATCTGATGCAAGAGAATTCAGACTAAACTACAGTCTTCCCTTAGCAGAATGGAGGCAATCTTAAAAAGCAACAATTTACTACCTGAAGAAATACTGCCATGGCTCTCTGGAAAAAGCTGCAGTCTCCACTGTACCCATCAGAGGCCTGCCCACAGCGACATGCACTAATCTAAGCAGGATTATTAAAACATAAATTCCTATGTCTTTTCTTCCTCTCATTGGGCCTGAGCTTCACGATGTTCATTAGATAGTAATACGAGGTTATATAATCTAATTTTTATAACTCTCAAAGGATATTGTGGGTCAAACATTAGGATAAGATTCCAACCTTTAGCATAAGGAGAGTGTCATTTTTATTAAAAAAAGACAACAAAGTCTAATGAGAATTATTGTCAGAAATGGGCATAATAACTAAGAAATCTTCTTACAGGAGTGCTACTGTAATTCTCTTGCATATTGATGACCTGTTAGTGGCAGCAGCAAGCTAATGATATCCTGGGAATTTGTAAAGAGTATTCTAAATAATGCCCTGCACACATATTCTAGAAATCAGGACTGAGGGAGTTATGTTTTATATTTAATCATGCTTCTTTCTTATAGATATATAGAACTGTCACATCTGTTCAACTCACTGCCTGAACAATGATGGGGAAGGGGGAAAACTAGTCATTTCTATCTCTTGTGCTATGATAGCCAACCATGCTATGATGGCTGCTAAATATTTCTGTGGGTTCTGGGGTGGGGCATATAGAGGAGTAATGTAAATAAAAATGGCATTATTAAAAATGGTACATGGCAAACATTAGTAACTCATTAAGTTCTCTTGCTGAGTGGCTGAAATTTCAAAATTAGAGTAAGTTGGAAATAGTCCAGAAAAATGTTTGTTTTTTTCTTTTCTTCCTCTACTCCTTTTTTTTACCCTCTGCTCCCCCACCCTAACCCCAAGGAATGAGTTTCCATTTCCCAGAATGGATCTTTATTTGCTCTCAGGTGCAAAGTCCAGAATAAGGCCTCAAGATCCATAAAGTAAAATGATCTTAAAGTGTGGTGTAGTGAGAGGAAAACGAAGCCCTTAAGTCAGAAAATGATGCTCAGGTTGTGATTTTGTTGCTTGCTATATGATCCTATTAACCTCAGTTACAGTCTCTCTAAAATAGGAATAATAGTATCTATCTCCCAGGGTTATTGCGAGAGTTAAATGAGATAATAACCGTGCTTAGCACAGTTCCTGGCACAAAGTGAGTTCTATGTAAACGTTAACTATTATTATTGTTATCATCGTCATCATTTGGAATCGGAAAATCAGGATGAAGTTGTGATTTTATTACTTCCTGTGTGACTATGAGCCTCAGTTTCTCATCTATAATTTTATAAGAATTATATTTGTACCATGTAGTAGGCTATGAGATACTCAGTAAAATAGTTAACAAAGAGCTCACTGACATTAGGGCAGAAGAACTGAGATGCTTTGAAGCTTCATTAAACATAACTAATCTTTTGGCCAGTTTACCACACTTGGCAGCTACAGTGTCTGGAGCACTCAAGTACATTCATCCAAGGAATCATAGCACAATGTAGTACAGCAGACTTTTAGCTTTAATTAGACTTTATCTGTTTGGAGTCTCCCACATTTCATCAATCAATCAATCAACCAACAAGCCTCTATTAAATGCTTATAATGAGCCAGACATTTTTTCTAAGGATTTGAAATACAAAACCAAATGATCCCTTCCCTCAAGAAGCTTAATTCTAATGGGGGGAGACAATATGTACAAATATAAGTGCAGAAGAATATATACACAAATTATAAAGTTTATTTGGGGGAGGGAGGGCACCAATAGCTGAGAACAGCAAGAGTTTCAGGAAGAAACTAATACTTAAGTATGAGTTTTTGAAAAAACTAGGCAGAAAAATTCTAAGAGGTAGAGATGAAAAGGGAATGTATTCTAAGCTTAGATATCATCCAGTACAAAAGCATAGCACTTCATGTATGTAGGACAGTAAGTGAGAAGGAGAGTAAAGTTTAAGAAAACTGAATTTGTAGCATATGGGCTGGTTGTGAAGCTTTAAATGTCACACAGGAATTTATAGTTGACCTCTGATGCAATAGAAGACCATTAGAGTTTGTGGGAGTGGGGTGGGGTATGGCAATGTAAGATTGAGCATCTGAATAAAATCACTTGTAGCTAAATGGAGGATAGGCTGGAGTGGGGAGAGATTTGAAGTAGGGTGGCTATATCTAGGTTATATAATCTAGGTGATGAGTGAGGGTGAGTAAATTTTTCTGCTCATTGATTTCAAATTCCAAATTACCATCTGTGAAGCAGGATGGAAAGTGCACTAGATCAGAGGCCCTTATTTCAAATCTTGACTCCGTTTCCTTTTCTGATGTGACCACTTTTCTTCACTTGTTTTTCCTCATCTGAGATATGAGGGAGTTAGCTTAGAAAATCTAAATTCTATAGAACCTTTTTTTAAAATCTAAATATATGGCATCATTTCTCTCCTACATTTTTCATTCTGAGAATTAACCATTTGTATTTCTTTTCTATATGGCTTTGTAGTGTTAATTATATTTTTGTGTGTTTATCTCTTTGCTTCCTAAATAAACAGTAAATTCCTAGATTAAAAGAATGATTTCTAATCCATTTTTTTTCATTTCCTATAGTTCCTAACCCAAGATATTTGTCCATAGTGGATTTCCTAAAAAAATATACTCCATTCCTACTCACAACTTACAATATGATGGAAACTTAGGAAACAAGAATCTTGTTCACCTTAAAGCACTATAGAAATACCAGCTGCTATTATTATTGAAAAAAATATTATTATTACTGACAAATTTGCCTTTGACCAACTCTGCATTGTTGCTGAAACCAACCACTTTTAGTTTCAAAGATCAGAAGGTAACCAAAGAACATAAGAAAAGGAAGCTGATTACACTCTTAAGACTGGATTGGTTGGGTACTCTTTGCCCTTGCCATCCCATCTTTTTCTTGTAGTTCCTTCTAGGGAAGGAAATGCAAAGGTTAGGCATTAGCATCTGAAAGTTCTTCCCAGTTAATCTAAATCCTTCATGCTATAGGCTAAGTCCACTTCCTGAGCACTTTTCATAAATGACACATGGATGGCAATTATCTTTAAAAGTGGCTATTACTGGCAAGCATAGAAGTTGACAGTCTTTTAAGTTTTCAGAAGTGTGTGTCATTATTCCATACCATATGGACTTCCTGCCCTGTCATCCTGCATATTTAAAAACCCATCTTACAGTCCATCTATTTGAAATACATTTAATCCATTGTAACAGTCAGGCATCAAGGAAAACTGTACATGCAACTTCTAATCAATACTCTAATAGAAGAAAATAACTTAAGTAAAAATGACTTGAGCATAAACTTCAGAACAAAGACCTGACTAGATGATCTGTAAGAGCCTGTCTAGCTCTTGTTTTCTTTAGCTCTAAAAGAGAGAAGGATTCCAAGCATTTCTTGGCACCAACAAAACCAAATATTTACAACTGCAGCATCCTAACTGTGCAAAGATATTTCCTTGAAATCTTCTGTATAATTATGGGGGAAAAGTTTTAGTGATACTTTTCAAACCCATTAAACAGCTAGTATTTATTAATCACTTATTAGGTGCTAAGAACTGAGCTAAACGCTGGCAATAGAAAAATAAATATGAAACAATCTCTGTCTCCAAAACACATATTCTTTTGGAATGCTTGAAAATGATTGGAATAGTGGAAATGATGTGTACATCAAGTAGTACATATGAAAAAGATACAAAATAAATATTTGGAGGGAGGGAGGGAAGTAATTAGCAACTAAGGGAATACAAAAAGGCTTCATATGAAAGACAGGTTTCAATATCAGTTCCTTGGAGCCAACATTAATTACTACAATCACTCAAAGTTTAGCTTCCTTTAAATATTCTTTTCATTTCCATTATTGAAATCAATTTATATATTACTTTGGTTCTTTTTACCTTGCTCTGATCAGTAAATATATTTTCTCATTTTTCACTAAATTCCCCATTTTTATATTTTCTTATTGCAAAAAATAACTCCATTACATTCATATAACACAATTATGCACTCATTTCCCAATCATCAGATTCTTGATTTAGAGACAGAAGAGACTTTATAGGGTATTTACTCTATTCAAATCATTTTTACAGTTAAGAAATCTGAGGTCTCAGGATATGACTTACCCATAAATATAAAGCTCTGTCCAACTTTTTTAAAGTGCTGCTATGAATATCTGGATATATAAGAAGTATTCTTTCTGTCTTTGGCTTCCTTGGAGTATATGCCTAGTGTAATTTAAAATTACATTTTCAAAGAGTCAATAATTCTGGTTTTCCAATAAAAGCCATTATTTATTGAATTTATTTGGTGCTATTTTTTTAAAGAACTCCAGACTGCATCATAAAACAAAAGAATTTTAAACTAGTTGCAAAGAGCTAATGGTGGTGATCGGAATTAAATAAAACCTCCTGTTGTCCTTGCAAAATTCCCTCCTCAAGAATGAGCATTTGAGGGGAAAAATTTTTGCTAACTGCTTTAACATGGAGATCTAGATGGAGGATTCAAGCCTCAATTAGAAACATCTTTCTTTTTTCACTTATTCCAGGAGAAATGTTGCCCGGGTGGTCTGATGTGGGAATCCATTAATTTTTCATGAGTTGTACGCATCCTCTCTCTCTCTGCACCCCTCTTCGGCTCTCATCAACACGGAGGATGATTAAATACCCAAGTTAAAAGGCACATAAAAGGTACTTCTTTCAGGGGGAGGAGACAGCTCTCCATTGATCCATAAACGAGTAGCGCCTTATAATCTGAAACAAGGAGGAGGTTGACATTTTAAAGCAAGGTTTGGGGGTTTGCCAACCCTGGCTCCCTTCTTCTGGATGGCTGGCGTGTGTCTGGCTCTTACTTAGTGCAAGACCAGAATAAAGAGTTTTTCAATACAAGTTGACTTAGCATATGTATGATATAGGGGTATTTCCACTAAGAGGTTCACCTAACTTTGGAAGCTCAGTATAATGGATGATGTCTAGATATATCCCACAATTAAAGAAAACTCTTATAGAATCTATAAAGTATCCCTAACAATAAGACAAATGCTTTGAGATCCCAGACAAATAAAGTAAATGCTATAAGGCTAGATTTCCTCACCTATAAAATGAAAGGATTGAATTCCACGAAGATTGCTTCCAGCTCTAGATCATGACCCTAGGATTTTTGTTAGGGGTGTTTATTCACATCAGGCTCACTTCTTAAGGCTTAGTCTGTATTCTGGGAATGAAAGATACTGAATAGGCACAAAGCTTGCTTCATTGAATTTCTGCCATCTTGTTATGATGATCCTGTGGAACAAAATGCCAAGTGGAGCCTTGGCCAGAAGGGTGGGGGAAAAATTCAGCCACTGGTGGGTAAATACTCAAAGAAAGAAAGGAGAAAAGAAAGTGGTTATTTCCTTAATGCCTACTGGGGTAAGAAATACAGTGTACTCTATCTCATTCCAGATTTCCTCTAAATCAAAGAACTCTGGATTTTTGGAGGCTTTAACATCTAATTCGGATTTGAAAAATGGACTTAACATTTGTCATTATAACATGGATGTATCTAGTTTAGCCTTTAATTGCTACATCTCTAGATTTCTCCCTGCTGAATTGTTCTTTTAGATTAGGGTTTTTTTTCCCCCTCTTCTCCATTTGCAGCTGGATTTGAAGTAAATTGCAGCGAATGTTTCAACAGATGTTGGAATCAAATGTTCATCTTAAAATACCAAGAAAAAAAATTAACATTTCATTTAGTTTCAAATATCTGATACTAACACCCATCAGACAAGACAAATAAAGATTGATTAAGTTATTTTGCACAAAAAATATTCTCTTATTTTGCTGTCCTCTTCCCCCTCCCTTTGTACTCTCTTCTAAGTCATTTTATTCTAATAAAAGTTGCAACAGTGAGTAAGGCAGAAAAACTTGTAATTATGGACATCAGAGAGACAGCAGTGTTTCCATTCAAAGGAATTGGTTATCTATAGGTCCAATATGTGAGATTCAACTTCATATTGATATTTCTAACTTCAGCAGACAAAGAATATCCATGTGCCTATTTTCACACGATAGAATCTTAGAATTTAGAACTGGAAATTTATTTAGGGACAGCTGAGTCCAATTGTTCATTGTATTGATGAAGAAACTAAAGCCTATGGAAATAATGTGATTTGCCCAAGATAAAACAGGTAAGCTTCTCTAACTACAAATCAAGTAGGCTGTTCACTGACCAAGGGTACTTTCCTGACAATTCTATCTTCATAGTTTTTATCATACTTTGATGGTACAAACTGGTAAATGTTTATCAACCAATTTCCTAGGGTATAAAATGTGACCATGATATTCTTTTCATTCTTGTTATTTTTGGAGGCAATTTTAGGATTATATAACTTGCCCATAGTAGCAAGTACCTAGATTTGAACTCCAGGGCTGGTGCTCTATCCATTGCACCACCATTTTAAACTTGTTTATTTTTAAAATGATGGTTTGATTTCACCAAAAAATACTGTTTGACATATCTGCATCATGTCACCATGTAATACTTTCAAGAGCTATAGGTGAGAGATATTTATTTAGAAAGTATATAAGATATTGAGATCATGAAACCTTATACTTAAGACTGATTTTATTAGATGATATTTTAATGTTCTATTATAAATTTTAAAAGATTAAAAAGCCAAGGTGATTTTTAAAAGCAGCTCAGTTGCACTGTGTATCAAATTTATACTCAAATTCTATATAAAATAATGATGGTACTAATTCTTATGTGGTCCTGTGCTCTATGACTTATATGTTCAATCTATACTGTTAACATTTTCCATGGTGTAACTTTTTTATATCTAGGTAATCAACAAAACAATAATTCAATCCCCAATTTGTGGTATTTACCTATTTGCAAAGTGTAAGTGTTCATACTAAAAATTTAACAATCAGCTCTTCTGAGCAGATAAGAGCTGCTTCCAGCCCTTTCCTGAGATGCCTCCCAGCCATTGAAACTACTCTTTGTGGTTATTCAGTGGGAACAACTTTTTGTGAGCCCCCATTTTTATTTTTTTTGGAAAAAGACACTGGACTAGTTTGACATTTTGTTCATCAAGAAACTATACTAAGAAGATTCAATTGTGAATGGAATATCTAACAATAATTGGCAGTATCTATAGCTCTCTTAAAGGTTTGCAAAGCTGTTAGTATATTTATCTCATTTTATCCTCACAATAACCCTGAGAAAAGAGAGTTATTATTTCCATTTTTATCAGTGAGGAAATTGCACCCGAGGAGAAATTAAATCACAGGCCCCTGGTCCTACATTTAGTAAGTGTCCAAGGTTGAATTTGAAACTCGAGCTTCCTGACTCGAGTCAAGCACCAAAGGATTAAGGGTGAAAAGTGCAGGACTTAGAACCAAGAAAGCCTGAATTCAAATCTTGCCTTAGATAACTTGTTAGCTGGACAAGTGAACTGATAAAATCACTTAATTTTCCTCACCTCCAGTTTTCTCCACTTTTACATTGGGATAATAATAGCTTCGATGTTAAAGAGCTACTATGATGATTAAATGAGATGAAATATGTAAATCACTTTGCAATCCTGCAAGTGGGTAGAGCCATGGACCTGAAGTTAGGAAGCCCTGAGTTCAAATTTAACCAAGATACTTAAAAGCAGTGTGAGCCTGGAAAAGCGACCTGACTTCTATATGCATGTGTTCTCCTCTGAAAAATGGAATTAATGGTTCCTCCCTAAAAAGTTTATAAGTTTTAATTAGATAACATTTGAAAAACTCTTTGCAAACCTTAAAAAATCACACAAAGACTAGCTGTTATTATGAAAGTGTTTTTACATAAGTATATTTTATATATATATATATATATATATATATATATATATATATATATATATATATATATATATATATACACAAGTATATGTGTGATATATGCTACATGTAAACATTAATCATGCGTATTATACAAAATATACATGTATGTACACACTATGTGAGACTAGTCAATAACAATTCTCCTTGTCCCCCTACTATTGGCTGCATACATGTGTGAGTGCATATAACTATATATACACTATATATAAACACATTTGTATGTTTGCATGTTCACTCTAATGATGAGGACAAAGCCCAGTTCATGAGAACAAAAGACAGTTGAATCTCATTTGGAAAATTAATTGTTTAAAGTCAGGTATCTGAGTCATAGACTCTTGCCACTGTTAGAAAATGAATCCACCCAGTTTCTTGTTCTGCCTCTGTTCTTGGCACTGGGATGAGCATAGGAGTTATATAACACAATTCAAATCAGATGTTTTGAGGGTCTGCCAGTCTTGCCTTCTTTGTCTGAGAGCATTGTCTGCAGAAATCAATAGTCTCCCCACTTCCCTTAGGGGATAGCCACACCCCAGACAAAAAAGCCTAAGGTCTATGATTCCCTTTACTGGGTAAGAGTGGCGAAGTTGGATATGTCAAGGGACCATGTCACAAGCATTTATTAAGCACCCACTATGCTAAATATTAAGATTCAGGTTTATGAAGGCTGAGACTTCAAAATTTGACATGTGGTGCACATGTCTATGGCTTTTAAAGCTAAAGCTTTTAGCATATTTATCTTATTTTATCCTCACAATAGTCCTGAGAGAAGAGAACTATTACTATTAAGTGGGTATGAGAATTTGTAGTGTTTAACAACTGAGCTCAAATAGACTAAGGCAGATGTTCTGCCATCATCCGTTAAGCATCCTTGCTATTGTACGTGGTCCATCATCCCTTGTTCATGAAGGCGTGCTTTGAGATTCCACAGCTTGTGTCCAAGATTCAATTCTAAATCTAGATTTGATGCTTTTGTGGGGGAAGAGGGAAAAGGTACCTGAAGAGGTGAGCCTGCTTCCCTCAAACCATGGTATTTCTGAATCATGTACTTCAAAATGTCTCCCAGAGGACAGTTCGCCTCCTGCAGCCTTCCTCCCATTTTAGTTACATATATTCCTGAAGTGTAATGAAAGAAGGAATTCTACAATCTCTTAGCTAGTCACCAGCATTTATTGTTACTACTCTTATATTTTCAGGAGGGTTATCCCTGCTGCTCTAATCATCAGAAGGAGTTTCCTGTGGGAAACAAGTAGGAAGGTAGGGATGCTCCCAAAAGTTGGGAGGTGTATAGATTTAGGGATTTTCCAACCCAGGTCCACCTCCACAAAGATCAGGGGGACACAGTTCCTATAGCATTACTTCTATAGCTTATTACTACTATGCTCAGACCCCTTAATTTTCAGGGGGGTTATCCCTGATGCTCTAATCAAAGTATGGATAAATTAATAGAAGACAAAGGAAAGGAACCTCCATGTTTCAATTTAAGATCACCTATGGGGATTTTCCCTCAAGATTTCATAAAGGTTGAATGAATATGACTTTGAAGATATCCAATATCTTTGTCCTCCTCTCAAAGAATGGTACTGTAGAAAAAGCACTGGATTTGAATTCAATAAAAACCTGGTTCAGATCTCACTTTTGATGCTTACTAGTCTATGACCTTATCCTTAAACTGAAGATAATAATAGCACCATCCACTTTTAAGTCTTAGTGTCTTATTATTATTGTTGTTATTTCTTATTTCATGAACTTCCATCTAATAATTTTATTATCATTGTTACTATTTCTTATTCCATATGTATTATAGTTATTCTTATTTCATGTGTTATTATTGTTGTTATTTCTTATATCATGAGTTTCAATTTAATTATTGTATTATTATTGTTGTTATCTCTTATTTATGTGTATTATTACTGTTCTTATTTCATGTGTTATTATTGTTATTTCTTATTTCATGAGCTTCCATCTAAATCTTATATTGTTATTGTTATCTCTTATTTATGTGTATTATTACTGTTGTTCTTATTTCATGTGTATTATTATTGTTGTTATTTCTAACTTCATGAATATTGTTATTTCTTATTTCATTAGTGTCCATCTAAAATTTTGTTAAGCAGGGTGACTGTTTTTTGGAGGATATTATCCTCTGAAGGCAGTGTTTGAGAAATGAGTTATGGACCTGATTGTTGAGGGTTCTCCTAGATGATGAGAAAAGCACCTAAAGCTTTTCTTTAGTTTTTTTTTTTTTACCCTGAAACTCTCCCTGTGGCTCCATCAGTCTAAAATCCCATATGCCATCTGAGAATACATGATTGACTAGAATACCCACACCATTTCTCAGCATGCCTTGACTTCCCAAACAGAATGCCTATTGTTGAGCATGAAGAGAATTTTTCATGACTACTGTCAAAATGCCTAGGGGAACTATCCTTCTTCTCAAGGTCAAATTAGTCTTTGAAGACTATTTTGTGATTGTTGGAAGGAATTTATTTTTGTCCTCCTAATGATAGTAGATAGAAAAAAAGCTTCAATTCTTTTTAAAAAATTATTTTTAGAGTTAATATGAGAAGTAATAAAAAAACTAAGCTTAGATGATAAAATTATGAAACATAGAGAAAAACCCATTTGTGACATATTTTATTAATTGAAAATTAACTTGTGTTTGCATTTTACAGTTTTAAAAATAATTTACATATACTTTTTTCAAATATTGCTGCCATTTTTCTCATAGCTCTCTCCCTCAGTAAAATCCTCTCTTGTAACAAAAGGTTATAGTTAATTAATATAGACACACTGATGAGGAAGTAGAAAAAGAGCTTCAATTCTTTTTTAAAAATTATTTTCAGAGTTAATATGAGAATTAATTAAAAAAACTAAGCTTAGATGATAAAATTATGGAACAAAGAGGAAAAATCCATTTGTGACATATTTTATTATTAAAAATTAACTTGTGTTTGTATTTTACAGTTTTAAAAATAATTTACATATACTTTTTCAAATACTGCTGCCATTTTTCTCATAGCTCTCTCCCTCAGTAAAATCCTCCCTTGTAACAAAAAGTTATAGTTAATTAACGGAGACACACTGATAAGTAACATATGCATGGATTCTATTTTCTAGTCTACTACTTCTTCAGCCAGAGAAAGAGAGATGTCAGTCAATACCCATTTATTAAGCACATACTATATACACACATTAAGCCAGACACTGTGTTACGCATTGAGAATAAAAAGAGACAAAAGCTAGTCCCTGCTCTCATGGAGCTCATCATGGTCTTATGGAGCCAGATTTGGTTGACATTTTTAAATTTTGTTTTTTGTCACATTTTTATGATCATTTATGTTAAACTCTTTGTTTTTCATTTCACAATTTATAAAATGTTTTCCTCTGAACAATCTTGTGTGCATCTGCAGTATGGGTGTTACTACCCCCATTTTTAAGATGGGGAAAATGAAGCCTAGAAAACCAAACTAAATAAAATGTCCAAGGGATGTCTAGGAAGGGATGGAGTCAAGGTCTTTGACTTCCAAGTTGAATGCTCATTTCACTGTTCTCTATCTCTCCAGTGATAGTTAATGGCCACCTGTAACCTGTAGTACAAGGAGATTGCTAGGTCAGAAGGCATTTGCTTGCTTTCAGGTTGAAACAAACCTATTAAGTTATGTTACAAGGAAATCCATTTATTTCACTTGCCATGGGAACAAGAGACAAAACTATAATAGGGGGAAAAACAATACCACTGTAAGCCCTTGTTCCTTTATTCCAGTTTGGGGAAAAACAATAAAAGAAAATAAACCTGTAAAAAAATAAAATGTTAACTGATTTTCATAGTTACTAAAGTCTAACAGACTATTTTCCAAAAAAAAAAAAATAAAAAAATAAAAAATATTCAGTTCCAGAAAATCACTTGGCCTAGAGACTCTATATGAGTTGGACTGCCTTCTCTTTCTATTTTACTGCTCCTTGTGTCATACAGCTAAGAGAATAACCAGTATTCCCCATCAGTATACAGAAAAAAAAATTCCCGGAAAACAACACAAAGGACACAGAATGATGACTTAGGGTCTATTCAATTTAGTTTGGGTCCTTTCTTTTATCTTTTTAATTCTCATTATTAGGATCACTTACTTATTGGCAAAAGACCCATCCTGATTTCCCATAAGTCCTTGCCCATTTACTACCATTTAGATCCATGGCTTTGGGACAGCAGAAAGATTGTACTTGTTTATATAATCACCAGCAAACAGTCTCAAAAGTTGAAGGGCAATGACATCATCCGCATGACCTCCTAATTTAGGTTAAGGCCATCAGAAAGATGGGTCAGAGATGGAACCCAGCCAATGTGACTGTTACTGGCTTGGGATGTCAAAGACATTAAGACCCTCCACTCCCTCAGCCTTTTCTTTCCTTATCTCTTATCTTTTCCATTCTCCTCCCTTCTCCTTAATTCATTTAGTGGGAAGAACTGCAATCTACTGACACAATCTAGTCCCTAGCCCTACACCATTTCTATCAAATAAGTTATCATTGACCAGATTTAACTAGTCGTGCCCTGTCTTACAATGGGAAGAATGCTGGAGGAACAGTCCGAGTTCAGATCCCGCCTCTCTGACACCCCAGTTATATCATCTATAAAATGTGGGGGTTGCTTACTTGAGTCTGGATTTATGATCCCCTATTCCTGCCCTCAGTCATGCCCAGGGGCAGAGGTAGAGGGGGAGAGGATACTAACAAGTAGCAGAGTTAAAGAAGTTTTCACATAGGAAATAGGATGTGGACGAAGCTTTATTGGAAGATGAGAATTCTGAGAGTGATTTCTTGACATTGAGGGGAGTAAAGGCATAAAAAGAGAGACAGACAGATACAGATACAGACACAGAAAGACAAAAGGAGAGAGAGAAGAAAGTCAGAGTCAGAGACATAAAGAGATAGAGAAACATTCAGAGAGACAGAGAAAAATAGAAATACAGAGAGAGACACAGACAGAAATAGAGACAGAGACAGAAGAGACAGAAATACACACAGAGATAGAGATAGAGACTGAGACATACAGGAGACAGAAAGAGAAAAAAGAGACAGAGATAGAGACTCAGAGAAAGAAATAAACACACACACACACACACACACACACAGATAAATACTGAGACACACAGAGAGACAAAGACGCACACACAGAGACAGAAAGAGGAAGAGAGACAGAAATAGAGACTCAGAGAAAGAAATAAACACACACATACACACACACACACACACACAGATAAATACTGAGACACACAGAGAGACAAAGACGCACACACAGAGACAGAAAGAGGAAGAGAGAGAAATACACCCAAACAGACAGAGACAGAGACAAAGAGGCAGAGAGACAGGGAAAAACAAGAGAGACAGAGGCAGACACAGAGGCAGAGACAGACAAAAAGAGAAGAGAGAGAGAGAGAAGAAAAAGAGGAGGAAGAGAGGGAGCGATAGAGACAGAGACAAAAATAGACAGAGAGAGGGAGGGAGAGAAAGAAGGATGGAGAGAAGGAGGGGAAGAGAAAGAGGGAGGGAGAGGGAGAGGGAAAATTCTGAATTAAAGAAAAGCTAGAATCTAGTTTGACTAGAAAACTGAACTCCATGAAGAGTGATATGAAATAAATCTGGAAAGCTAGGTAGACGGTAGTCAAATGATGGAAGGCTCCAAAGACCAAGCTGAGGAGTTAATTGGTTTTTTTCCTCACATAAACTGAGAGCCACTGGAAGCTTTAGATCAAGTGTATGTGTGTGTATCTGGGTGTATGTGTGTGTGCATCTAGGTCTGGGTCTGGATCTGTGTGTTTGTGTGTCTGTGGGAGTTGTAGTCAACTCTATTCTTTAGGGACTTTTTTGAGGGAAAACTATGGGGAGAATGGTTCGGAGAAGGAAGACCATGAAGACCAATTAGAAGATTATTGTAGTATTCAGGTTGTTGCTGTTCATCCTTCATTCCCAAAGAGGACAGAGAATGTCATGGGAGATGACATTAAGGGGAGATGCCATGACTTGCAAGTGAATTGGATTTAAGTGAGGAAGAGCTGTGTAAAGTCCCCAGCCTCACTCTCTTGAATGGGTCCAGAGGCAAGTAAGAGACCAGGACGACTGGAGAGGACGCTGCAGGGAGCCCAGCAAGGAGGTGATGAAGAACTCGAGTAGTACTAATAACGGAGAGAACAAAGTGGATATGAGAGGTTGTGCAGGTGACACTGACAGGACTTGCCTCCTGGTGACATGGAAAAGAGATAATGAGGGAGAACAGAGGCAAGGAATAGCAGTTTATAAACCAAGAAACTAGGAGGAAGACGATGAATCTGAGGGAGGACTAGATTTATAAAAGAAAACAATCTGTTTTGTTCTGGACATGTTGAATCTGAGACATTTATAGTACACTCAGGTGAAGATGTTCGGCAAGCGAAGGACATTATGATGTAGGAGTTCAGAAAAGATTAGAATTGGATACAGACAGATCTGGACTCATCTGCATAGTCATAATCATTTAACTCATGGAAGCTGATGAGATCACCAAAATAGTTCAGACTTATTACTTAATGTTCATGACCATTGTGAAGATAATGAGATAATATTTGTAAAGTTCTTTGGAAATCTTAAAACATCTATATGTATTAATTATTGTTAGCTTTTATTATTTTAAATATCCATTGATTTTTGTCAATTCAATAAAGAATAATTGTTGAAAATTACTGCAAAATCCAAAAGTCTGTAAACATAAATTTTATATGATACTCTTTTCAAGGGCAAATAGCTGCACAGCAAAATAGTTTGGATAAATTAGAGACCAAGATTATTTAAGGCTCCTTAAATTAAGTTGTAATGAATCTTGGGCTAAAATCCAACTATCAACTAATGCCTTCAGGATGAAAGGACAATTAGGAAATTTTCACTTTATACTTCAATTGCAAAAATAATTCACTAGCTTAAGTAACACTTTATGAATTTTGCTAATGAGTCCAAGATCATGAGCTTGATCCCTTGTGGGTTCAGTTACCTGGGGTCAGCTTTATGACCAAATTCATACCTAATTGTAGTTATTGTCTTTGAAAATGCTCACAATAGCTCGTGAGGTATGCTGAATAAAAGAATGTAAATAGGTTGGTACAAAACAATCAATCGTTTTGGGTAAATGACAGCATAGCTTGTAGATTATGCATCATTAGTTTTATTTTCACATATAATATATTATTCATTCACAAGTTCTATAGTTTGAATGAGTTTAAATTATTTCTCAATTTATAAGGACTTAGATTCAGATATAAAGAATTATATAACATATATGTATACAAAAAAGGCATATGATCATCCCTCACTCTCCCCAGTTCAATTGATGATAATAAAGTCATATGTAATGAGGTTTTAATATGTTAATAACATGGCTCTAGGCCAGGAATCCCTTTATAAGGTGCAAATTAGTGCACTGAATGAATCAAAAAGAGCTCAAAAAAGGCTGTCCCAGGAATTACTGATGTCAAAGACATTTCTGTTCAATTTGATGGAAATGAATAATTTGTGAATTAATATGTAATTTGCATCTGTTTCTTTAAAAAAAAAAAAAGACTCCAGGGTTAGAAGTAAGAAGATCTGAGTTCAAATGAGTCTCGGACACTGGTGGTATGATTCTGAGTGAGCTAATCATTATTTGCCTCAGTTTCCCCATATGTAAAGTGGTGGTAATAATAGCACTTACCTCCCAGAGTTGTCAGGAAAATGAAATAAAAGCTGTAAAACACTTAGCACAGTGCCTGGCACATAGTAAACACCACTAAATGTACACTATTAATTTTGTTGTTGTTCAGTTGTTGAGCTTTGTGTCCCTATGAACCTGTCAAATGACCTGCTCAGAGACACCTAACCAGAGTGAGATAGTAAACCTGTGCATGAGGTTTTCCTGGCAAAAATACTGGACTGGCTTGCCATTTCCTTCACCAAATTAAGATAAACAGAGGTTAAATGCCAGAGGTTAAGCTATTAAGTGTCTGAGTCTGGATTTGAGCTCAGCCTTCCTGACTCCAGATTCAGAACTCTACCCACTGAGACATTTACCAGCTTCCAGCTTTTATTATTAGCTCTCATAAATTAACCACTTTGGAAATTATTACTCAGTGTGTTATTAATGATAGAAGGTAATTTAACATTTGATTTTCAAATTTGTTTCCCATGGCTTTTACCCCAAATAGTGCAGAGAAGTCTATGATTTCATTTATTTGTTTATTTATTCTTTATTTTTGGTTTATTTTTCTTTATTTTTATTTTGTAAAACAGTTTTGTCTCCTTCACAAAAAATGGACTGTAAGAATACCTGCATGGTTCTATGCTATTGTAGAGGAAATACGAAAAATAAAGCAAAAACAACAAACCAAAAATAGCTATTGCTTAAATGAGACCTCGTGCTCATTTTAAGGAGTTCACAGTGTAGAGTAATGCTGATTTATTTATCCTTTTTTTAGGAAAGGTCTGTGATGTCACAAACTCTGTAGTTTATGAGCTCAAAAATGTCACTAAGGTGAATTACAAACTTAGGGAAAAAAATCTACCCACCTTCAAAGATCATACATCACAGAGTTAGAACTAGAGAGAACCTTAGGGGTAATCTTGTCTGATTCCTTCTTTTGTAATCTTTTGTAACTTATTCTTTGGAAGAGTTAAAGGTCACACAAGTAATACCAGATAAGAATCGGGACTGGACCTCTGATTTGAAGACTTCCCCCAAGGAATGGGTGGATGAGAACAATTTGTTCCAAGAGCCTCGAAGGCAGCTAAACAGGTGCTGTGGGGTGCCAGAGCTTAGTCAGGCAGTGATGATTCCAAGTTCATCCATGCAACCCACTCATCCTGGCTTTTGTCTTACACTGAACCTCCATGGCTCTGGAGAAGAAAATGAGTCTAACGGTTTTGTGTTTTTGCCTCACTTAAAGCAAGTCAAGACACTGGAGCTCTACAAAAACAAAGGATGCACTACATAGGAGATGCCCTAAACTAAAGCAGATTGTCACATTCTCTACAACAATTCACCGTCTTGGGCTTCCCAAGGTCATTTAGGTCAAATGACAGATATGAGATAGGGGCCTACTCCTTCCCAACTCTGAAATTAGAATTCAATCCCCTGACTGATCTATATCTAGTTTTCCTATCAATCAGCTGGGCAGTTATATTATCATGTGGAATACACAGTAAACCTGAAAGGAAGAATTACATAGTGATAACAAAAATTCAGACTGGATGATGTATTTAACTCAAATAGTTTAGGGACCTCAGAAATGAACAATCCCAAATAAGTTATCCAATTAAATTGAACCCAACTAAGTTATTAGAAATGCAGAATTAAAAGGAGCCTCAAGAAATCATCTACCCCAGTCCTCTCAATTTAGAAATCAGGAAACTGAAATCCCCAAATCTAAAGGAACTTCCCCAATTTCAACAAAGTATTAAGTGGGAGGATTTGAACTCTGTCCATTCACTGAATCATGTTTCATTTTATTGGTATTATTCAATAGTCACTCCATTTGTGTGGTTTTTTTTTGGCAAGGATACTGGAATGGTTTGCCATTTCCTTCTCCAAGTTCATTATCTAAATTGAGGACCAGAGTATTGATTACCTTACTAATTATAATATTACTTAAAATTAGAAGTAACAAGATTGTAAAAGGATGATTTCTAAATACGTTGTTTTGAGCCAGTGGCAGTTAAACTTATGAAGAAAGCTAAATTCCCGAGAAATAATATTATATCCCATTGTTTCTAGAAATGCATACAAAAACAAGAGGAATTAAACCACATAGAGCTGGGAACTATTAAGGGGAAAAGTGATATGTTTATTTGAACAAACAAAACCCTTTAACAGCAGCATCTGCACCCCAAGAACTAATTCACAATCAACCTCATTTGGCACCATGGCTGAATTTATTATTTTTATTTTTAAATTAACTACTTCTTTTGTCAACTCCTTCTGGGAACCCAGGCCAGAACCTGGAAATTCAAGCTTATAAGGCAGGATTCTAATGACAGCACAAGGAAGAGGAGGCCCGCAGAGAGAACAAAGTGACTACTCCTGCAGCTTCTTTCTCTCTTCCTCCCTTTCCCCCCAAATCACCTGCTGACCCATGAGCAAGCAAAGGATTGCCATCTCCCCAGATATTGCCAGCTTCTCTGGCGGTCTGAGCACAGGCAGTAAACAAGGCTGGGAGCCAAGGGAGGCAGCCTGGGAGATGATAGAGGGGGGTTACCATTCTATTAACTTATTTTAGCACACTCTGTCACCTCTGAGTCATACTGAGGCAGGGAGAAGACATCTATCACGCTGGTTCTACCCTGAGGATTGGCACCGGAGGCTACAGGGCACCCAGAAGTGAATGTCCCTGAGGTTTAAAGAAAACATTTCCCTGCCTGGTGAAGAATGGGCCCTATTTTGTTAAAAAATGGTGTCATAAAAACCCAAAGAGCTGGAGTATCTCCCTTCATATCTCCAGGTTTATGGCTAAGAAGAGGCAGCTGTGATGGATGGAGGCCCCCAGAACCTCAGGTCATTTGGAATGGTAATAGGTATATTTCCCTTGACTCTGATGAAGCTGAGAGACGTTTACATATAAGGACTTTATCTTCTCTGGAGCAGGAGGTAGAAGAAAAGCTTGACTGATCTCTCTGATGAGAACATTATTAAAACTTTCTATCTCCCAGCATTCCATTTCTCTTTCATTGTCTAGTGACCTTTTTATTGGACAGTGAAGAAAGAGCCTCATTTCCTTGAACTTCTGATATGTTGCTTATATTTAGTATTCTATTTACTCAAAAACATATCTATCGCCCAGAACCTCTGGCAGGAGGTTTGAAATACGAATGAGGAAGATGACGCTTATCAGCTAAAGTGCCCAGTTTAAAAAATAGCTCCCAGCTTTATCTCCCAGAAAATGTCAAGCCGCCATTCAGATGGGCCATGTCCCCTTCAAAAAGGTCAACAAAGCGGAACGGGGCAGCAGGAGGAGGGCCAAAGCGGGCCGGAAATGAGGGTGCTGGTTCTAAGATGGTACTGACCCACTGGCAGAGTTCTATCGGAACCCAAATTACAGGAACAATCTGCCGAAAGCTTAGAAAGGGAGTGAGGATACCGGATCTTGAATTGTGGGTAATTCCACACTACTTGGTGACTTTTCTACCTAATGCACTTGCTTATTTTAAATATGCTCTGTTTGCTGAATCATAATGATTTCTCTGTGTGATCCATGAACCTATAATCCTATATTAAATGCTAATTATTACTAATAATAAATACTCATAAATGAGTAAATATTCATAAATTAGTATTATTACTAATAATAAAGAAAAAATTATAGAAAGCTAATTGATTCACTGGAAATTATAATAGAGTGCAGTGGGGAGCATGCTGGAAGGACTGGGTTCAAACACTATTAACACTCACTAGCCAGCTAGTGAGCCTTCGCTAAGTCACATAAACTGTCTGAGCCTGGGACAACTAACTCCCCAAAACTTTATTACTGAGGTAGAACTGGCTGTGAGACAGCCTCTATGGAGGAGGAAAATATAGATCCTGGATACAGTAATATTAAATAATTGCTTTAATTATAGGACCCTACTGAAGGTACATAAAGTTGTATGTATAAATAAGGAGCTTTTCTCCAATTGAATAATAATGATTTTATAAATTCCAAACCTTCACGTGGATAGAGCAGTGCAATGAAGATCCCAGGGTCATATCCTGCCTTTGAATTTTATTATTTGTGTGAAGCGGGACAAGTCACATCATGCTTCTCAGCCTCAGTTTTCTCATCTGTAAAATGAAAGGATTGCAACCAATCAGGAGTTCTTTGAAGAAGCCTTTCTTAGAATATTTTTTTTAATTTTTGAAGTGTTTTTATTTATTTATTTTTAATGGGAGGAGGAGGAGGCAATAGGGATTAAGTGACTTGCCCAGAGGCACAGAGCTAGGAAGTGATGTCTGTGGCTAGATTTGAACTCAGATCCTCCTAATTCCAGGGCCAGTGCTCTATCCAATATGCCATCTAGAATAATGTTTTTAAATGCATAAAATACAAAAGATTAAAAAGGAAGCCAATTCTCTTGATATAGTTATTAAAATATTAAAAAAAGAACAAGTTAATAGAGACCAGGTTAAAAATGTTTGGACTAGATAAACTCTTAGATTCTGATGTTTGTGATGAAGGCAAAACATGACCTGCTTCTCATGGAGATGTTGTTGAACCTCCATCCAACCTCAAAGTTAACAGGTTTCAGGAGACAAAGTCAGTGAGTAAAAGCCATCCCACCTCACAAGTGTGAGGTAGAAAATTATCTGAGCATTAAACTGAGGAGGGGCTGAAACCAAAGAATTACGGTGACAGGGAACCTTAAAGGCCTGCCCTGTCAAGTCACATTAAGGATATCATTAGCATCAACAAACATTTGCTCAGTGCTTAATTGCATGTGGCAGGGGCCTCTCCGGGTGGGGGGAGCTCCATAGCCCAGATCACTGTCCTCTAGGTGATTATTGTATAAGACAATAGCTTACCAAAGTGTTTGCTCGGCTTCACTTTCCCAAATGTGATTTGACAAAGAGTTAGGAAGTAGCTTTCTCTAAGACCCCTCTAATCCCACAGTGCCCCTCCTGGTTTTCCTAGCTTGTTTGCCTACAACCCAAGATGTGTCACAGATTTAATAAACCCACAGTTACCAAAGAAGAGAGGATGAACATTTCTGGCAAGAGAAGCTTCTCTGAATCGCAGGACAAGTTGTCAAGTCCCCGGAAAGGTCGGCACAGAGGACACAACAAGAACCAGTTTCATAAATCAAAATTCTGATAGGTACCAGGATAATAAAGGCCTGATTCGGGATGGAAGCAGCAGGGGAGAGAGGCGGGAAGCAGGGATGTTATACTTTGCAAATATCCCAAAGTCAGAGTCTGATGACCCAAAAGACAAACGGGCATTTGTCCAGTGGCCTGTGATAAAACAAACACTGTTTGAGTTGGTTATAAGAGGAAAGAGAAGTAATAACCTATCATTTTTAGTATAGAAGACAACCTCTCAAATTCTTTTTTTTTGTCTCTCTCTCTCTCTCTCTCTCACTCTGTTTCTCTCTGTCTCTCTGCCTCTCTCTCCTTTCTCTCTTGCTCTCTCTCTATCTCTATTTCCTCTCTGTCTCTCTGTTTGTCTTTTTTTTCTGTCTCTCCCTTTATGTCTCTGTCTTTTTCTCTCTTTCTCTGTCTGTCTTTATCTCTCTCTTTCAGTCTCTCTGTCTTTCTGCCTCTTTGTCTCTCTCTCTCTCTCATACATACAGACACTTTCTTTGTCTCTGTGTTTGTGTGTTTGTCTCTCTGTCTCTATTTCTCTATGCCTCTCTCTCTCTCTCTGTCTCCGTCTGTCTCCTCTCTGTCTGTTTCTGCCTTTTTTTCTGACTGTCTCTCTCTTTATGTCTGTCTTTTTCTCTCTCTTCCTCTGCTGTCTGTCTGTCTGTCTGTCTCTCTCTCTCTTGTCTCTCTCTTCTCTCTCTCTCTCTCTTGTCTCTCTCTCTCTCTCTCTTGTCTCTCTCTCTCTCTCTCTTGTCTCTCTCTCTCTCTCTTGTCTCTCTCTCTCTCTCTCTCTTGTCTCTCTCTCTCTCTTGTCTCTCTCTCTCTCTTGTCTCTCTCTCTTGTCTCTCTCTCTCTTGTCTCTCTCTCTCTTGTCTCTCTCTCTCTTTTGTCTCTCTCTCTCTTGTCTCTCTCTCTCTTTTGTCTCTCTCTCTCTTCTCTCTCTCTCTCTCTCTCTCTCTTGTCTCTCTCTCTCTCTCTTGTTTCTCTCTCTCTCTTGTCTCTCTCTCTCTCTTGTCTCTCTCTCTCTCTCTTGTTTCTCTCTCTCTCTTGTCTCTCTCTCTCTCTCTCTCTCTCTCTCTCTCTCTCTCTCTCTCTCTCTCTCTCTCTCTCTCTCCCCCTCTCTTTCTTTCTCTCTCTCTCTCCCCCCCCTCCCCTCTCTCACACACACACACATATACACTTCTGCTGTCTCTGTCTCTTTTTGGTCTCTTTTTCTCTAACTCTGCCTCTATCTCTCTCTTTCTGTCTCTTTGTCTCTCTCACACATACATACCTACATACACAGACACTTTCTCTGTCTCTGTGTTTGTGTGTGTGTGTGTGTGTCTCTGTTTCTTTTTGTCTGTCTTTCTGTTGCTCTCTGATTCTCTGCCTTTGCCTCTGGCTCTCTCTGTACCTTTCTATATCTCTCTCCCCCTCCTTCTCATCCACTCCCCCAATTGCTAAGAAGAAGATATGGAAATAAGTCCAAGGAATGAAGTAATAAGGATGAAGGAAAATGATGAAATCCTTATTCAGGCTTCCAAGACCAGAAATGGTATCCATATAATTTTGCAGATGGGGATATGACTCCAAGGTCAAGCATGATATAAATGTAGAGACAGTGAAAATGGAAAGCTAAGACTAGGCAGAAAGTGTAATCGATCAAGGTACATACTTGGAAAAAATAGCATGATTCCCTAAAGTGCAACCTTCTATTTTTTACATATAGAAACAACACATTTCTAATTCAGTTGTATGCTGCTGCTTATGTAAGATGAGATGATACATGACTGCTCTCTATTCCTTAACAAAAAGATTTCTCTATCTTGAATATTGATTTTTGGAAGAGGATAAGATGACAGGTTTGTACTATAGAGTGAAGGGATTGCATGATTAGGACCGAAGCTATCAGAAATATGCTACATATATAAAATTTAGGAGCCTAGATGGAGAAAAGTTGTATATATTACAGAAATGAATATGACAAATAGACCCTTTCAGACCCATAGAATATCAGACCTTTCAGGGATTCTAAGAACTAACAAGCTTATTAAGAGCCTCTGGCCCTTTAGAGAAGTGCCTCTCTCCCTTCCTCCAACTAACCCTTTCCAAATACTGACCCAAATGGAAAGATCCAGTGTTTTTACTCTGGCCAGAATACATTTCCCATTCAAATCTTTTGGAAATTTCTCAAGATACAGTTCAAGTCATACCTTGTTCTAATAATCTTGCTCTGCTCATAGTCACATACTCTTTGCCTCACAATTAATGGGGTTTTGTGGCAGCAGACACTTTGGGAAACTCTATTGTGCTTTCAATTTCATAAATGTGAATCTTGCTTGATCTATTGAATAATGTAGATTACTGTCCATCTGCTGTAGATGCTCAACATTTAAACACATGCATTAAGTACATACTTCACAAATGAGTGTATAGACCTATGTATACATATAAGTATACATGTATGTACAAATATAGATACATAGTCCCATGTGTGGATTTAATACATATATGCGTATGCACAGACAGAAAGACTAATCCACCTAAGGAATACTGGCACTGCCTATCCTTCCCACTTCACAACACCACCATTGAAAGCATAATAACCTTCCTGAGTCCTTCCTCATGGCCCAAATGAAATGATCTTCAATAAAGGAATGGGTCCTAGAACACCATGCTTCTTTACTGTTTGATGAGCTTGGCCCTAGAAATATTCCTATCTCAACCCTGATCATTAGTTGGAATGAAGAACTAGAAATGAATTTTACTATTATAACTTACCTGGTCCTTTCCTTTCCTCCCTATTGCTTAATAATTAATAATCAAATCAACATTATCCTTGCTGTTGTGAAAGGGATGACAACCTACTGGTTTGGTTCATTCAGAATCATAATAATTCTGAGTTTTAGATTGCCTAGGAGAAGCTTAGTTCCCTGGTCACCAGTCACTTCTCTCATTGCTATCTTAACCTCATTTCTCTAGACTCCCAATTCACTCTTCCCTATTTTTCCACTGTGCCTTTTTAAATTTCTGTTCTATTGTTAACAAATCATCCTTCATAATAAACTTGCATCCTTCACAATATGATTTATCTTAACAGCTTCACATTATCTCACTAACAAAGTTTATCTTTTAAATTTAAACTATTTGAGGGCACAGACTATGTCCTATAATAGCTATTATAGTAGAAGAGTCATAGGATTATAAAATTATACAATTTGGTGTGATACATAAAGAGAAACATGGAAAGATTTACATAATCTGACAAAGAAGTAAGCATAGTCAAGAAAACAACATACACAGTCACAATAATGTATATAGAAAGAAAAACCTCTAGAGTGGTCAAAAGTTAATAGCCATATTATAAGGATGATCAAGTGAGAAAGACTTAGCTATTCTGATCACTGTAATCATCCAAGAAAATTCCAAAAGATCCATGACAAAAAGTGTGTGTATATATATATATATATATATATATATATATATATATATATATATATATATATGAAAATTAGAAGAACAGAGTATATGATGCTGAGTGAAATGAGCAGGACCAGGAAATCATTATATACTTCAACAACAATACTATATGATGATCAATTCTGTTGGATGTGGCTCTTTCAACAATGAGATGAAACAAATCAGTTCCAATAGAGCAGTAATGAACTGAACCAGCTACACCCAGCGAAAGAACTCTGGGAGATGACTATGAACCATTACATGGAATTCCAAATCCCTCTATTTTTGTCCGCCTGCATTTTTTATTTCCTTCACAGACTAATTATACACTATTTCAAAGTCTGATTTTTTTTACAGCAAAATAACTGTATGGACATGAATACATATATTGTATTTAATTTATACGTTAACATATTTAACATGTATTGATCAACCTACCATCTAGGGGAAGGGGGGAAGGAGGGGAAAATTTGGAACAAAAGGTTTTGCAATTGTCAAGGCTGAAAAATTACTCATGCATATATCTTGCAAATAAAAAGCTATTAAAAAAAAAAGAACAGAATATAGTTTACCTCTCAGATCTGTGAAGAAGGAATTAATTTGTAGCCAAAGAAGAACTAGAAATCATTATTGAACAAAAATAGATAATTTTGATTATATTAAGTTAAAAAGATTTTGTACAAAATCTAATGCAGACAAGATTAGAAGGGAAACAATAAACTGGGAAAACATTTTTACATTCAAAGGTTCTGATAAAGGCCTCATTTCTAAAATAAATGGAGAATTGACTCAAATTTATAATAATTCAAGCCCTCCAATTGATAAGTGGTCAAAAGATATGAACAATTTTTAGATGAAGAAATTCAAATCATTTCTAGTCATATAAAAAGTTGCTCTTAATCACTTTTGATCAGAGAACTTAAAATTAAAACAATTCTGAGGTACCACTACACACCTCTCAGATTGGCTAAGTCCAGAAAAAAATAATGACGAATGTTGGAAGGGAAGTAAGAAAACTGGGACACTAATATGATGTTGGTGGAATTGTGAACAGATCCAACAATTCTGGAAAGTTTTTTGTAACTATGCTCAAAGTGCATATCCTTTGACCCAGCAGTGTTTCTACTGGACCTATATCCCAAAGAGATCTTAAAGGAGGGAAAGGGACTCACATGTGCAAAAATGTTTGTGGAAGCCTTCTTTGTAGAAACTAAACTACTATGATGCCCATCAATTGGAGAATGGCTGAATAATTTATGGAATATGAATGTTATGGGATATTATTGTTCTATAGGAAACTATCATCAGGATGATTTCAGAGAGGCCTGGAGAGACTTACATTAACTGGATACTAAGTGAGATGAGCAGGACCAGGAGATTATTGTATGTGACAATAGCAATGATCAGTTTTTATGGACATGGCTCTCTTCAACAATGAGTTAATTCAGACCAGTTCCAATGATCTTATGATGAAGAGAGCTATCTACACCCAGAGAGAGGATTGTAGGAAATGAGTATGTAAAATAGTACAGCATTTTCATTTCTTTTGTTGTTGTTTACTTGTGTTTTGTTTTCTTTCTCATTTTCTTTCATTTTGAATTGGTATGTATGCATATATTAGATTTAACATATATTTTTACCATTTTTTAACATATATGGGATTAGTTGCTATCTAGGGGAGGAGATGGGGAGAAGTGGGGGAGAAATTGGAACACAAGATTTTAAAAGGCTTTATTATCCATGCATATATTTTGAAAATTAAAAGCTTTAAAAAAGTTTAAAAAATTACTGACCTACTTAAGGTCGTGATCAAAAAAAAAAAAAAAAAAAAAAGAGGCTGGATAGCATCCTTCAAGTGGTCATTAATGAAAACTGCCTAAATATTCTAGAAACAGAGGGGGAAATACTTATTAAAAGAATCCATCCATCACCTTTGGAAAGAGATCCTACAAGGAAAACCCCAAGGAACCTTGTTGCAAAACTCCAGAACCAGAATCTCAAGAAAAAAAAAATGCTGCAAATTGCCAGACAAAAACAATTAAAATATTAAGGATCAAGAGTCAGTATTATCAGGATCTGTCAGCTTCTATAATAAAAGATCCCCGAGGGCAAGGCATAGCATATTCTGGAAGGCAAAGGATGTGGGGTTACAATCAAGAATTAACTACCCAGTGAGACTCAGCATCATCTTTTAGGGGAGGTAAGGGAGCTTCAGTGAATTAAGAGACTTTCAATGCTTTCTATTGAAAAAACAAGAACTAAACAGAAAATATGATCTGCAAACACAGGGCACAAGAGAAGCATAGAAAGATAAACAGTAAAGAAAAAAAAAACATTATTTAAAGGTTAAATTGTTTAAATCCCTAGATGAGACAATGATATCATAACTCTTGAGAACTATATCTGTTACTAGAGCAGACAGAAGGGGGCATCACATGGACTTAAGGTTCTGATTATGAGTGGACTCTGATGTGATGACATTAAAAAAAGACATGAAGGCTGGGAAAAGGTTTGAACTGGAAAAAGTGGAAAGAGAAAATATAATGGGACAATTACTTCACATGAAGAGGTGCAAAAGACATATTACAACTGAGGAGGAGAAAAGAGAGGGGAATGAGCATTGTCTAAATCTTGATCTCATCAGTTTTGCTTCTGAGAGGGAATAATTTAATCATTCAATTGGGCATAGACATTTATTTAACCTATAAAGAATTAGGAGAAGAAAGAGGAAAGAAAAGCAAGGGGCAGGATAGAAGGGAGAGCAGAAACACTAGGGAAAAAGGCAAGAGAAGGGGTGATAGAAGATAAAGTGGGTGGTTTACAAAATAAAACATGACTAAGGATAGGGTAGAAAGAGAGAATAAAAATATATATGAGGAGAAAATAGGATGGAGGAAAAAAATATATATATATATATGTAAAATTGTGAATGTGAATGGGATAAACTCTCCCATAAAAAGGAAATTAATATCAGAGTGGATCAAAAAACAAAATGCTAAAAAAATAAAAGGAAGTCTTTGCAAGGTCTAGGATCTAGGATCAGTCAGATTTCAATTCAGTTGACTTGGTAATAGTATCATGCAGTGAGGGGGAAATGGCTATGGTGGCAAAGAATCTAGAATCAAATTCCAACTCTGATGCTAACTACCTATATGCTGCTGGACAAATCATTAAGCTTTTCTGGACCTTAGTTTCCTCATCTTTAAAATGAAGGAGATTGCACCAGACAGTCTCTGGAAAGCATTAAGTATGATCTTTCTTTTACCTATTAAAGACATCTATGGGGGTGGGGGGGAAATCCACGATGGCAGAGAGGTGACCTATCTTTTTTTGAGCTATCCCCATGTCTCTCAAATTAACAGAAAATCAAGTCTCTAAACTGGTTTTGGAGTGACTGAACCCACAAATAATTGGAAGCAACTAATTTCCAGCAGAAGATAATTTGGAAGATCTCCAGAAAAGATCTGTTTCAATCGGGCATGGAGGGAGGTGGACCGAGCATAGGCAAGCCCACAGACTGAGGGCAGTGTAAGCTCTACTTCTTGCTGGATAATGTACTAAGAGGAATCTACAGCAATGTTGGCTACTCTGTCCTGGTTGCAAACTGGTAGATCAGTAGATTAGCTGTGAGGCATTCAACACAAATACAAAAGGCAAATATTCAACCTTAAACCCCAGAATATCAAAGGACCTGGCCACACTCACTCAACACTAGAAGTTAGTCAGCACTGACACATCAGTAGCTACTCTCACCTGTAAAGGAAGCTTGGACAATCTCCCCTTTGTCCTAAAAACAGACCTCAACCCTTCAAAAAAATGAGCAAAACAAAACAAAACAAACAAACAAAAAAAGAACTCTGATCATAGACAGTTTTTAATGGAGAAACAGAAGAACAAATTTCATATCCTGAGGACACTAAAAGTGGATCATCTCCAGATAAAATCCCAAAGGGTGATATGAATTGGTCCCCATCTCATAGGGCTCTCTTGGAAGAATTCAAAAGTATCTCAAAAGAAAGTTATAAGACAAATGAGGAGAAGAAATGAAAACTTTGCAAGAAGGTTTGGAAAAGGAAACAGAAGTTATCTGAAGAAAACTCCTTACAAAATAGATTTAGTGAAATGGAAAAAGCATCTAATTCTTTACAAAATAGATTTGATAAAATGGAAAAAGAAGATGTTTATTATGTGTCCTCAAGCCTTTTCTTCTCCATGTTACATATCCCCTAGTTTTGTAGCTGATTTTCATAGGACATGTTTTTGAGTCTTATTACCTTTTCAGTTATTGCTTTTTGAGCTCAGCTTGCCAGATTCATGGCTTTTAATAGTCACAGAGCTGAAAAGAATCTTAAAAATTATTTATTCCAATCTTTATATTTAGAGATGGGGACCAGAGAACTTGATTACTTGTTCAAAGTTGCACAGCTAGTGTGTAGCATCTAGAAAAATCATTTCAACCAGGACTCTGAAGCATCAAGTATCAAGCCCAAGATAATTTGTGATCAGAACTTCAGGATTTCCTTAAAATAAACTCACTTTTCCCCTGGTGGTATTCAGACATGGCTCATACCTTTGCTAGATTGAGTTCTGATTATGCTATGAGAAATACATACACAGATTCTTATCCAACAGTACCCATGAGTATTCCCAATGCTCTGTCCAGTAAGCAACCTTATAGGGTGTCTATTTTTTCAACATCAATAGAGGAACATGACCTAAGGAATGCAGAGAATTGGGCACCAATCTGTTATAGTTTTATCTTAGAAAGGAATTTCCAAAACAAGTTCCAAAGAGTTTTATTCATCTAATTATGTTCACCCAACAACTAAACTGCCCAGAACTCTATCTGATCAATCAGAGATCAGGAAGTCCCCAACTCTGTGCCATCAGCAAGCCGTCTGAGTAGGCAATTGATTGTAGGATATTAAGTTCACAATGAAAAGTACCACATTCAGGCTTGCTCTCAACATAGTTGTTGAATTAAAAACAGGGAAAATGCATGGCCCTCAAAGTTCTTAGTTATTGTTAAAAACTGAACTGGAAAAATTGCTGGCTTGGGGATAGGAAATCCCTCCTCTTCCCTGAAGATAGAAGTTTCTACAATAAAATAGAAAAAAAATCTCAACTATCAAAATGTTCATTTTGTTTATATTTTACTTCTTTACAATTTGTACACTAGGGATTTTAAGTTTCAACTCAATGGTTCACATAATAAAGAATAATTGTTTTTGCTCAAGAGGATTCTACATCTGTTTTATTTAGGCACAAAATTCTCTATTTTCTTTTAAACAAAGTTGTTTTAATATAAATGAATTATAATGAATCAAACATCAGAATCATGTAAGCTCAGAGTTGAGAGGGACCATGGAATTCCTCTCAACCAATCTTGTATTCAATCCCATTTTACTAATATATAGAGTTTTTTCTTCCTCTTTATTTTTTCTTCTTCTACCTCACCATGATATTTGAAATTAATTTCTGTGTCCCAGGGAAAATTCACCATACTTTTCAACACTTTCTGGAATGAATGCCTTGATAAAATTTTATAGTTCTCAAGCTACATGAGAATCTTTGATCATCCTTTCTTCCCTCCCTGCCACTCCAGCATTTATCAACTACCCATTACCTTTCCTGATATATACTCCTAAAATACCTAAAGGCCTATTTTGTTAGAGTACCTACTATTTATCCTCATTATTTTCTGGCCTCTCTCTTCTAATCATTTTGTGGTTAATTCTAAGTCACTGGAACAGGTAATAAAGGAGTTGTTCTATTTTCTGGAAACATTTCAATTTTCCCATTCTCTTTGATTCCTAGAGACTAGTACTGTGTACTCATAATATATAGACTTTTCTTCTACATTTCAAGATGTAACCCATCTTGAGTCTTTAATCTCCAGAAACCTTGCAGTTACTCTCTATCTAACTCGTAATGTTCTTTCCTTGACTCTCAGGTCATAAACTTTATCTCATAAACTACTTTGTGACATTTCTTGAATTAATAATTGACTCATTGATATTCACTTAGTTTTATATATATATATATACATATATATATATATACATATATATATATATATACATATATATGTGTGTGTGTGTATGTGTGTGTGAGAGAGAGAGATTTAATTGGTATAGAGAATTCTTATTGAAGCAACTCTCTTGACCATTGGAGATCAGTATCAATTTATAATCTTAGAGAATTTCTTGGGGCACTGAGAAATTAGGTGATTTACTTAAAATCACTAATTTTTAATTTAAAAATTTTATTAAAAAATCATAGGCACTGCCTTAAACTCAGATTTTCCTGCCAACACACACACACACACACACACACACACACACACACACACACACACACACACAGAGCAATCTTGGCTCCCATGAGAGATTAAAATCTCTAGAGAAAAAGCTAGTATCTATACTTCTTTTGGAACCTAACAAAGTATCCAGTATATATGAGGTATTCTGCAAATGTGTTGATTTGATGCTAATATCTCTGTCTATTTCTCATGTAACTCCATTATTCTTTAAGAAAACTCAGTGAAAAATGAGTTTGAGAATTGCCCCCAAGGACTATGATTTTACTGGCTCCTAATGAGCCAAGAGAGGATAGGAGGAGATATCCTGAATTCCTGACTCTTGTTCTGAAGGAGCTGTCCCCAGGAGCAACATAGGCCAGAGAACACTTTGGAAAGTGTTACAAGGGAGTTTCAGGTTAAAAGCAGCAGAAATATATATGCCAGATTCTTGTGAACTTCGTGTCCAAGAGGAATTTGGAATAATGAACAGGGGAAATAAAAACTCAATTTGGAGGGGGGAGAGAAGAGTTCTTAAATTAAACTAAATTGAAAAAAATAACTTCTCAGACCGTCAAACAACAGAGGAGAATTTGCCTCCGACATATTATTTTAGTTTCCGGAGCTTACCAGATTGGTTTGGTGATAAGGGACTCCAAAAGCTATTTTCTCAGCCTCAGCAGAAGTTAACCACCTTCGAATGCCTCAGTATTTAGCTATGCTGCTGACAGCGAACATGTCAGAGAAAAAGCAAGATAAATGAATGAAAACACCAGATCAGAGCCCCTAGCATTCTGTACAGCTCCATCCCCTATGGCACTTATTAACACTAGGCCATTTCTGAAGTCCCATACTGCTATTCCTGTAGAGTAGAACAGTAGCCAAAGTCCAGTGATGTGGAACCTGTTGTCCGTAGCCCAACAGACTGACAGGAAAGTTTTAATTGGGTTTTCAGCAAAGCAAAGAAAATAGGATGGGTGATGCTTGATGAGTAAGGGCTACCTCCTTCCCTAACAAAGAGGATTTCCACTTCTTTTACCACTCCATGGAAAACAAAATTAAATCATTTTCTTTATGTTCTTTGCCATGAGACTTAGCCCATGACACCTTATCATAAATATTTGGTCTTGCAGGGAAGAAAAGCCTGATTTCTTTTATGACATTTGCACGATTTCATAGCATTTTGATATTTTTGAGTCTAGCAATAAAGGCATGTCTTAAAAACTCCATCCTTACCACTCTGGAAGTGAGGGTGGTCTTGAAAGCATTTCTGGAAAATGTTTCTATTTTCTGAATCTCAGGCTGTCTTCTCTTCCTTCTTCATTCCCACTCCATTGATACTTAAACAACCTTAGGTGAAATATTAATTCCTTTTCAGCTCCGGAACCATAGTCACATTACAATTTAAGGAAGCAGGGAGAAAGCAAAGCTTCTTTTTATTAAAGGATGATAAGTGTAAGTGACAGATTGGAGCATCTTGACAGAATTCACAAGTTTGAGTAGGTCCCTGGCCTCTCTGCCCAGAGTGGTAGTTCTGGGGTTTGTATGAATACATCACAACAAAATCTGGTTGAGAGTATTCCAGCTTCATTTTTAATGGTTGGATTTAGAAGAGCAAGGAGTCCCTGTGTGTACTTATCCAGAGAGTAATTTAATTTTTATGACAAATGATCAGGCTTATTTATCGGTCAGCATAGATGAGATAGCCTAATTGGTCCATCCATGGGTTTTAATCACTTGTTTTGAAATGTGATACACCCAGAAAGTTAGAAACTGTCTGCTCTTGAAAAATAATCCTAGAGGCTTAGAATTAGAAGGAAAATCAGAAGCTGATTAGTACAGGAATCTAATCTAATTCAATCATTTAATTCAGTATAATTCAGGCCTCCTATATTCAAGGCCCTGAATCACTGTGCTAGGCACTTGATATATAAAAAACCCCAAGCCCAGAAAAAATACCCCAAAAAACAACCAGAGGAAGGTTTTCTCTCAAGGAATTTACATTCTAATGGAGAGAGATAACATGTAAACAAATATATACAAAGTAAGTTATTTACAGGATAAATAGGAAATAATCAATAGAGAAAAGATATGGAATTAATAGGGCTTAAGGTAGGATTTTAGTTGGAACTTAAAAGAAAGCCAGGGATGTCAATAGTAGTACTGCAGGAGTAGAGCACTGCAGATATGGAGGACAACTAGGGAGAGTGACTAATGATAAACATTGGAGGGGATTTGGGAAACTGGAACACTAATACATTGTTGGTGGAATTGTGAAATGATCCATTCATACTGAAGAGCAATTTGGAACTATGCTCAAACTATGGGCTATAAAACTGTATAACCTTTAATCCAGTAGTCTCACTACTGGGTCTGCATCCCAAAGAGATTATAAAAATGGGAAAAGGATCCATACATGCAGCAATTTTTGTGACCACCCTTTTTGTAGTGGCAAGGAATTGGAAACTGAGTGGATGCCCATCAGTTGAGGAATAGTGAATAAGCAATGGCATATGAATCTAGCAGAATATTATTATTCTACAAGAAATGATAAACAGGCTGATTTCAGGAAAGTCTAGAAAGACCTACATGAATTGATGCTGAGTGAAGTGAGAAGAATCAAGGAAATATTTTACACAGTAATAAGATTATGTGATCAACAATGATGAACTTGGCTCTACTTAGCAACTTAGCGATTCAATTTCAATAGACTTATGATAGAAAGGGCCATCCACATCCAGAAAGAGAACTATGGAGACTGAATGTGGATCAAAGTATAATATGTTTACCTTTTGTTGTTATTTGTTTTTGAGGCTGGGGTTAAGTGACTTGCCCAGGGTCACACAGCTAGGAAGTGTTAAGTAAGTGTCTGAGACCACATTTGAACTCGGGCCCTCCTGAATTCAAGGCTGGTGCTCTATCCACTGCGCCCCCTAGCTGCCCCTGTTTTTTCTTTCTTTGATTTTTTCCCCTTTTGATTTGATTTAGGCATTAGTGAAATAATTAGAATCCATTTTGTTTTCAGTCATTTGCTACTACAAAAGTTCCACTATACATATTTTGTTGTATGGTGTATATTTGAGGGAGGTTATCTCTTTAGAGTATATCCCTAACAATGGATTTGGATCAAGAAAATGGATCAAGAATTATAGACAATTCCAGTTGCACAACATTCATTTTAAATTGTACATAATATTTTTCTCATTTTATTTCACATCAATTCACTTAATTCTTCCCATACTTTTCCGCATTCCTCATATCCGTCATTATTACAACACGGAAATTTTTTATTAAATTCATATACCAAAACGTCTTAACTATTCCCCAACTGATAGGCATCTATTTTGTTTTCAGTTTCTTGCTACTACCAAAAATGTTCTCAATTTTCTGCTTAAAATATATCTTTTTTTTTTCAATTATTTTTTAATAAGGTACAGCCTTTCAAATTTCCCATACTTTGTATACTCATATATAAACTTCTGGGGCCATGAGGAGCCCACCACATTTTAGTGTGTATTAGATTTTTGTTTTCCAGCTCTCTCTATAGCAGCTCTTTGTGGTGGCAAAAAAAATGGAAAGTGAGAGGATACTCATCATTGGGGAATGGCTGAATAAGTTGTGATATATGATTGTAATGGAATAGTACTGTGCTGCAAAAAAAAAAAAAATATATGATCTCATGGGTTTTAGAAAAAACATGCAAAGACTTGACTGAAATAATGATCAGTTAAATGAGCAGAACCAAGAAAATATTGTATATAGTAACAGCAATATTATTTGAAGAGTAATTGTGACTAAGCTTTTTTGAGAATTATGATCATTCAGATCAACTACAAAAGACTTAGAAAGGAAAAATGCTATTCACTCCCAGAGCAAATCCTTTATGTAGAAGTATTTATTGTATGGTTTAATATATGTACCTATATCAAATATTGGCCTTCTCTGATGTGGGGTTAAGAGTGAAGGAGAGAGGGAGATAGTCTGATATTCAAAATGTATAAATAAATAAATAGATAGATAAACAAATAAATAATGAATTAATGGATAATTCTTAATATTCTGATTGCCTATTCATTTTTAGTTTATTGTGTATAATATATAGTGGCCTAAACCTAATTTCTGCCAGGCTAATTTACATTTTCAGGTTTATCAAATATTGTTTTGTTTCAATTTTGGTTTAGATATTTCTAATGCTTCATTGTCCAGTCTGTTTCACTCATCTGTCTTTCTATTTTTTTAAACAGTATGGCAATATTTTTAATGATAATTAACTGTGGAAGACTTAGCAACTCTGAACAATACAATGATAAATGAAGATTCCAAAGATTTCATGATGAAACTCAGAGAGAAAATTGAAGATCACTCAATACACATTGAAGCATTTTTTCCCTTTCTTCACTTCCCCTGACCTCTGCACTCCAATATGGCTATATGAAAATGTGTTTTGCATGACTATATATATATATATATATATATATATATATATATATACATATATACACATATATATGTATGTATATATAAAATGGGTATTATATTTCTTGTATTCTCAAGAAAACGGGTGGAGAAAATGAGAGAATTTGAAACTGATAAAAATAAAATGTTTAGAGAGAAAAAATATGAAATAGTTTTAATAATTACTTATTTATAATTATTTAATACCTTGCAGTGCTATTTTTTCTTCATTACTTTGAAAAAATTGTTTTTTCTTGATATTTTCTTTTTTCTCTTAATGAATGCTATTATACTATCTATCCTTATGAAGAATCCATATAGTTCTTTGATTATAATAATATCAAATATGCAAATTAATTTTAAAATTGTCATTTTAAAATATGGACATAGCCCATTGGTAAACATTAAAGTATTTTAGTTATTTAAACTATTTATCCTTTCTTTAAGTAGCATTTTGTGGTTATAGCTCTACAGATTTTGAATGTTTGGTAGATTGACTGCTACATTCTGCAGTTTAATTTGAATGAGACTTCCTTTTGTGTTATTCTCTCCTGGATTACATCTTTGTTATATAGATAACCTGCTGATTTATGCAGGTTTATTTTGCATGCTGCTACTTTATTAAAGGTATTAATTGTTTCAATTGGTTTCTTTACTGAGAGTTTAAGATTTCTAACTAAACCATCATGTCATTTATATAAATAGTTTTATCTTTTCCTTGTCTATGTTTATATCTTTAATTCCATTTCAGGCGTTTCTTATCTATATGAACATAGGAGATTGCTAGATGGAGTAGTGAAAAGTGCTAGAGTTGGTGTCAGGAAGATATAAGATATTTGTTAACTATGTGAGCCTGGGAAAAATACTTAATATTGGGGAGCCTCAGTGTTCTCATCTTTAAAACTGGGATAATAAATATATACCTCAGAAGATTGTTGTCAGCAATGTATAAAGGTTCAAATGAAATAATGGATTAAAAGCACTTTGTAAAGCTTAAAGTGCTATATAAATGACAGATATGATGATGAAGAAGAAGAAGAAGAAGAAGAAGAAGAAGAAGAAGAAGAAGAAGAAGAAGAAGAAGAAGAAGAAGAAGAAGAAGAAGAAGAAGAAGAAGAAGAAGAAGAAGAAGAAGAAGAAGAAGAAGAAGAAGAAGAAGAAGAAGAAGAAGAAAAAGAAGAAGAAGAAGAAGAAGAAGAATTAGGCTCCAATCATTGGGTTTTCATTCTTCTGATTTTATTCTTTCCTGCTTTTTACTCAAGCAATATTTGGAGGAGACTGGTGTATGCTGGTATATGTTTAATAACTAGGCTCTGAAGGGGACAAAATAGGATTCATAAACACTTTCTTAATTTTAGACAATCGGTAAAAAAATAAATCAAGTTCTAGTTCATAGCTTTGAATTTTTGGAATGTAAATGTTCAAACTAAAAACTAAACAATGGCTCACAGGCTGGTTAGCGCTGGCTCTAGCACACCACTAGTGGTGGAAATCAAATGATATAATATTAGTGAAGTTTTAAGCAAAGTTTTATTATATCATTTAATCTCTCTCAACCCAAGTTTACTAATCTGTAAAATAGGGATAATATTAGTGTAGTATCTACTTCAAAGTGCTATTGTGAAGTTCAAATGAAATTATGTCTCTACAAGTCTTTGAAAAACTCTAAAACAGTGGTATCAAATTCAAATAAAAACAGATTCTTAACCCTGCATATTGACATAAAGAACAACAAATTAACATTATGTTGTGTTGTATTTGAATTCATTTTCTTAAATGTTTCTCAACTGTATTTATGGGTGTTGGCTGCCCTTTGCCAGAAGTTTAACTCCTGGGCTTTAAACAACTACCTTAAGTTCCTGTGAAGTTTTGATAGCTTAATACTATACTAAGATTTTTAAATACCTGTATATGTCAGTGATTTTTATTTTTAAGAAATTACCTTAGGCATAATTTAGTCTAACTCTCTCTCTCCTCTAAAGATGAGATGGAGAGAAGAGTTGTGATTTGCTTCTAGGCCACAAACCTAGTCTACTGATCTCTGGTCTAATTCTTTGTTCATTAGATTTCACAGCCACTTAACATGTCATAGAGGTTTCTCATTTCTTCAATTCAATCTAATTTTAACTTTTCCCCTTTAATTCATCAACCATTTATTAAGTACTTATAGCATGCTAAGCATTGTGCTGGGTGGTGGAGATAGGAAGACGAGAAATGACAAGTAGTGGATGATGGTGAGGGGGAAAAGAAATTCAGAATGAATAATTTAAAGTTTTAGGAGTAAGAGAGAAGGCAAGGAAATCACAGAAGACTTCATGAAAGAGATGGTACTTGAGTCAGGCTTCAGAAAAAGATAACGATTTTGATATATGAAGATGATGAAGGTTTACATTTCAAGCTTTGAGGATGAACTTTATGGATGCCTAGTTTTCAGGGCCCCAAGATAATAATAGCCAAACACTTAAAATCTCTTTATAGACTGCAAAGCAGAGATATATTATCTCATTTGAACTTCCTAACAACCCTATGAAGATTCTGATTATTTTTTTCTCATTTATAGATGAGGAAACTGATGTCAAGGAAGGTTACATACCCATACTTTATATATGTCTGAGGTGGGATTTGATGTCTTCTTATGTCTTTCTAACTTCACATCCAGCTCTGGATTCCCTATGCCCTACTATAACTCCATATATGATAATATGCTTTTTAAACTGTGGTGCTTTTGTAAAATGTAAGGTATTATTGATACAGTCACCATTCTAGATATTCCATATTCCATATTTGACCAATATTATGCCAAATTTTCTTCTTTAAGAAATTGTTCAGGTTTCTGACCTTTTGAAAGGATCCGAATCTTCTTCATTTTCCTAAGCCTACCTTAAGCTTTATGTCTGAAGATTTCCTTTATTATTCCAGCCCATTCTGATTGGATCCTCCCTTCTCTGAACTCTAGCCGTTGTTGAATTTCAGGTTTTCTCTCATTGTTTTATCTATTAGGTTTGTTCCTCAAGTGAAATGGTAACAACTTGAGGGCAGGGTTCACTTCTGATTCTTCTTTGTGTTCCCTCTCAATGTATAGCACAATGTTATATGTAGATCTGCATGCTGTTTGATTGAAACCAGTATCTGGTTGGTCAAAGTGAGCAGCAGTTTATGAATGGTAATATATCAAAGAAATGATGTCAAACTCAAATAGAAATAGTCTGGAAACTATTACTTAGAATATTATTATTATTATTACTAAGAATATCACAAAGTAACATTATCTGTGTTGTATTTTCATTTATATATTTATATTTCCTCCTCCCAGTTACATGTAAAAACTATTTTAATTTTTTTTTAAGTTTTGAGTTCCAAATTCTATCCCTCCCTTCCCTTATCCTGAGAAAATAAACAATCTGATATACATTATATATGTTCAATCATGTAAAACATTTCCATATTAGTCATTTTGTGGTAGAAAGATTGAACAAGAAAGTAAGATTGAAAAACAGTATGCTTCATACTTCAATCGGTATTCTGATACCATCAGTTCTTTCTTTGGAGGCAGGTAACATTTTTCATTGTGAGTCTTTTGGGATTGTTTTAGATTATTGTATAGTTGAGAATAGCTAAGTCATTATAGTTATTCATGGTATAATATTGCTGTTATTGTAGACAATGTTCTCCTAGTTCTGCTTATTTCACTCTGTATCACTTTATATATTCATATATATATATATATGTATACATATATAATTTTTTGAAATCATTCTGTGTATCATTTCTTATAACACAGTAACAATCTGTTATAGTCATATATCACAACTTCTCAACCAATCCATGATGGGCAGCTACTTAATATCTAATTAACAGCTATACAAAAAGAGATGCTATAAATATTTTTATACAAGTATGTTCTCCCTCACTCCTTTTTTCATTTTCTTTGGAATATAATCTTAGTAGTGGTATTGCTGGATCAAAGGTTGTGCACAATTTGATAGCCATTTGGGAAAGTTCCAAATTGCCTTTCAGAATGGTTAGATAAGTTTAGAATTCTGTTAATATTAGTGTCCCAGTTTTCCTACATCCCCTCCAACATTTACCATTTTCATTTTCCATCATATCAGCCAATGTGATGGGTATGAAGTGGTATCCCAGAATTGTTTTAATTTACATTTCTCTAATCAATACTGATTTAGAGCATTGTTTTTCTTTGAATATAGATATCTTTGATTTCTTTGTCTGAAAACCACCTATTCACATCCTGTAATCATTTGTTACCTGGAGAATTATTTGAATTCTTATAAATTTTACTCAGTCCTCTTTATATTTGAGATATGAGGCCTTTATGAAAGATATTTATTGTAACTCCCCCTTCCAGTTTTCTACTTTTAGTCTAATTTTGGTAGCATTGATTTTGTTTGTGCAAAACCTTTTAAATTTAATATAATAATCAGAACTATCCACTTTTCATTTTGAAATGTTCTCTACATTGTTTGAACCTAGTTTCTTCCCTGATCCAGAAATCTAACAGATAAACTATTCTATGCTTGCCTAATTTGCTTATGGAAACAATTTTATGTCTAATTCATGTACCTATTTTACCTTATCTTGGTATATAGTGTGAAATTTTGGTTTAAGGTGTTCTTTCTTCTACTCTCCCTCCTATTTCTCCTTTGCAGTTATGAAGCATTTTATATGTGTTAGCTAAATTGATCCTCACGATAGTTCTGTGAGGTAGGGAGGACAACACTATTATCCTAATTTTACAGGTGAGTAAGCTGTGATTAGATATGATTTGTACATCACACAGCTAATCAGAGCTGAGCTCAAGTTTTCCTCATAGATTCATGGATTGAAATTAGAAAGGATCTTAAAGGTTTTAGAGATCAACCCCCTAATTTTTCAGATGAGAAAACTAAAATACAGAGATTTGCCTAGAATCATAGTTAGAAAATGTTTAAGAAAAATTTGAAGCCAGGTCTTCTTTATTCCAAATCCAGTGTCCCATGCGGGAGATTATACTACCCCTCATTGTCATTCTCTGTCTGGAATATTATTATCACTATATCATCCCTCCATCAGAGGGGTTAATTATTTTGAATGATGCTGAAAGATTTTCTAATCTTCCGGTTTCACTGTTCTTTTACACAAAAACCTGAGCCTGTTTCTCTAGGTTCAGCTCTCTCTGCCACATGAGTGATGAATTCTATTTTTTCCTTAGAATTTCCTCTCTTACTTGAATCACCCCAGGTAACATTTTACCCCTTAAGTCAGGACTTTGGCCATTCAGCTCTGAAGTTAATGCCTCATCTCATGCAAGTGCTCAGTGTTCATGGCGGAATGTAATCAAACAGGACGTTTTGCCTTTGATTAATTTCCAGTGCATTGTCAAAGATGGAGTAGACATGAGCTTATTCACAGTACAAGGCAGAGAGACAGCCTAATGCCTCTCTTCTTTCTAACTGTCTGTTTTGATGAGTGAGTAATGACTGACTGGCCCATGGTTCTGAGACAGATCAAAAACAGCAACAAGATACAATTCTTCATGAGTCTCCGGTAGGGGACAGGCTTCTCTGTGCTTCATTAACATATTTTCTGATGGGCAATCCAGAGGGAAAATCTGTCTTAGAGAGGAATTTTTAAGACCCTTTATGAAGCTTTGGGGAGAGCTGCCAGTTGGAGTGTGATTGTTAGGGTTTTTTTGTTTTTTTGGTTTTTTGGTTTTTTTTTTACTTTTAAAAATATTCATCACATTGAGTATATAGAAATACTACCGTTAAAAAAAAAAAAAAAGAGTTAAGTCATTACGGCAAACCTATCTTTTCAGAGGTAGCAAATTCATAGGCTCATACAATTAAGTATTCAGAGCAGAAGGAGACCTTTGAAATAGTCTCATGTAATCTGCTCTTTTTGCAGATTAGGAAACCTGGGACCCAGACTGTCCAAAGTTGCATGGCTAACAAGTGACCAAGCTGTGATAAGAACCTAAATAACCTGGCTCCTAATCCATTTCTCTTCCAATGCTACCATATACAACAGCAAAATAAGACTCCTACTTAGCCAAAAGTAGTGGGTTTACTTTAGAGGGCACTTGTTGGAGTTAAAGCAGCTAGGCAGTTACCTTACCATAAGAAATGGAAGAATGTGACTCTACTTTACCCAGTATCTCTCATTCCTTTCTTTTTGGGGGGGATTTCTCACAATCAATGAGAAGTAATACATTGGGATTATCAAAATCCCTGGAAATAGGCAGGAACTCATAAATGCAAAGTATAGTTCATCAATCAGTGAAGTGACTTCTCTTTAACCAAGACATGAACATGCAAATGTCCCAAAGTTACACTTTTTATGGGGTCATTGCAGTCCTTTTATTAGACTCATCAGTTTCTCTTCCCAAGGTCAAGGTTTCCCATTTGCTTGAGTTGCTTAAAAGACTGGCGTGAATTCACAGGGATGGGGTCTCCTGGCTACGCTTTAGTACCGATTTTATGAAAGCTGTATGTCAGTAACAGTTGTGGCTTTGACTGATGAGACAGCCTCCAAGAGCAATGATTAAAAATGAATTCCATAAGATATTTATTCAGACTCTGCTTCCAATCCCTGAGCCATCATCTGTAGAGACTTTGAAATGCAGATGGTGGACTATATTGTTTCACATCCAGACACTTGAATGGATAAAGTCTGGTGGATGAGTTTTCCCTAGGATGGGAGGGGGATGTGTGGAAGGAGAAATAGTTCTGGAAAGTGTAGGCATTTAAAAGTCCATCTGTTAGAGTCATCAACTCACTTGCATTACTGGTATAGACACTTCTAATTTGTCATTGTCTTCACCAGCTCAGAGTCCCAAATTCATGAATGGGCTTCTTCCTCTACCTTTTTTGTAATTAATCTCTGTCTAGTTGAGGAAAAAAAAATATTCCAGTTCACAAGAATGCAGTTTATATATCTGCAGTCAACAGATACTACACCTATTAAAAGCACCCTAGCTAAGTTCATTTTCCTCCCATTTTTCTATCATTACTTAAATCTCTCTCAAGTTTCCGCAATAAGACAGTTGGTTTACGAAAACAAATGAGCCCCATATACTGTATGTAGCCAGGCTGTTCATCCATATTTGCTATGGAGGGGAGGAGGGAGTAGAGGAGGAGTGTCTGGGTCATGAGAGGCTATGGATGTATACAATCATGCTCAGTGGTGTTTGTAAATCACCTGTTCAAAGCACTTTGTTTCCTGTTATTTTTATAACTACAGAAGAGCCGGATGTCAAGCCAGTCTGGAGAGCAGGTAGAAGAAAGTGTTTTTCCTCTGCTGAAAAATAGGTTCTCTGTTTGTTTATTTCTCAGGAAGGCAATTAACACTGACACCATATTGCTTCTTTTAGAGGGCAGTTGTTTTGTAAAACTGCACTAAACCCTCAAAGGGGGATTCAGACTCGTGTTGGGCGCCACAGTCCCTCCCTAGGTAGCCCCTCAGAGAAGTGACTAGGGCTATTGACTTTTTCTTTGGTGATTTCTGCCTCTCTCTTGTTCTATCTGAGAGCTCTGTGGTAGACTGCATGCCTTCTGTGACAGTGGAAATGAGAAATAGGGGGCATAGAGCTAGACCGCAAGCAGGAATAAGAACACATTTTCATGGTAGAAAAAAGAGAAATACCAAAAAAAAAACCCCAAAAAACCCAGGAGCCTGAAAGCATTGACACAAACACATTCTCCAACTTAGAGAACCATTTGTCATATGGTTTTCTCTCTTGGCATCAATGTAATACTTCACTTTTTTGCTTTTTGATACATATTCTTTCTTTACTTCAAAGTCTCCCATGGGTCCTTTGAGATAGGATGCCAAAGGGGGATCAGGATGTCAATTATTTTTTTCTTGTAGGGGGCTTTCTTTAAGAAAGCAAACAAATACAATCACAACTACAGTTTACTAGATTTAATTTATGGAATGTAGGTTATATTTATATGTTATCATTATATACATGTATATTGCATATGAAATCTTTGTAAATTTGAAATTCTGAGTGGCAAGGATCCTAATTCTCTCACTTATCAGTATCTCAAGGGCTGTGAATAATGGTACAACCAGTACTGGAAAGGGTAGGCAAGGACACCATGTCATCAAGAAAGGTAAGGTCTTAGTGAATGCCAGAAGATGGAAGGAGCAAGAGAGGAGGATGAGAGGGTATTTGCTAATTATAAAACATATTCGGAGTGGGAGCAGGGAAGAGGCAGGAAAATCTGCATATTGGGGTAATACATGGCAACAAGAGATAGCAAAGAACCAGAGTTCATTTCATTGATGAAAGGGTTCTGTCCACGAATTCCAACCTTCACCTGAGACTGGCTTTATAGATGTAATACAAAGGCTTTGCATATAGTTGGTACTCAATTGTTATTTGTGGGATTGCTTTCTTAAGATAACCAAATCTCATATAAACCAATATCCTCCTCCTCAACCCCCACTTTTTAAAGGACAGACTAATTGTACAATGTAAGTCAGGAAATTTAATTTCATGAACTGAATATAATCTGTTTCTCCTTCCCTGCCTTCCTCACCCCCAACAAGATTACTTTTTTAACAATCAGAAGGGAAAATGCTATTTGACAAAAATTACCTATTTAATTGGTAGCTATCACAATAGGCTATTCTCTCATTTTCTTTCTAACATGATAGAATGATTCCTTGCAACAGAAGATATTTAATTCAACTCAATGAACATTTGCTATATATCCAACATGATAATTACTAACTTTTATGTAATAAAAATTAACATTTACAAAACATTTTAAAATTTACAAAGTATTATATATATATATACACATATATATATACATATATATATGACTTATTTTAACTTCACAATAATGTTGGGGGTTAAGTTCTATTATTTTCACCATTTTACAGAAGAGAAAATCGAGATAAACAAAGATTGAGCTATGCACTGCTATGTAAGTTTCTGTGGCTGGATTTGAACTCAACTCTTTACAACTACAGTACTTGATCCACAGGATCATCTAGCATTTTTCAAAGAGCATTTATTATTGGCCTATTATGTGCTATGCACTGTGTTAGGCATAGATGACAGAAAGACAAAATAAAACCATCTTTCCATTCATGAAGCTTATGTTCTATAAAGGAAAAATATTTAAAAAGTAAAAGAGAAGAAAAACCCTATTAAATATATGCAAGTTAAACATAGAGCAATTTGGCAGGGGAGAAGATAGGGAGGAGGGCACTGAGAAGTGAAAGAAGCAGACAAGGCCTGTATAGCAGCTAAAACTTAATCTTGAATGGATCTTGAAGGAGGAAACTAGATATTCTAAGACCCAGAGGTAAGGAGGAAGAACATTTTGTTGATGGTGGCTATCAAAAGTCAGAAAGGCGGAATGTGAAACATTATATGTGGTCTGGAATGAAGAGTATGATTCATGAAGAGCAGTAGCATGAAATCAGTTTAGAAACCAAGACTGTGAAGGACTTTAAGTACAAGAATAGGGATAATAGAGAGCCAATAGACCTTTAGAAATATCAACTGGGTTTCTGTTTGAAATATAGCTTGGAGACTGGAAAGATTGGTAGTGAATTTATAAATTTATATAAATTACATAAAATTTATAAAACATTTCACAGACCTCATTGGCTTTTAAAAAGAACTCTGTGAAATGGACTCTATTATTATTACACACACACACCCTTCCCCATTTCAGATGAGGAATCAGAGACGAAAAGAACTTAAGTAATTTACCAAGGATAAGTTAGCTTGTAATTATTGAAGACTAAATTAGAAGCAACATCTCTTGGTGCGATGTCTTGCATGCTAAGACTGCTAAGTCCTAAGTCCTAAGTCAATACATACAAATCAATGGGTTGCTTGGTCAGTGAAGGGTCTATACTTGGCCTATCACTGAGACTATGATTGTCCATGATTGGACAATTCTTGGTCAGGGGCTTCTTTTATTACTATCATTCATGAATAATGCAGGTTCAATTATAATGATAATTAATTACATTTTATGTTGCTGTACAAGGTTATAAAATCATTATAAATTATAGGAATGATATATAAATTATAATGTTAAAAGTCAGTATATGGAATAAGGATGTAAGTGTGACAAGAAGAAGAAAGGTATTCACTTTTTCTTGTGTCCAGAATATATTCCACTTTGCCCATTATCTTTTTCTTTTCCCCTTTGGGGACAATGCCCTAGAGATACACTTGGCATAGAACTTACTTGTTTTCTGAAATAAGGGAGAAAAGACCTCAAACTAATTTTTGTTTTCCTTTGAATCTTTTTTCTTCCTTTCTAACACATCACACATCAAAAGGGTACTTTTGCTACTCCTTGGGGACAGAAAAAAAATGCACCCAAATCATTGTTTTAGTCATTATGGTTGGGTGCTTGCTTTGTGTCTGCTGCAGTTTACAAGTCTAATGATGAATGATATGTTTTCTCCAAAATAGATGTCCTCCCCCAACAAATTGGAACATGATCTACAGATATCTTCTTTAGAAAATGTGACGTGGTGAACAGAAAGGAGGGATGAAGATGGTTTTTGTCTTTTCTAATCAAATATTCTGACTAGGAAGAAATTTTCATAGGATGAAGAAATTTATATCTCTTTCTAAAACACAAAGTCTAATCAATAGTTAAATAAATGAATAAATAATTTGTCTTTAAATAGCACTTTGTACTTTCACAGATCTTATCTCATTTGATTCTCACAACATATTAACTCCATTTGCTAAATGGAGAAATTTAGCAGGCCAAGAGAAGTGATACAATTCACTTAGGTCATTTACATAGTGGCAAGACTAGGGATATAGCACAGGTCCAAGTTTATTAAGTCTGCACATGGCACAAAGGTAGGAAGGAAAGCTCACATAAATGACAGACAAAAGTCAAAAACAAATGATCTTCTAATGAAATCCCCTTCATTTTAAAGCTTAAAAAAATGAGTTTCTGAGAAGTTTGTTTTATTTGCAATTTGTATAAGTGTTAAAATTGTCATCAGCATTTGAACTCAGCTCTACCTGAGTTCGAATACAGTAATCTCTTTATATTCCACATTTCCTCCAAGAAAAGGTTTGATTTGAAAGATTTGAAAGATTTTTTAAAAATATATTTAAAAGGATACAGTTGGTCAGATTTAAGTTTGCATCACTTTATCCTGAAAGGTCTGTAGAAGATGCTGTGTCAACTTTGATAAGAAAAATTCCCCAGAACTGCTCTAAAGTGGAATAATAGCTTACTTGTTACCTGAAGTCTTCACACAAAAGCTGGATGACTACTTGTCTAAGATATAATAGACAGGAAAAGGAAATAAATATTTATATATCACCTATTATATCACCATTATATACATCTATTTATCAGTTCTTTCTCTAAATACAGATAGCATCTTTCTTCATATATTCTTTATAGTTCACTTGGCTATTTGTAATAATTGAAATGAATTAGTCATTCAAAGTTGTCCTCAAAATAATATTGTTGTGATTATATATGATGTTCTTTTGGTTCTGCTCATTTCACTTTACATTATTTCATATGAGTCTATGTTTTTTCCAATATCATTGAAAACATCATTTTTATAGCGCTGTAGAATTGCAATCATATACTTGAACTTGTTCAGCCATTTCCCAATGAGTATCCCAGTAATTTTCATCTCTTTGTCACCACACCTGAATTTCCCAGAATCACACAGTCAATATATGTCAAAGGTAAGACTTGAACGCAAATCAGATTGGCTCTGAGGATAGCTTTCTATTCCAGAAAATAAAGAAAAATTCAGTTCTAACCCAGGAATACCAAAGTGGCAAAAGATGTGGAGAAAAGTACACCAACAAACTCAGGTTTAAGGAAGGGAGTTAAGAAAATAAATGCCTCAGTCAATTGTCATATAAAATTTTAAGTCCCTTTTGATTTCAAATCTGGACACATCTGTTGATAATTCAGATCACATCTGCAAATTGATAGGTTCTGAAACCTCTGAACTAAAATGTGCAAATATCCCAATACCTTGGTTTTGTATTTCAGAGCTTGGAGAAACACTGACTATATTACTGAGTTTATACTTTCTTAATGGAGAATGACAGGGTTTTATAGGTCATTTTTTAAAAATAGTTTTAGAGATAGCACATCCAAAAAGCTTAGTTGAAACTGTATTAATGATAAACCTACGAGTCTGGGTTTCACCTTTTAAGCAGTTCACTGGGGCATGTCCCATACTCATCTGAAATTATTTACTAGGTCTAGTGGAATAAATAGGAGATCATATATATGAAAGGTTTAAGCATTGAGACCCAATAAAAGGAAGCACTGATCCATTTCTGAACACTGCATCATCATATGAGTCACTACAATTGAGAAACTGTGTACCTCTGCACTGAAAAAAAAAAATATGGTTCTCTATGAATCAACTATGTTATAAATTCTCACCCTAAGAATAACAAAATTTCATTACTACCTACAGATTTGCTAATGTTTGCTAATAAGCAATATTGCTATTTACTGAAAAGGGGCTCACTTGATTAATAGGCTATTGCCTGCCTTATTTCTTCTCATGTATTCTTTTATGCACCTCTCCTATAATTATTAAAAGAGAATTAATAGAATTAGAAAATGGATAAGTTGCCTCAGGAAAAAATTATTGGTACAGGAGAAAGAATAATAAGTGACACAATAAGTGGTTTAAGATGTTCAAAATACTTTGGACATTAGGTCCATCCGGTCATCTAATCTGTGAGTCAAGTTGCGTAGGTATTATGTTTTCCACTTTTCAGATTAGGAAACTGATGTGGAGAGAAGTTAAATTGTTTTCCCAAATTCACATAGATTAGATCACAGGATTAGTGATTAATGGTTAATGAGATCTTACAGGTCTTCCAACTCAACCTCTTCAATTTACTGAAAAGGAGACTGAGCCTTACATAAGTTCAGTAGTTTGTTTAGAGTCACAGAGACCCAAGTACCAAAATGGGATTTAAATCTAGTTCCTTTGACTTCAGAGTCAGTACTCTTTCTCCTATACTACACTGCAGTTTTAGTAAGAGTCAAACCCAGAGTCCAATACTCTAACCACTACAAAATATCATCTCTCACTGGATTGTAAGTCAGAATGCTGACTCTGCTATTAACAAGTTGTGTAACTTTGGTCAAATTATATTACATTTCTAGGTCTTATTTTCATTTACAAAATGGTGGTAGTGATATTGGTGGTGGTGGGTGAGGTTTGACAGAAGGTTGGAGTAGCCAATCTCTGAGGCTATTTCCAGGGCTAACAATCCTAGAAACTAAGAAGTATAGTCATCATGAGAAAAGGTGATGCAATAGGTCTCAGCATAATTTACTAAGTACCACTATGTGCAAATATAGCTGTACTAGGTCCTGAGGGTGCTAGCATTGTTATTAGAGAAGCTTGTCAGCACCATGGATAGTGGAAGCCACAGAGCTGGCAATAAGTGAGCTCTGTCAGCACCATGGTTATGGGAAGCAATGGACCTGGCATCATCTAGGGGTATCTCTGCTGCCATACCTGTGGGATGACAGTAAGTAGCTGGGAAATTTGAGTGTGAGGAAGGATGGTAGCTGCTGGTAGATAATTAGGTTGGCCAACTTGGTACTTTAAAGTGGCTAGGATTACCTGAGTTAGAATCTGAGAAAAACCAATAATGCAACTTTCTTTTCTCACTTTATGTATACACATAGATATTTCAGTATTTTCAGTTACATACCTTTTCTTTATTATTACACTCTCCTCAAGAGGCCATGCCACAGTTCTGCCTTATTGGTTGACACTGTCTTATAACAAGGTCCTTTGGGTAATTCAATAACTAATGCCTCTGGATCAGATCCAAGCCAGATCTTTCCTGTACAGAATATTATAGTGAGGGAACAGTATTTTTAAGCAGATGTTCTTCATCCCACCACTCCTCAATCATATAGAGAGCCCTTGGGAAGCCCTTAGATTACCAGATGGTTTTTTTGTCCTTTGTTCTCAAAGAGAACCATGGCATCAGGGAGATGATGCCATAACATGTAAGTAAAATGGATTTAAATGAGGGAGGGCTGTGCCAGGTCACCAGTCTCACTTTCCACTCCAGAGCCATCTGGACCCAGTGGTAAGATATAGATCAGGATGCCCTGGATGCAGTGGGAGACTATGGCTTTTTTATGCTAAGGTCTTTAAACAGGTCTCAGTTTGATTGAAGCAATGCTCAATCAGTGATAATGGCCAGGTTAAAAAATGAGGCAGAGAATGGCCTCTTTCACCTAGTTAAAAAAAAAATCATTCTGGGAGGGAGAGACTCTCAGGGTTTCTGGCCAAATTTATATTCACTCTGAGTCAATCAGAGCCCAAACAATGACCAAGTGGATTTTACCCTGGGACATATTGTTGGTCAATCAATAGTATAAAGTCCTGGAGGTAAAGTCAGAAATTCGAATCTGGAATCAGATATTCAAGTGTAACTCTTTTTTTTTTTTTTTTAGTGGAAAGAAAGTGTTATCTTTTTTTAAAAAAATATATTTTAATAGTTTTTATTTACAAGTTATATGCATGAGTAATTTTACAACATTGACAATTGCCAAACCTTTTGTTCTAATTTTTCCCCTCCTTCCCTCACCCCTTCCCCCAGATGGCAGGTTGACTAATACATGTTACATATGTTAAAGTATAAATTAAATACAATATATGTTTACATGTCCAAACAGTGGTTTTGCTGTACAAAAAGAATCGGACTTTGAAATATTGTATAATTAGCCTGTGAAGGAAATCCAAAATGCAGGCGGACAAAATTAGAGGGATTGGGAATTCTATATATATTCTATATGTAGTGGTTCATAATCATCTCCCAGAGTTCTTTCACTGGGTGTAGCTGGTTCAGTTCATTACTGCTCTATTGGAACTGATTTGGTTCATCTCATTGTTGAAAATGGCCACATCCCACCTCTTTTTGTTGTAGCTAGAAACTGGAAGTTGAATGGATGTCCATCAATTGGAGAATGGTTGGGTAAATTGTGGTATATGAATGTTATGGAATATTATTGTTCTGTAAGAAATGACCATCAGGATGAATACAGAAAGGTTTGGAGATACCTGCATGAACTGATGCTGAGTGAAATGAGCAGAACCAGAAGATCACTGTACACTTCAACAACAATACTGTATGAAGATGTATTCTGATGGAAGTGGAAATCTTCAACAAAGAGAAGATCTAATTCAGTTCCAATTGATTAATGATGGACAGAAACAACTACACCCAGAGAAGGAACACTGGGAAATAAGTGTGAACTGTTAGCACTACTGTCTATCTACCCAGGTTACTTATACCTTCGGAATCCAATACTTAACGTGCAACAAGAAAATTGGATTTACACACATATATTGTATCTAGGTTATACTATAACACATGTAAAATGTGTGGGATTGCCTGTCATCTCGGGGAAGGAATAGAGGGAAGGAGGGGGAAATTTAGAAAAATGAATACAAGGGATAATATTATAAAAAAATATTCATGCATATATACTGTCAAAAAATTATAGTTATAAAATTAATTTATTAAAAAAAGAAAAGAAAATGGCCACATCCATCAGAATCGATCATCATATAATATTGTTGTTGAAGTATACAACGATTTCCTGTTCTAAGCAGTGTAACTCTTGAAAAATGTTTTTAATGTACTAGTGTTATTTGTAGAATGGCATCCCCGCTTAGGGTTGCTGTGAAGATTGAATGAGGTAATAGATGCAAAATGCTTTGTAAACAACTAAAACTACTTACACACTAGCTATTACTGCTTATTGTTTTTAACTAAAGAACTTCATTAAAGAAGAATTTTGATAACCAAATAAAGAGGTATTGCTGATCCAATAATAGATTATTTCCTTAGAATCAGTATAGAAATACAATTAACCAGACACTCATCATACACCTTTTCCATCATCTAGAATCTATCCTTCCAATTCTTTTTCCCCATTCACTTCTTACACAGTTGATGGCTCAACTGTACTTTCTTGGGAGGGGATGAAAGAGAAAGAAAAGCAAAAAGGAAGAAAAGGAAGAACAAGTTTACTACTTGCTAGGGACTTTGAAAGAGGCTGCTAATTCTTTTATGGATTTCATTTCTCCCATCCTCATAATGATGTTGTTGCCAATAACTGGAGCTCACATTAATATAGCAAGTTTGAGATAATACACTTTATTTGCACCAAACATTTTTGAGATAAGTAATATTTGTACTATTATCTCTACTTTTTGGATCAGAAAATTGAGGCTTTTAGAACTGAAGTGATTTGCCCAAAGTGGCTAAACTAGTAAGTATTGAATTTGCTATTAGAATTCAAATCTCTTGATTCAAAATCCAGTGGTCTTTGTTGAGAAAGAGTCCCACAGCATTAGTGATAGTAGCCATTTGGAATGTCACTTTAAAAAGAGGTTCTTATCTTTAGAGAGTTTGCACACAATTTTCAAGCTGTCTAAATTCAAGGCTCAGCATACCCCACCCTGCCTGCCCTAATTACACAGAGTTCCAAAACAAATTAAGTATAAATAATAGCAAATTCTTCATTTTAAAGGATGGCTGGGGAGGGGGGAAGAGGAGAGAGAAGAGGAAATACCAATGAAATCTAGATGATTTTAAAAACTAGTTATCCATTAAAATCTCTTTTAAGTGATAACAATGGCTATGATAACAATTGTAAAAATGATAAATACAGTACCACCAGCTCTAGCCAGATCTGAAAGTCATCAAAAGCCAGAGTAGTATAGGAGGTATGAAGAGACATTGGGACAGAGTTGAGAAATAGGCCTTTTTAACTAAGGTGGAAGGCACAGATGGTATGTGTGTATGTATATATGTGTGTGTGTATGTGTGTTTGTGTGTGTTCTTCATAGGAGTAAGCATACTTTAAAAAATATTATAAAAACACAAAGTTGCCAAGTATGCGAAGCTTGCCACCTGATTAAAGTCCCCAGAGAATTTAAAGACTAGGGAAAAACAATTCCCAATGAAAAAACTGCTGGATCAGTTAGTTAAAATTGGTGGAGAAATGGCTGGAGGGAGGTCGGAGGTAAGTCATTACTGATGGTGTGAGCTGGAAAGGTGCCAAGGATAAGGGGAATATTCAAGAGGTACAGTGAGCAAAATGATAGGGCAAAGATGCTCTGCAGTTCCATTGTCCAATAAACACACTCAGCTGTTCTGCCAGTAAGGAAGATTTATTTCTACAGCGGAAAAGGTGGGGGTGGGGGGAGAAAATGAAGCCTGGGGTTCTTTTTTTATGCTAAATGTTTCCAACCAAAAGCTAACAGTCCTGAATTCAGCAGTACACATCTTCTCTTCATCACAGGTCACTGTAATAGGAACCCCAGTTCAGTAATATGATGAGATGGAAAAAATTTAAAAATCTTTTTTCCAAATACGTGTGATGACTATAGTTCCATACCCCAAAAGACAACCCAGTGAATCACAGGAAATAAGATTTTGTCTTTTTTTTTCTTCCAGTTTCAGATAAAGATTTTTGCTCACTCTCTCTTACTTCCACCTAGCTTTTCTGTGTTTGCATAAAGAGAGGGAGAGAGTCAGACAAAGAAAGAAAGAGAGATTCAGACAGATGTAATAGAGAAAGAGAGAGACAGAGAGAGACAGAGAGAGAGACAGAGAGACAGAGAGAGACAGAGAGAGAGAGACAGAGAGAGACAGAGACAGACAGAAAGAGAGAGAGAGAGAGAGAGAGAGAGAGAGAATGCACGATAAATTAAACTGAAGATGTTTTACCTCCTAAGGTTTCCTAACAATTAACTAGTATAACTCCTCATTTAATAGATGTGAAAACTGAGACCCAGAGGCAAGGAATGACTTGAATAAAGTGACACAAATAATAAATAGCAGAAATTTCAGCTCAAGTTTTCTGAACCCAAAATTAGTAAATTAATTTAACAGTCTCTTCAATGTATGAAGTTATTTGAGTTGTTATAGTAGACACTATTCTCTCTGTCTAAATAATTAAGTTCTATGGAGGTGATAGGGTACAGTTTCTAGGGGAAATATAGCAATAATTCTAAGGTCCCTTGACCTTAGAGTGTTATAGTTCTAACAATATGTCAATGATTGTAAAAGTCTTCTGGTCTAGGAATATAATATTTCTTCCCTCACACTTTAAGGAAGATATATCAATTATCCCGAGGGCCCCTTAACTTAGGGTGCTTTTGCTCTAACAATCAAAGTTTTCTGGCTTTAGAATGGTCCCACATACATTACTGACTGTCAGATAGATAATCTGTCAGTCAGTGATAACCAAGTTCCTGAGACAATAGTTAATAGACCACCTTTCAAACCTATCTTTAAGCCTTGGTAATAAGTAATATGAAATTCTGATCTAACCTTGCCCTATAAATCTATCTTCTTTTCCTTGGTTCTTTGCTTTTGGAACTTAGCCCACTTCAACTGGCATTAAAATTACAATAAACTTTGCTTCATGACTTGGAGACGGGTTCAAGTCTGAAAATTCTTTTGAGATACTCACAACATTGGTCTGTAACCCCAACCTTTTGGGATCCCTTCTGAACCTCAAGAAAGGCATTTGTTGTTAAATCATTTTTCATTTGAATCCAACTCTCTACAGTTGCCCCATTTTGGGGTTTTCTAGGCAAAGACGATGGAGTAGTTTGCCCCTCATTTTACAGATGAGGAACCTGAGGTAAATAGGTTAAGTGACTTGGCCAAGATCACATAGTAAGTGTCTGAGGTCAGATTTGAATTCAGGAAGATGAGTAACTCATTTTCCCTGCCTCCAGGGACAGGCAGCATTCTAATCATTGTACCTGGCTGCCCCTTTGCATCACCTAGCTAGGCCATGAGACTTATTTTTATCACTGTAGTCTAGTAAAGCATCTGGCTTTATAAAGTAAATTCTTAATAAATGTCTGTTGAATGATTTATATCTGTATCCCTAGAATATCCAAATATCTCAGGTTGACCAATCACAAAATGGTTTACTAATGGGCCTCCAAACTTACATTTTATCCTGTCCTAGTCTTTTCTTTTTATTCCCAGAGAGAAGAGATTCAGGATCTCTGACTAACACAAACTCTGTCCTCAACCTCCTTAAATCTACTCCCCTCTTATTAAAAGGTTATTCTAATAAACTACATTACACAAAAGTCCCTTTCAAATACTTCATGTGAGGTGAACAGAAAGATAGTCTCTCTAAACCTGTTTTAAACTCTTGACAAGGACAGGGGTAGATTGGAAAACCTCTTAAATTTGAGATCTTGCAAGGAAAAAGATATGGGTTTCTTGAATAGGATTCTTGTTCCATAGGGGTCATTTAGGTACCTTAACTATATTTTTACTTCTTTTTTGAAGGAGGGACATATAAAAAGTATGGGATTTAGATGCTGCTCTGGGATTTTAAATTAGCTTAATTCAATTCAACAAGCATATATTACACATCCACTTTGTTAAACTAGGAATGATAAAATCTTGAATATTGTTTTGGATCAAGAGAAACTAAAGTATTGATCCCAGAGACAAGTAGACAGAAGGTTCTGATAGAGATCAGTTTAGCTCCATGGTCCCACCCTTTGGGGAGGTGGTACAGTCTGAAATCCAAATTATGTTAAACTCCTGAGACGCACTCTCTGTAGGGGTCTCCAGCAGTCTCACCTTGTTATTTCCTGTCAGGAATCCCAGTCATGTCCTTGAGGTTAAATTTTCCCTATGAAACCTACTTGTGGGCAGCTTCTACTTTCCTTTGGGTCAGTCCATCATGGCACTCTACCTCATGGTGTCTTTCTCCTTACCCTCCCCCATGCCATGCGGAATCTCTCCTATTTCCACTGCCCACCTCTCCTCACCACTAACTAACTCTTTTAGGATGCTAAGTCCCTTTCAGGATTTAGCCTGCCAGCTAAGGGCATGTCCCAACTTAATGGAATGCTCTTTTTCTACTGGGTAATTCTGAGTTCTACTGAAGAAATAATTTTTCACATGCTCTCCCAACTCTATGTCATTTATTATACCTGATTTTTATTGTATCCCTTCATTTTGCCTGCAACCTGTTTCTCTAAATAACTCTACCTTTTGCCAAAGAGAATGGCCATTGTGAATTCTTCACATGACTGAACCACAACTTTTGGTCCCTGCTCTCATTTGGTGACAAACTCCACATCATAGATCATATCAGGGACACCAAAGCAAAAATTTAAAATATTGTGCCTTATATAAAAGAATTTATATTCTCTTGGAAGAGAGGTCAACATGTATACAAATAAGTAATTATAAGATAACTTCTATGAGGATGCAGGGAGTGACCTGGATAGGGAGGAATACAGAATGGCTTAGTGTAGGAGGTTGTGCTTTTGCTGTGGCTTTGAAAAAAGGTAAGGATTCTAAAAGGTGGAGCTGAAGAGAGAGCATTCCATCAAGATGGTCAGCCTGGACAATGGCACAAGGATAGGAGATGGGATTTCATTTATGGGGCACAGAATGTAGGTCAATTTGGATGGAAGGCAGAATTAATTAAGGGAAGTAATGAGAAAAGAATCAGGAAGGAAGTAGGAGTCAGAGTTTGAAAGACTTAAATGTATAACAAAGGAGTTTGTAGTTGATTCTAGTTTCAATAAAGAGCCATTAAAATTTCTTGAGCCAAGGGAGTGACTACTCAGTCAAGGTACATTAAGTAGTCAGACTTTCAGTAAGCATTCCATCTCTCTGAGATTTACTTTGTCTTCCAGATATAGATAAAAACACTTATAACTCTATATTCCACTTATGACCACACAGTTCTATCCAAGGATTTTCTTTAAAATTATGCCCACATGAAACATGGACTAAGCTAGGTTGGCCCTTTTATTGATTTATTATTCTTAAATATTCAAAATCAATCCCTGTTCTTTAAGCTCTAGGCCAATATTTAAAGGATAATAAAACTATCAATGGTTGGTTGGGGAATTAGTGCTTGAGCACCTTAAGGCAATCAAGTCCCAAGTTCTCTTAAAATCCCCCAAATCCCCATTCATCTATCAATCAGTTAGTCAATAAACCAAGATTTATTAAAATATCCTCTTTGTTATAGGAATTGTTCTAGTTTCTGGGAATACAAAGACAAAATACAAAACAATTATTGCTCTCAAGGGGCTAATGGCCCAAAGCTATGGGTAGTTCAAGGATATGGATAATCTGATCTGAAATCTGTAAGAGTATTTTAAATTCTAAGGGAATGGCTTAGTAGTGTAGGCCTGAGAAGACACCAGAACTCTTTCAGCTTAGAAACAATAATTCACATTTCCATAGCACTTTTTTCTTTTAATGTTAAATATTTTTATTTTCCCTAGTTACAAGTAAAGAAATTTTTTACATCTGTTTTTAAATTTTTGAGTTCCTGATTCTTTCCCTTCCTTTCCCACCTGAATGGGACCAGGTGAAGATTTCTCAAAAAGCCTATGAAAAAGAATAAGTCAGACCCTAAGCCTGCAGGCCTATCATGTGATCTCTATTCCCAGAGGTTTGTAGGGCAGGAAGGTCAGGCTCTAGGCCCAAGCTGAAGAAAGTCACATGATCCCTATGACAGGGGTGAACCCTGAAACTGTCCTCCTAGACTTTTGGGGTGAGCTCTGAAACTCTCCTCTGGCAGAGACCCACCCTTCAGAGCAGTTAAGAGTTTTCATTAAGATTAGCCCAGGACCACTCCCTACTTAGCTTGAACTTAAGTGGTCTCATTCAGCTGGAGATCTGGACCTGATTTAACTTAAGTGGTATCCTTCAACTGAAAATCTAGGCCTGGGGGCAGTGACAATATTGAAAGAATTTTATTCAATGGAAGCCCTAGACTTCTTCTAAAATGACCATTTTGAACTCCAGATCTTTGCAGAAGTCCAAACTAGGATTATGCTTTGCCAAGGGACCTTTCCTCTTGGCACAGCTGCTTGCCAGGATTATTGCCTGCTGTGAAGAGACAGTCTATCTCAGACTATCTTAGTGATAGCCTGTATTTCTCTGCTAGGACCTTGCCACTGAGGAGTCTGTCTTCCTTAGCAAAGCTGGCTTCTCAGTGCCAATAAACTAGCCTTTTGCCAGTCAGACTTTTTGCGTTCGTGAATTCTTTCACATTGGACCTATGTGTCTCTGATCAGAGGTTATTCCCCCCCAAATGTCACTGCCACTAACCACATCACCTATTCCCAGAGGTCTATAGAGTAGGAAAGGTCAGACCCTAAATCTAAGATCCAGGAAGTGACATGACCCACAGGAAATGTTATACCACAGTTTCCTTGAATTGTTCTGCCTCAGATTCCCTGAATTCTACCTCAGTTTCCTTGAATTGTTCTGCCTCAGTCCCCTTGGTTGCAACATCCTGACCATTGGGACTGATATAACTTAGGGCTGGCTACTCTAAGGTCCTAAACTGTAAATGTTTAATCTCAGATAGGGGGGAGATCTTCTATTTCAGACATCCTGGCTCCTGGTTTTCCCAATTTATCAGAATGTCCAGTACTCTCTGCCTTCTGCCTTTGTTCTCCCTTTATATAAAGTCCTATAAAAAACCTCTGGAATCTCATATTCGATACTGAATACTTTGAGATGTGAATCCAATTCAGTCAATTAATTAAACTCTCCAATAAATAAAATTTTAAAAACTCTCTAATCTCTATCTTGCCTCAGTTTCTCTGGCATTACAGAAGTAGATAACATTGCTGATCATTGGTCAATGGTTTTTCAGTCCTTACAATGAAAAGACTTTGATCTTTGCTGTTTAACCATATTCACTATTTCTGGCTCACTAGCTCACTAATGGGAGCTGAGAGGCTCTGTGTCTGCTCAGCTGGAGTGCTTGGGCTTCTCCTTGAAAATATTGAATAAATGCTTCCTCTTTGTATCTGAAGATGCCTCTTCAATTTGGCTAAGGGGATCTAGTACCCATCCAACACACACCCCATCAAGAAGGTCTATGTAAAGTGGGGCAAAACATTTCCACAAAAGTTATGTTGCAAAAGAAATCATAGATATCCCTCCTTCACCAAGCTCAGAAAAAAAAAAAAAAAAGAAAAGAAAAGAAAAAAAAAAGTTTAAAAAGTATGCTTCAGTCTGAATTCAGATATAATTAGTTCTTTCTCTGGGTATGGATAGCATTTTTCTTCAGAGTAATCTTGGATCATTGTATTGGTGAAAATAGCAAAGTCATTCAAAGTTGATCATCCCATAGCATTGTTATTACTTTGTACAAGGTACATGTTACTTTGGTTGAGCTCATGGGGGACTTTCCAGGTTTTTTCTGGTAGAGTCCTTTCTTATAGAACAATTATAGTCCTTCATAATCCCATAGACAATTTTTTCAGCTATTCCCCAATCTATGGGCATCCCCTGAATTTTCAATTCTTGGCCCTGAGAAAAGAGCTGCTACAAATACTTTTATCATATAGGTTCTTTTCCTTTTTTAAAAAATCTTTTCCAGGGTTCATGTCTAGTAGTTGTACTGTTAGGTCAAAAGATAGGCAAGATTTTACAATCCTTTGTGCATAGATCATATAGTTTGATAACAGCAATTGGGGAGTGGTATTTTTTTTATATGTAAATTTGACTCAGTTCCCTATTCAATTGAAAAATGAGGGCTTCATCAGAGAAATTTGCTTCAAATTTCTTTTCATAACTACTACTGCTAACTATATTTTCCTTCCTGTTTATTCTATTTTCCCTTTCTTTTCACCCTATCCCTCCTCAAAAGTGTGTTGCTTCTGACCAGCCCCTCCCCCAATGTACTCTCTCTTCTATCATTCACTCCTCTTCTCATATCCCCTTTTTTTCTTCTATTTTCATGCAGGGTGAAATAGATTTCTATATCCATATAGATTTATATATGTTACTTCCTTTTTGAACCAATTTTGATGAGAATAAAACTCACTCCCCTTTCCTTCCCCCCTTTTCCCTTGAGTATAAAAATTTTTCATTCCTCTTTTATGACACTCTATTTCTCCCTTTCCCTTTCTGTCTTATGCCTTGGTTTTATTTTATTTTTTAGATATTATTTTATATTTAACTCACATCCACACCCTCTGCCTATATATACTCCTATATATAATACTGCCTATATATACTTCTAAGTACCATAATAATGAGAAAGTTCTTATAAGTTACAAATATCATCTTCCCATGTAGGAATGTAAACAGATAAACCTTGTTAAGTCCCCTATGATTTCATTTTCCTGATTACTTCCTTATGCTTTTCCTGAGTCCTGTATTTGAAAAAAAAAAATCAAATTTTCCATTTGGTTCTGGTCTTTTCTTCACAAATTCTTGAAAATCCTCTATTTTATTGAATATCCACCTTCTTTCCTGAAAGATTATACTTAGTTTTTCTGGGTGATTCTTGTTGTAATCCTAGTTCCATTGCTCTCTAGAATATCATACTCTGTGCTCTCCAATTTTTTTCCCCCTTTCCAATTCTTTAATGTAGAAGCTGTTAAATCTTATGTTACCCTGACCATGGCTCCACTATACTTTAATTGTTTCTTTGTAAATGCTTGCAATATTTTCTCCTTAACCTGTGAGTCCCAGAATTTGACAAAAATATTCCTTAGACTTTTCATTTTGGGATTTCTTTCAGGAAGTGATTAGTGGATTATTTTAATTTCTATTTTACTCTTTGGTTCTGGAATATCAGGACAGTTTTCTTTGATAATTTCTCAAAATATAAACAGGCTCTTTTTTTGATTATGACTTTCAGGTAGACCAATAATTTAAAAATTATCTCTCTTGGATCTATGTTTTTTTTCAGATCAGTTGTTTTTCCTAAGAGATATTTCACTTATTTTTTCTATTTGCTTTTCATTCTTTTGAATTTGTTTTGTTTCTTGATTTCTCATAATCATTAGTTTACATTTGTTCAATGCTAACTTTTAAGGAATTATTTTCCTCAGTGGGCTTTTGTACCTCCTTTCCCAATTGTCCAGTTTTGCTTTTTAAGGCATTCTTTTCCCCATTAGTTTTTTGCATTTCCTTTTGCATTACTTTCATTTCTCTTACCAATTTTTTCCTCTTTCTCTCTTACTTGATTTAAAAATTTCCTTTTGGGTTTTTCTGTGGACTAAAATTAGTTCTTATTTTTTTGGAGGAGGCTTTGAATGTAGGAGTTTTGATTTTGTTATCATCTTCTGAATATGTATTTTAATCTCTTTTCTATGGTTAGAATCTTTTTCTGTTGTTTACTCATTGTACCATCCTATTACTTGGCTTTTAACTTTTTTTTTTTTAAAGGGCTCTGTTTCCATGATGAAGAGTGTACTGTTCCAAGTTTCAGGAGTTTTGTGCAGCTGTATTCAGAGATCCTTTTTAGAGGCTTGTACTATGAGTCAGAACTGCTACCCAATCTGAGTATGGGCAAAGCAGCAGAATAGTACCAAAATATCAGCAAAGAGGCTCCTGCGATCTCCCTCTGGACAGATATTTGTCCTTTGGAATTGTCTTGGATCATTGTCTTGATCAAAGCAGTTAAGTCTTTCAGATTGATCATACTTACAATATTGCTATTACTATGTACAATATTCTCCTGGTTCTGCTTACATCTCTTTATATGATTTCATATATGTCTTGTCAGATTTAATAAAACCATCCTGTTCATTTATTTTTTTTTAATTAAAGCTTTTTATTTTTCAAAACATCTAAATGGACAATTCTTCAACATTAGCCCTTACAAAAATCTTGTGTTCCAATCCCCCCCCCCCTTTCCCCATGCCCTCCCCTACACGGTAAGTAGTCCAATATATGTTAAATATGGTAGAAATATATATTAAATCTAATATATGCATAGATATTTATACAATTATCATGCTGCATAAGAAAAATCAACTCAAACCAGTAAAAAAAAAAAAAAAAAGAAAGAAAGAAAGAGAGAGAAGCAAAATAAAATGCAAGAAAACAACAATAAAAGCAGTGAAAATGCTATGTTGTGATCCACACTCAATTCCCACAGTCCTCTCTCTGGGTATAGATGACTCTTTTCATCACTGAACAATTGGAACTGGTTTGAATCATCTCATTGTTGAAAAGAGCCACATCCATCAGAATTGATCATTGTATGATCTTCTTGTTGCCATGTACAATGATCTCCTGGTTTTGCTCATTTCACTTAGCATCAATTCATATAAGTCTCTCCCAGCCTCTCTGAAATCATCTTGTTGGTCATTTCTTACAGAACAATAATATTCCATAACATTCATGTACAACAATTTATTTAGCCATTCTCCAACTGATGGGCATCCAATAGAATGACATACCACAATGTTTTTGGTCATTCTACAATTGATGAACATTCTCTCAACGTCCAATTCTTAACCACCAGATAAAGAGCTGTTATATATATATATATATATATATATATATATATATATATGTCCTTTTTCCTTTTCTTTGATCTCTTAGGAATACAGATCTAGTAGTGATATTGCTGAAACAAAGGATACATATAGTTTAATATCCCTTTGAGTATGGTTCCAAATTGTTCTCCAGAATAGTTGGACTAGTTCACAACGCTACCAACAATGCATCAGTGACCTGACTTTTCCACAACCCCTCTAGCATTAGTAATTTTTTTCTCTTATGTTTGACCCTCTGATAGGTGTGAGGTGGTATCTCAGAGTGGTTTTAATTTGTATTTCTACAAAAAGTAATGATTTAGAGCATTTTTTCATTGTGACTATTTGATTTCTTTTTCTGAAAAATGCCTGTTCAAATAATTAGCCTACTTCACAATTAGGGAATAATTCTTATTTTTATAAATTTGGCTCAGTTATTTATATAGTGAAGAAATAAAACATTTATCAGAGAAATATATTGTAAAATATTCACCCCGGTTTCCTGTTTTCCTTTTAGTTTTGGTTCCATTAGGTTTATTTGTGCAATGTTTTTTAATTTCTTGTAATCAAAATTATCTTTTATTTCTCATGATCCTCTTTATGTTTTGTTTGATCATAAACTCTTACCTTATTCATAGATCTGATAGAACATTTTCCATGTTATCCTAATTTATTCATGATATCAGTCTTTGTTTCTAAATTATTTGTCTACTTTGACCTTATCTTGGCATATGGTGCAAAGATATTGGTCTAGTTTCTGCCAAACTGCTTTCCAATTTTCCCAGCAATTTTTGTCAAATGTTGAGTTCTCATTCCCCAAAGCTTGGATCTTTGAGTTTCTCATTATCAGATCACTATGCTTGCTACTGTGTGTTTTGTACGTAATTTATTTCATTGATCCACCACTGGATTTCTTAGCTAGTACCAGATTATTCTGATGATTACTGCTTTGTAATGAAATGTGAAATCTGGAACTGCTAGGCATCATTCTTTTACATTTTTTCCCCTTTACTTCTTTGATATTATTGATATTATGCTCTTTGATTAAAAAAATTTAAAAATCAAGTTATTATTATTAAAAGTGAAAATGGTAAATGCACCACCAATAAAGATAAAATCAATGTAATTATTAGGAATCATTTTAAAAATTATATGTCTATAAAAAAGACAGTCTAAGTGAAATGGATGAATATTTATAAAAATATAAACTGTCCAGATTAATAGAATATTATATAATTAGCCAATATCTTATCTATTTTATTTGCCCCTGAAAAGCTCCTAGATTTATTAGTTTAATTTTTTTCCTTTCAATTTTATTAACTCTTTTAATTTTTGGAGAGGGGAGGGAGGAAGATTTCAATTTTAATGTTTAATTGGGGATTTAAAATTTGTTCATTTTCCAATTTTTTCAATTGTATGTCCAATTCATTGATTTAATTTTTCTCTTTTAATGATGTATATATTTGAAGATATAAAATTTCCTCTCAGTATTGTTTTTAGCTGCATCTGATAACTTTTGTTATGTTATCTCCTTGCTCTCTTCTTTTTCTTTCTCTTTCTATCTCTTTCTCTCTGTCTCTCTTTCTCCCTCTCTTTCTCTCTGTCTCTCTCTCTCTTGCTCTCTTTTTCTTTTAATGAGGTAATAGGGGTTAAGTGACTTGCCCGGTGTCACACAGCTAGGAAATGTTCAATGTCTGAGGCCTGAATTTGAATCCAGATTCTCCTGATTTCAGAGCCAGTGCTCTATTCATTTGCGCCATCTGTTTGCCCTACTGTTATTCTCTTTAATGAAATTATAGATTTTTTTTATGATTTATTTTTCAGAATTGGATTATTTAGTTTCCAACTGACTTTTAATGTACATTTCTATTGTCCTTTATTTAATGTAATGTATTGCATTATATCTGAAGAGTGCATTTAAAATAAATGTGAGGTTTTTATGCTTTATAGTTAATTTTTATAAAGATGTTATGTACAGTTGAGAAAAGGTATAATCCTTTCTATTTCCATTCATTTTTTCCCCCAGGGGTCTACCATATGGAATTAGAAAAAAAAATTCTATTTATCTCTGACTTCTTTCTTATTTATTTGATAGTTAGATTTCTTTAGTTCTGAGAAGGGAAAGTTGAGTTCTTTCATTAGTATAGTTAGATTATCTATTTCCTTCTATAATTCATTTAATTTTTCTTTTAGAATTTGGACGTGTGTGTGTGTGTGTTTGTGTGTGTGTGTATGCTATTAGTATTAATTCATTATCTATGCTTTGTTTTTTTTTCAGCAAGATGCAATTTCCCTCCTTATCTTTTAATATTCTGTTTCCCATTCTCATTAGAAGTTATGCTTATTAATTGTATATTTCCCTCCATCCTATTTTCTTTTGTTTTTTTATACTTCTCTTTTTTTATCCTGTCCTTCTAAAATCTGTTTTTGTCTCTTACCATTGTCTTCTTTTATCTTCCTTGCCTTTTGTCACCTGTATTCCCAGCTTTCTCTTATTCCCCATTTCTCCTACTTCCCTGTTAGGCAAGTTAGATTTCTATTACCAGTTAGGTATGTATATGTATTTCTTCTCTTTGAACCAATTTAGATGTGAGTAAAGTCTAAAAATTGCTAACCCTCCATCATTGTTTCTCTCTCAACAATAAAAGCTCTTCCTTGAACGTCTCTTTTACTTGAGATTGCTCTTCTCTCTTTCCCCTTCTTTCACAGCATTCTTTCTTTCTCTTTTTTTTCACCTATCCATTTTTTATATCATTCCAACATAATTAACTTACTTTTTTGCTTTCTTCCCATGTAGGAATCCTTTTAGTTATCTGAATAATGATAAATTTCTTAGAAGTTATGTGCATCATTTTTATATACAGAAATGAAGTTTAAACTCATTGAGTTCCTTATAATTTTTCTTTCACATTTATCTTTTTATGTTTCTCTTGACTTATGTATTTGACAGTTAGATTTTCTATTCAGTTCTGAATTTTCCATCATTAAAACTTGAAAGTTCTCTATTTCATTAAATCCTATTTTTTCCTTTGAAGAATTTTTGCTTAATTTCTTCAGGGTAGATTATTCTTGGTTGCAATTCTATTTCTTTTGCCTTCTGGAAAATAATATTCTGGTTAACCTTTCTCCTTTAATGTAGTAGCTATTAAATCTTATGTGAATGTGATTGTAGCTGAATGGCATTTTGAAGTATTTTTCTGGTTGCTTGAAATAGTTCTTATTTGACTTGGGAGCTCTGGAATTTGGCTCTAATCTTCCTAGGAATGTTAATTTTGGGATCTCTTTCATGTGTTAATTGGTTGATTCTTTCAATTCCTATTTTACCCTCTGGTTCTTGAATACCAGGACAATTTTCCTTGATAATTTTTTGAACTATGATTTTTTTCTTTGTCATGACTTTTAGGCAGAATAATTTTTCACTTACCTCTCCTTCATTCATTTTCCAGGTTAGTTTTTTTTTTTTTAAGTGATGAAATATTTTATAATTTCTTATATATTTTTCATCCTTTTGATTTTTAACTTTCAATAAAGTTTTTATGGAGTTATTAGGTTCTACTTGCCTATTTTTTAAGGAATTATTTTCTTCAGTGCACCTTTGTACTTTTTTTTTTTTTTTTTTCAATTTGATTAGTTCTGCTTTTAGGGAGTTACTTATTTTCACTAGTGAATTTTTGAACTTCTTTTTCCATTTGGCCAATTCTGTTTTTTAAGGTATTATTTTCTTCAAAAATTTTTCCTTTTTTTTAATGAAAGTGCTAATCATCTTTTTTTTTTTTTTTTATAATTGCTTTGTTTTGCTTTCTTTATCTAAAATTTCTCTTACTACTCCTATCTGATTTTGAAAATAATTTTAGTTCTTCCAAAAATTCTCACTGGCCTTGTGTCTTACTCATATTTTATTTTTGAGGCTTCATTTGCTTGATTTCATTGTCTTCTGAGTATGTCTTGTTATAATAGCTACTCTGTTATAACAGTTAAATTTTATGGTCATATTCTTTTTTATTGTTGTTTGCTCATTTTCCTATCCTGTTTCTTGATTTTGAACGTTATATTTTAAAGTTGGACTTTGTTTCTTACGTAAGTGAAAGAGAACTATTATCTCAAGATGCACTGTCTTACTACTTCTGTTTTCAGAGCTAGTTCTGGGGCTGGAGTTGGGGAGAGAGGGTGGTATTAGACATTTTCATTGCTTCCAATGTGATGTGGTCTGAAAAGAGATGTTGTCAGTGTTTTTCTATCCTGCAGTTCTTGTCTATAAAGGGGCCCCGATCCCTTGGGATTACAATTAATTCTACTTTTCAATGTCCTTACTTCTTTGTGATAGGAAATGATACTGTTCCTTGCGATCCTTGATTTCTTCTGACCAAAAGTGATGTTATCCTTAGGGATTCCCTTCTGTCTTGATTGAGAGATGTTTTCCCTCATCCTCTGTTCTTTGAACTATGACCCCAGAGTAGATAGAGACAGAAGAATGGCCAAATAACATCTGGTCTTAAATTAAATCTTAACATAGTGGTCCTTTATAAGTTCTTTCTGGTAACTCAACAGGTCCTCTTACCTTCTTTGTCTTTAGAGCTTCTGAAGCTGCTTTTGTTTCTGTTGCCACTATCTGGTCTCATCACTGGTGTTTCATCCATATGGCTTCAGGTCAGCATACATTCTCATGTCACAGCTCTCTTTTCCTTCCCCCTTCCTAATTGTCACAGGCTGAAAGAATATTTTACAATTGGAACAAAAGGTTTGGCAGTTGTCACTGTTGCAAAATTACCCATGGATATATCTGGTAAATAAAAACCGTAATTAAAAAAAAAAAAAAAAAAAAAAGAATATTTTACTCTGACTTCTTGGCTCAGTCACTCCAAAATTCAATTTGATGCATTATTTTAAAGTTATTTATAGGGGAATATTCAAAGAACTCAGCTTAAAGCTTTTTCTACTCTGCCATCTATATAATACTTTAATGTTTGCTAAACCATTGCTTAGTAACAATGATATGAGGTAGGCAGGATAAGTATTATTAAATTAATTTTATACATTAAAAATTGAGACTCTGGGAAGTTAAATGTATTTACCCACATCTCTCATGAGGAACTATATATACCTAGGTATCTGAATGATAGATAGGTCTAGCACTAGCCACTAAATCATGTCGCTAGTTTGGGTCAGAGTATCTGAATTTGTTTCCTGAGTTTTCTAGATAATTAATGTCTCTTATTGTTTCATTTTTGCAAAATGAAGATATTTCTAAATTAAAATATATATATATATGTATATATATATATATATAATTTTCCCAATAACATTTAAGAATAATTTTTGACATTCATTTTTTTATTTAAAAAACTTGAATTCAAAATTCTTCTTTTTCCTCTCACACATCTTTAAGATGGAAGCAATCTGACATTTTATATATATATATATTAGGAATTTCCATATTAGTCATTTTTGGAAGAAAACTCTAACTAAAAACGGATGCTTTGGTCTGCATTCAGACTTCTGTTCTGTTTCTGGAGGTAGGTAGTATTTTTAATCATGATTCCTTTGGGATTATCTTGGATCATTAGAACAGCTAAATCATTCACAGTTGTTCATGATACAATATTGCTGTTTCTTTGTATAATATTCTCCTTGTTCTGTTCACTTTACACTGCATCAATTTTTGTAAACCTTACCAGATTTTTCTGGAATTATTCTGCACATTGCATTTTATAGCACAATAATATTATATTCCAATCATATAGCACGACTTGTTCAACCATTCCCCAATTGAAGGATATCCCTTCTATTCCCAATTATTTGCCATCACAAAAATACATATCATGAATACTCTTCTACAAATAGCTTTTTTTCCTTTTTAAAAATACCTTTAGGATACATACCTAGTAGTATTATCCAAATCTCTTTCTACCCTCTATATCACAATTCTATGAAATATAGCAGCCAATTTTTTTTGAGATTTAGTTATAGGAGGAAAATGGGATATGGGAAGTGGGAAGTGGGGTAGGGTAAAATAAAAGAGGGCATAGCAGGGGAGGGAATGGTCAGCACCAAAACACTTTTGAGAAGGATAATATGAAAGGAGAGAAAGACTAAATGGGGGAAATTATAGTTAGCAATAGTAATTGTAAAAAGAATTTTGAAGCAAGTTTCTCTGACAAGACCTCATTTCTCAAAGAGGTAACAGAGTCAAATTTGTAAAAAGTAAGAGCCATTCTTCCAAACGATAAATTGATAAATGATCAAAAAAATATGATCTGTGACCAAAGGACTATAAATTAATGCATATCCTTTGATATAATAATACCATTACTAGGCATGAATATCAAAATAAATTTAAAAAAAAAAAAAAAAAAAAGGAAAATGACCTAGATGTAGAGGGCTAGAACTCTGAAAAGGTGTACTTAAGACTCAGTAGGATTGATGAGATAATGATTTTCTAGCTACTATATACTTAGTGTGATACTTAATGTGATGTAATGATGTAATATTCTACATCTGGCCCATGCTCAGTGTGTTGTAGTGAAGTAATTGTACTGAAGTATTTAAGGGCTGAGGGAGGGACACAGAGGTCTCTCAGACACAGCTCTCAGCCACAGATATAAGAGAAGTTACCAGACTCCAGACTCCATCTTTGAACAGTTATGTGGTAGCTCTCCTGCTTCCTTCACTCCCTCACTAAGACCAAGACTTGGGAAGATCCTGAGGTCCTCCAGAGAGCTAGTCCAGACATTACACTATGTATACCAAAAATATTCATAGCAATTCTCTTCTTAGAGCAAAAATATTGGAAATTGAGGGGATGTCCATCAATTAGGGAATGGTTCAATAAACTGTAATGTGTGTTTGTGATAGGATATTATTGTTCTATGGGAAATGATGAACAGGATGCACTGAGGAAAAAGAAAATCTGGTAAGTCCTTCATGAACTCAAGCAAAGTGAAATGTACTGTATAGAAAGTAATAGCAATGTTCTGGGATGACCTACTATAAATTATTTTGCTGCTCTCAGTAGTACAATCAACCATGACTGCTCTGAAGGACTTATGATGAAAAATCCTATCCACAGCCAGAGAAGGAACTGATTGTGTCTGGGTAGAAATTTAAAGCATTCTCTCTCTCTCTCTCTCTTAACTTTAATTTTTCTTGAGGATTTTTATTTTCATTAGGGTGGAATATCTATATTTTCTTTCACAACTTGACTTTTAGGGAAACATTTTGCATAACTTCATGTGTGGTTTCTTAATTATGGGTGGGGATAAGGGGATAAGATAGAGAAACTGAAACTCAAAAATTTTAAAAACACATGTAAAAATAAATTTGTTTTGAATTTAACTGGGGGAAAATATTTTTACTTATTTTATTTTAATTTTTTTTTTTTTGAGGCTGGGGTTAAGTGACTTGCCCAAGGTCACACAGCTAAGAAGTGCTAAGTGTCTGAGACCAGACTTGAACACGGGTCCTCCTGACTTCAGGGCTGGTGCTCTATCCACTGCACCACCTAGCTGCCCCCGGAAAATATTTTTATAAAAGAAAACAAAAGGGGTTATTCTTCCTGTAAAGGGTCACCAAATGATGAGCTTATGCCACCAAATGTTGGGAAGAGCTCTGGACTCCCAAAATATATTGGGTAGTCTCTAGGTGACTAAAGAATCTGTAGGCTTTGACTTTCTCCAAATCAAAAGACAAATATTTATCATTCTGCTAAGAGTGAATTAAATCTATATAGAGCTTTTAGCAAAGAAAAGGGTTTTAGCATTTAACAATAAGGCAGAAGATGTCATTAAGGCATGGCAAATTCTAAATTCCTAGAAAAGGAATTTAGTGGCTTATTATGCCAATGGGCTAATCCTAAAAATGAGTCAAAGTCCTAATAGGCATTAGCAGGGGAATTACAGTAGAGTGGATCTTTTATAGGAGAAATATAACCTCAGGCATTAGCATCAATATTTGGCTTTCTGATTGGATACTACAAACTGTGGTGTCATGATGATTTTGCTAATGCAAGGAACAAAAGGCCTATTTAAGAACAAAAAGTCCACTTAAGGCCTAGGTATTCCTATTAGTGTTCTTCATTGCTTGCTTCAGAGAGAAGTTTGGCTTCCTCATTGTATACAGTAATTCAGGCTCTCTCTGTCTACATCCATCTGGCTATCAAGGACCAAGGATCTCATTGCCACTTGGACACTCAGAATCTCTTTAAATGGAAGACATTATGCTTCTACACCTTTTACTTGACAGAATCATCACCTTTCCTATCCCAATTTTGTTCCCTTATTGCTACTACCTTTCCTCAATCCTAAACTATTACAAAGATCCTTCCCCCTCTTTGGCTCCTTTACAGAATTCTGTGTTTTGTTTAATATTGGTTTATCATGCTAAATGGAAGTTTGGTCTCTCTACTCTAATCACAGAATTCAGGAGAACCGACCTTCTCTCTGTGATTGTTTTTCACTATCATGCTGGACTTTAGCCCATTGCTGGCTTCTCTCCATCCATTGCAATTCAGGAATGGTGTGAGACTTACAGGAAATTCTGTAAGATGTTAAGACCATTCCAGGAATCTGGACCTCTTTTGTGTACTTGCTACTATGGAGGACACAAGAACTATGTGGAGCCTGGATCTTATTCAGAAGAAATCTTTTGTCTAATTGGGAATCCCTATTAAACAATTCCGTTAAACAGGCAATATTTTCATGGAATAATAGCATTTTTCTTGACAGATCAAAGTACTCAATCATATGGTACATAGAATGACTTAAGATGACATTATATACAAGGATCACAGGGACATAATTATACAGCAGGAAGATACCCTAAAGGCCATCTGGTCCAATCCTCTCAGGAAACTGAGACCCATAGAAGTTACATGACTTGGCCAAATAGAGTTAATGGAAAAACTGGAATTCAGGCTTAGTTCATGGGACTCCAGATTCAGTGCTCTTTCAAAATATACCGTGCAGGAATCAGAAATATACAAAAAGAATTAGAGAGGAGAGAGATAACTGGGCTAGCTCTTTAAGGAAGACTTCTTAGATAGATATGAAATGATCCTTGAAGGATGCCTCAAACAAGAAGTAGAGAAGAAAAAGAAGGGCAAGCCAGACATTTTCTTTAAAGGTACAAGGATGGGTGGGAAATATTTGGGGGGAATGGAAGACCTAAGAGATATTTGAAGGCTTATCTTGAAGGGATAAGAAAAAGATTTCATGAAGTGGGAAAAGTGTTACAAATCCAAAGACTCAAAGGAGATGTACCAGTAGCTTACAATGGAAGTAAGGGAACAAACATTTCAGAAATTCTAGGTAACTCTGGAAAGAAAGGATGTCCTTTAAAATTCAGACTTTGATGAAAATTTGAGAAGCCAGCAAACCCTCCTGGCACCTTGCCCGACAGCCGCAGCAATGTGCAGTTGAGTATTCCAGGATCTCATTAGTGCGATGCTCCTATAATTGGCTTTTAATAATTGAATATTTTTTCATCTTTTGACACTTCTTATATATGTGTTTTTAATCCCACTGAATGGCACGCTCTGCTGATATTCAGTGGACCTCTTTTATTAAGTTCCATTCTCCTTAAAATGGAATATTTCTGACTTGGCTTTCCATAAACCCTACAAGGCACCCAGTGGATTCTATGTGTTCAGTAACCAGTTTCTTCACTAAGTATTATGTGTGTTCCTTAATCCAGGGAGAGAGAGAAATAGTTGGGGAAAGCTTTAAATAGAGGCAAAAATCAGTCTGCTGTTTTGCAAAACCCAGAGCATGGTGATTTTCAAGGGGGCTGCTTTCATGGAAGATAAAAGACACAGATCAATGACAGCACTGTCTGAAGGCCAGAGTTTCATCTTATCTTCGAAAAAAAATCAGGAATCAGCGATTCCCAGCTTTTTTCTAGGCTAGATTTGGTTCAAAAAATGTCAGTTGTTCTGAAAGCAATGCAGAATATGCTGTTTATCTGCTGGCAGACCTGCATGTAAAGATACAAACTAATCCATTTGTTTATCAAATTAGATAAGGATATGTTAAGTCACCTTGTTTACCAGGAGAAATAAAGTCTCTCATGTTATGAGAAATAAAACCTTTGACTTGAGTTAGAAAAGCCTTTTATATCCCAGAAAAGATAAGAAAGTTGAGGGTAAGAAAGAAAAAAATCAAAACAGAACACAAACTTATTCATATTCAGCTTTAATTTTAGAGAGAAATCAAAGTTGTATAAAAATGGACCTGGGAAGTTTTGGAGGGGCTCCCAAACAAGAACCATTTACAAAATGTGGTTGCAGAAGAGAAGGGAGCTGGGGGTCTCCAGGAGGTCTGCATTCGCAAGATTGAGGGCAGTAGATGAATTATATTCAAATTTGCTGAATATGAATCATGAATTCTTAGAAGAGAGAAAAGAAATCAGAATCTCCATAGTGAAGCTGATTTTTCATGGTTTGGGACAGAAAAATATAAAATATAGCAGGATGGTATCAAGTGTTAACTATCTTTACAAGTATCATTTAAGACTCAATATTGAACCTATCAACAAGTTCAAGTGTGTCGGTTTGTGGAAAATACACTGAATCTTGCAAGTTTCTGGTGACTTAACATTTAAACATTCACTTCAATTAAGGAAACATTTATGGAACTGCTATTATGTGCCAGATGCTATTCTAACTACTAAGGATATAAAGAATATATAAGGATACATACACAAAGTCTCTGACCTCAAAGAACTTATATTCTGTGTGGAGATAGGGCATGCATATTGATAAGTTTAATACAAGATAAAGACAATAGAGAGATCCAAAGTATTTTAGGAATATTGGAGAAGAGAGAGAAAACTTTCAACTTGGGAATTAAAGGTAGCACCTGAGCTTAGTCTTAAGGGTAGATAGAGTCTGAAAATAAAATTTGTAAGCATGCAAGACATTTCTATATCCTTTTGGATAATATCATATATTTTCTAAATTTAGGATATTTAAGATAATATAAACATAAAATCTTAGAGTAACAAGCAGCCTCAGGGGTCCATTTGGTCCCCAATTAATAAAAACAATAGCTAACAATTACCTAGCATTTTAAAGTTTGCAAAAGGTGGAGCAATTAGGTGGTTCAAGGGATGAAGTTTTATGCTTAGAGTCAGAAAGATGAGTTGTAATCTTTCTTCAGAGATTTACTACCTATGTGATGCTAATCAAGTCACCTAATTACTCTATTTCCTCATTTGTAAAATAGGAAATAACAATAGCAATTGCCAATGAGATAGATGCTACAGTGGTCAGAGCTCTGGGGCTGAAGACCTGAGTTCAAATCAAACACTTCCTAGCTATATGATCCTGGGCAAGTCTTACACTTTACTTCAGTTTCTTCAACTGTAAAATGGGGATAATAATAGCCTCTACCTCTTTAGATTGTTGTGTAGATCTAATGAAATAATATTTATAAAACACTTGACATAGTGTCTAGTATATAGTAGGTGTTATGTCAATGCTTATTTCCTTCTTTCCATTCCCTAGCTCATTGGGTTGTTGGGATGATCAAATGACTTAACACAAGTGAAGTAATCTGCAAATCTCATAGTGCTATATAAATATTAGCTATTATTATAATTCCACAACCCAGAAAAGATAGGTACTATTATCCCCATTTCACAGATGGGAAAATGGAAACATTAAGGTGTTAAGTTAATCTTTGATTATCCAACGTTACATAGTTAGTCTGAGAAAGGTTTTGAACTCATCTTTCTGAATCCAAACCTAAGATTCTGTTCATTATGCCACATTGTTCCTATGGCATGAATTCCCTCTATAACTTTAATGAAAGACTATGTAGCTGAGATTAAGGAAATCAAATGATAAAATTGCTGTCCCAGGAGATATCTGCTTTCATTATAGGACAAAATTTAAGTTGTAGGAAGTTCTTTCTTGATTTTAAGCCTAGTTTTAGGCTAAAACTGACCTAAGGAGCAAAGGATTAAGGGACAGCTTGGTAGTTCTTTCCTAGATTTAATTTCTTTTTCTTGACTCCAAAGAGCAGAACAAGATGACTAAATTCACATCCAGGAGAATGCCTGCTCTTTGGAGCCACACAAATAAGCCCCATCTGTCCAAAATTTAGAAAAAAGAGCTATCATGGCCCCTTAGTCTTCTCTTCTTTAGATTAGAGAACCATGCCCACTGATGTTCTCATGATACTTCATTCGAAGTTGTAGTAAGATCCTTACAAAACAGGATCTGAATTTTGTTTCTGTCTTGAATGAGCATGAAAAAAATTGAATTCCCCCCCCCCCCCCCCCCCCAGGGATTAGTATCCTCCTATTTGACCAATTTCAGAATATTTATTGTGGACTAGAGTCCCAAGCAGTTGTTCTTAAACTCAGTGCTTTAGTTTTCTATAATATCTATCAGGGGTTATAGGGAAATCTACTCTAGGAAGTTGCTGAACAAGTAAGTCTACGTGAAGAATAATTTCTTCTTGTGTGCATGGCATTCTTTTTTAAAAATGAAGCTGGATGATTGAACTATTTCTATGAAGCACGAGCCTAAATATCCACCAGATATGTACTCACAGCCTCCTTACATGGTTGTCTTTAGAACACTCTGGGAAGCTTGAATGTATTATCAAAAAGATAGAGAGATGCTTGGCATCTGGAGTTTAAAAGCAATTATCAATACACACAATTGTGCTAATTCAAGCCAAATTAGACTCAGAACAGGGAAGAAAGAGGACAAAAAAATTCTAAGTCTTCTTAAAACTGTTCTGAATGTTTAACCTAGTCTAAATGATGCATCTTCCACAAAGCCTCCGTTATTACCCCAGCCAGAAATCTTCTCCCTTCTTGGAACTCTCAAGGACTTTCTCTCATCACATGACACAAATAGCTGTCATACAAAGTAGGCTTTCTCCCCCCACCCTTACTAGTTATTAAGTTTTGTTAGACAAGAAACCTGTGTCATGCATCTTTTTTCTCCTCTCAGTGCTGGTAAATACAGTATTTGAAGAATGAATGATTGAACAGCCCCACCAGCATCACATACTTTACCTTTTTATGATTTGAGGAATATTTGCTCTTTTCCCATTCAAAACATTGTCTACCCAGGGATCAGAGATGACTAAATTTTGCCATTTGTGACTGATTAAAGTGGGATTAAATTATTTTGGGATATTAAAAAGCACATATATTCTATTACACTAACATTTTCAGGTATTTTGATCCTCAGGATGAATTTGTTCTTTGGGTCCTTTAGATTGAGACACAAAAGTTCAAGCTCAAGGACTTCCATGTAGTGGGTATTTAATAGATTCCAAATGAATAAAAGTGTTAATTATCAATAAAAACCCGATAGGAAAAGGTCACTTCCAGGGAGGAAGACATAGGTATTTTGATTCAATGGGGAAGCTTTTGACAACTATAGTCACATAGGTATAGTGGCTGCTTTGTTCATATTCCACCAAGACTGGGAAGGAATGGAAATAAATAAAGGTTATCATTTTTAATTAAGGCAAGTTCTATTTGGTACATTAAAAATTCCATTAACATTATGGAAAAGCTTCTAACTTTCTTATAAAGAACCATACTAAATCTTCTTGTCTTAGATCACAAAACATCAATGGTTGGACAAATTATCTACTTACATCAGAAATCTATCTATGCACATGCTTGTAACCTTGTTCAAGCATAAAAATAGAATGGACTGACATGGCACTGTAAGTTTCTCATCACTGAAAGATTTTAGACTGAGGTTGGATGATCACTTTTCAAGAAAGTTGTAGAGAGTGGTCATTTTTTGGAAAGGATACCTGTGATATTCCTTCTAAGACTAAAGAGTATTAAGTCACTGTCTGGATCTCAGTTTCCTATAAAATGAAGTTGTTGGTCTAGATGATTTCTCTGATGGGGTAGAATCAAAATGGGGGGGAAAAGGCAGGGACTCTCCTGAGCTCACCCAAATTTCCCTCCAATCAACTTAAAATAATACCTCAAAATGAAAGAAATTTGGAGCTCAGAAACCATAAAAAGGATGGGGTGAAATAGTTTTTCAACCCAAGACAACTTGGGAGGTCTGTCACACTGGAGTGAGAGTGGTATATCCCAGGCAAGTCAGTAACAGGCCCCTCATCTCCTGTACAAGACAGCCAGCAGTGGACAGAAACCAGCAGCAGGCTTTGGGGACAACTGATTCTGCAGAAGCAGTTTCTGGCTCTTAACCGATAGACCATAAGGTGGTCAGACAACTGGTCAGAAAGAGATTGCAGAAGTCCCTTTGTTGGTATTGGATGTACTACCCTGTGGCATTGCCCTTATACAAATTTAGATCACAGTCCCTGGAGGCATTCCTAGGGTGAAGAGGAGCACTAGCACATAAGAGTTTGTGGCCATAGTAAAAAGTAGACCCTCATCACAGTTCTAGGGCAGAAAAGAATGCCCATGGTAGCTCTCAGACCAGAGGACAGGTTGGGAGGGGTCATACCTCCTTAGGAGAACAGAAAACTTACAGATGTCAGAACTCTGAAACTTTACAAAATCCCAGACCTTTGAAAACAGTTACACAAAAAAACCTGAATCTTGCAACTGTGTCCTCTCCACCCTGGAAGTAGAAACCAAAGTTAACATTAAGTAAAAAGCCAAAAAATAGTCTGGAAAATTAGCCAACAACAACAAAAGAACATGACTGGAAAAAAAAATTACTGTAATGACAAAGAGGATCAAAATATAAACTCAGGAGAAAAAAACACAGTCAAAACATTTATAGCTAAAACCTCAAAGAAAAATGTTTTCATACCTCAAAAAAATTTTTTTTAATCTAATGTAATCAAAGTTTTGCATTTCATAATGTTCTCTAGCTTTTCTTCGGTCATAAATTCCTCTCTTTTCCAAAGATCTGATAGGTACATTATCCCTTGCTCTCCTAATTTGCTTATGGTATCACTCTTTTTGCCCAAATCATGTACCTATTTTGACCTTATTTTGGTATGGGTTGTGAGATATAGATCTATGCTGAGTTTCTAATATATTATTTTTCAGTTTTCCTAGCAATTTTTGTGAAATGGTGAGTTCTTATCCAAGAAGCTGGAGGAGAAATGCAAATTAAAATAATTCTGAGGTACTACTGCACAACTATCAGATTGTCTAATAGGATAGAAAGGAAAAAAATGACAAATGTTGCAGGGGATGTGGGAAATAGAAACATTAATGTACTGTTAGTGGACTATTGTGAACTGATCCAATCATTCTGAGGAACAATTTGGAACTATGCCCAAAGGACAATCCAATTGTTCATACCCTTTGATCCAGCAATACCACTCCTAGATCTGCATCCCAAAGAGAGAAGAAATAAAAGGAAAAGGACCTATTTATACACAAATGTTTATGGTAATTGTTAGCACAAAAAATTGGAAATTGAGGGGATGGCCATCAATTGAGGAATGACTGAACAAGTTTTAGTACATAATTATGAAGAAATATTATTGTACTATAAGAAATGACAAGCACGTTGGTTTTAGAAAAAAATTAGAAAAATGTATATAAATTATATAAACTCATGTACAGTGAATTGAGCAGAACCAAAAGAACAGTGTACACTGAGACAGCAGTATCATTTTATTATCAATTGTGAATGACAACTATTCTTAGCCATAAAATGATCCAAGATAATTCTGAAGCATACTTTTAAGACTGTTTTTTAGGGGAATGGAGGGGAGTGTTTGTTTTTTGGTTTGTGTTTTCTTTTACAACAGCTAATATGGAAATATATTTTGCATGACAGCCCATATATAATCTGTCAAATTGTCTGTCTTCTCAATGAGCGGGGGAAAGAAGTAGGGTAGAAGTGCATTTAGAATTTAAAAAATAATAATAAATTCTTTTTACATTCAATTGAGAAAAATAAAATATTAAATATGTGATTTCTTAGAATTCTCTCTATTATTCTAGATTCTCTGAGACTAAAATAATGATCTATTGGATGACAAATGAAAAAAAAAAATACAGGACTTGCAATCATAAAATTTAGGTTACAATGCTGGCTCATTATTAAAACTGGCTCCTTTGTGGTACCCTGGTTTCTGTGTGGTTTTGGGCAAACCACTTAATGTGTATAGATCCCAATTTCTTCATCTGTTAAAAAAAGGGAGGAGGGATTGGCTAAAATGGATTTCTTTGGGTTCTTATTTGTGATCCTACAATTCAATAAGTTTTTTTTTTTTTTTTCCAGTCTGAATTTATGATATCATGATCCTACATGTGAAATGTCTTTGGATCTTTTGTCAGTACAGGGACAAAATCTCTACTATTCTACTGCTACAAGAGTCTAAATTGTAGTTTGGGTCTTAACAAAGTAGAAAATGGTGTATATATCTCCCCTCCCCCAATTGTCCCATGGAACAATTAAAATGGAAGGGATCTTAGAGATTTCTATTCTGAGGGTTTGTAATAGAGATCCTTGACCCAGTGGATAAATTCCTTTTTTTTTTTTTTTTTTTTTAATTTTATAATTATAAATTCTTTTTGACAGTATATATGCATGAGTAATTTTTTTATAACATTATCCCTTGTATTCATTTTTCCAGATTTTCCCCTCCCTCCCTCTACTCCCTCCCCTAGATGACAGGCAATCTCATATATTTTACATAGGTTACAGTATAACCTAGATACAATATATGTGTGTAAATCCAATTTTCTTGTTGCACATTAAGTATTAGATTCTGAAGGTATAAGTAACCTGGGTAGATAGACAGTAGTGCTAACAATTTACATTCACTTCCCAGTGTTCCTTCTCTGGGTGTAGTTGTTTCTGTCCATCATTGATCATCTGGAAGTGAGTTGGATCTTCTCTATGTTGAAGATATCCCCAGTGGATAAATTCTAAGACTGTGAACTTAGATATGATAAAACATATCTTTATTTCAATACAATTGGTTATCATTGTAATCCCATTTATTTCATTTTTATTAATTTAAGCATATTATCCTAAGATATACCAGAATACTTATGGGGTCCACAACACAACAAAAAGCTAAGAATTCCTGTTCTAGTCCATCCTCTTAAATTGACAGAGGGGAAAACAGACTCAAAAAGGACAAATCATTGTAAAAGGTCACATAGTGAGCTGGTGTCAGAAGTGATCTGATTTTAAAGCAGGCTTGCTTTTCGTGAGATGTTGCTTATGCTCTCACAGGCTGTTCAATGACTGTCTTGTCAACTGTGCCAGATCTCATGAGGCCTTGTACAACCCAGTTTCCAAAGGAATGAAATGAAGAAGCACATTGTAGTCATTTTTTAATTTAATGTAGTCCTTTTTGATGACCCAGAAATGATCAGCCTAGGCTTATGCATTTGATCATCAAGGAAACCCTTCCGGCTCTGCAGGCCATGAGAATCGTCAGAAGTCCCCGAGACCATTTAACAAGTGCTGAAAGCTCTGAAGTCCATAGTGTGTATGTGAGGGATCATCAGATAATTTGTAGAGTCAGCATAGCCTCTTGTGCCTTACAGTCAGCTGAAAGACAGTCAAGGGCACAGCACAAGCCAAGCCAGAAAATACTCCTCCTTCAGTTGTCTCAGTTATGTCTCTTAGTGACTTTACTGGAAATTCTCTTGGTAAAGATACTCAAGTCATCTGCCCTTTCCTTCTCCAGCTCATTTTATAGGTAAGGAAATTACAATTAGCAAGTATCTAAGGGCAGATTTGAACTCAGAACTGGCACTATTGACTGCAATAACTAGCTGCCAGGATATACTACCCTTGGACAGAGATAACTAAACTGCAAGGGGTTATTCAGCTCTCACACCTCAGGAGCTTCCTGTAACCCTAGGAAATAATATGATAAAATTTTGATTAAGGCTATCCATGAAGGTGGCCATCTACACTTGTCAAAGAGTTTTCACACCTATTATTCCATTTAATAAGGATTGTAAAAATCCACAATTATATAGAATTTTAGGGTTTATGGAAGGCTTTTCTCAATACAATCTTGTGAGGTGAGTAGCAGAGGTAGCACTTTCCTCAGGCTATAGTTCTATCCACTGTGCCATTTAGCTGCCACAAATACTGATATTGTCTAAAAAATGTGGATCCTTGTATATCCCTAATTCATTACCCTTCTTTCACCTTCCCCATGAAGGTAAGACTCATGTATTTGTTTTTATTTTATGACATTTCATGAAGTAAGGTCTAAACCTCAAAGAATTATGACAGAAGAAGCTGACTTTAGGCCCTATGAGGATTCATTTTCTGACTCTGCTTAGTTTCTTGAGCAGCAGCGTTGTTATCACTGATACTCTTCACTCAACAACCAAAGAAGGTAAGGGACATTTATTTTCTGACTTTCCCATTAAGTGAAGGATTCTCAAGGAAGATGACAGTGGAAACCAGTCAGTGTTGATGATCTAAAAGGTTAGACTAAAGAAATACGAGGTATATGCCATGATTTCCATGAAAAGTATGCAGACTAGTAGCAAAAGGTAGACCAAGTTAGTGTGTAGTTAACAGAGATAGAGATTCAATTTTTGTTATAGAATTCCAACTTCAACCCCCATCCCCTATGGGCAGCCAGTTAATACAGTTAGTGTAGTTAGAGCATAAGGGCCAAAGATAGGAAGACATTAAAATTTGGAGTCAGGTTCTAGCTATATGACTCTGAAGAAGTCATTTAAATTAATGTCTCCTTTAGTTTTTTTTTTTTTTTTAACTATAAAATGGATATTATAGTACCGTCTACCTCACAGGTTATGAGGATAAGGTTCTGTTTGTAAAATTCTTAACACCTTACTTGGTAGTTAGTAAATACTTAGTTCCTCTTTCCCCCTTCCCTTCTGAGATTAAATTTCAACTAGTCTCTATACATCTTGTAATTCTTTACATACACTGTCCTCCTTTAGAATGTGAGCTCCTTGAAATAGGAAATATATTTACTTTTCTTTACCTCACAATTCCTGGCATATGGTAAGTGCTTATTAAATGCTTGTTAACCAGATCACTGATAGGGAGGCTTCTTCCAATTAAAGATGTCAAAGCTACAGCTTAGGTAGTTGAGGTGGTTAGAGCTCAGGATTTGGAGTCAGGAAAACTTGAATTCAAATTTTGCCTCAGATACTTACTAGTTGTGAGCTTGGACAAGTCACTAAGTCTTATTTTCCTCATTGATAAAATAGGGAAGTTAATTAGTTCCTAATTTATAGGGCTGTGATGAAGGTCAAATGAAATAATATGCAAACTTCAAAGTGCTACATAAACTGTTAGCTATTAGCCATTGTTAATATTATTGTTTATAAAAGGCAACAACAGGGGATAGATAGTCCGAGCCTTTTGTAGTTCTCATGAAAAGTTGTACATCTATATCGACACTAGGGAACACCATCTGTACCAGGGGGATGGGATGAGGTGGACACTGTTATTACTGCCTTTTTAAAAAATAGATGAAGCAACTATGGAACTCGGTTCCAGTTGCCCCTTTATGAGAGTCTGAAAGCATATCTCTAGGAAGTTGCTTTGCTTGCAAATTTTGACAGCTCTCCCCATCACCCCACAGCAATGAAAACAATTCTTCTTAACATTTGTCTCCCTCAGCTTAGAATGTGATCCATCTCTTCCTGACTTGTCTCAGATGTACACTATCCCAACAGCTTCTTTAAAAGCTTCCCATCACCACAGACATGCTGTATCCTGGAGGTGCTCTGGCTTAGAGCTCGAGCTTGGGTTTTATCACACATAGAACTAAATCTTTCTTTTTCTCTTGCTATACTACCCCAGCTCTGGTCTTGATTTCAAACAAAGGAAGAGCCTCCCTTTTCCCCCTGCCCTCTCACCAGATACATCTTTTATCTTCCCATCAGCTGATAATAACTGGCCCTCACTCATTCCCCATGGCATGTCTAGTTTTCAAGATGCTTCATCCTTTGACCTTCCTCAGAGTCATTACCATCCTGTGAAATCATTAAACCAGACAATGATCCTAGGGATGTAGATAACTATAGGATGGAGCTTGGAAGCATCAAATATTTTTACAATTGGCTTCCTTGTTGTCCCCTTTGTTTCTTCCATTGTAAGTGGTTAAAACCACTTTTTGTTACTTGGAGTTTCCCAAATTCCTATTTTCCTACTATGCCATGGTTGATAATGGTATGAATCATGCCAGTTGAGTCTGTTTTCCCCACACCAGGCTGATTGTTCCAGTGGTCTTCAAGTCACCCTTGTGTCCATGTTCTTAGTCTTGCTCTGATTGGGATCTCATTTTAACAGGTGTTGACAGAACCTAGAACATAGTGGACACTTAACTAATGTTCTTTGTCTTGAATTCTGTCAAAACTGTCCAACTTGCACATTCCACATGTGAGAGATGCATCTAAATAGTACTTACCTCCATGCATATGTGGGTGCTTAATAATTGCTTATTGACAGGTGTAATAAAGACAAACAGAAACACACACTTAATTAACTCCACAAGCACTCTGGATTACTATATAGAAATCCAACTCAGAACATTGCAGTACAGTTGTCTAAATATCATCGTGTTTATTATAGCTCAATTATGCTACATCTTATAAATATGTGGACAGGTATTTGGAATTTTATTTTATTTCTAATCTTTAGTGATACATTCAACTTTCAGCACAGCCATAGTCAGAGGCAGCGTTCCTCAATATCTAGACACAGAAGGCCTTCTTTCAGCCCACATGCAGTTCAAGTAGCTGGAATAAACTAAGCGTAAAAGTTTTAGCACATTTCATATTGCTGATGCTCAGTCCCTTATTGATTTATATTTTAAATAGCAAATCACAAGGCAGTTACTATATCCTTGGAGATAATTTTTGAAATATGTTTCCCTCGTTGATCAGATCTATAACTTTTCATCCAGAAGGTTATTAATTTATCTAGTAACAACAGTGCTGGACTGATTGTTCATTCACTTTCTGAGTCAGCATGCTCTTGAGAGAAGTGCCTCTCTTGCAAGTTAGATCCATGCTGGAAGAGTTGTCCCTCAACACAAGGCTTCCAAGCCTTGTGCTCATTATTAGACAATCAGCACATGAATAGGGATTAATCAGCCCTTATCTAGATTCCACCTTAAATTTACTGTTTGAGTATATAAGGTATCTGACCTTGGTTGGGTTCCCAATGACTATTGTGACATGACTTTGGATAATATGTATTTCTTTTTGGTTTCACTAAAAGAGATCTTTCTCTCTCACTCTTTTATTTCCCTTTTCTTTTTTTGAAAAGCAGCTGCTGCAAACATATTTCCAAATGCCTTCTCAGAAGATGCCTGTGCCTAGAGGTCATTAGCATTCCTGTCTCTTCCAACTAGCAGTCCTTTATTCGGAATCGTTTGAAGCCCAAATAATTCATGAATTCTCTAGATCCCATATTATTTGCTGAGCAGAAAGGATGTATTTCATAAAATCTCTTTCAAGGCAACAGCATTACAATGTGCAGCTGAAGAAATCCCCTTTGGGTGGAAATTAAGCTCCACTGAGAAATAAATGAGAAGGCAGCATTTTGGCAGCAGGGGAGTGAGTATATTTGGTATAGTCCTTTAGGGTGTAGGGAATATTTGGAACATGTATAGCATCACAGTGTAGAAAAGGGATGAAAGCACTTACTACACAACAAGCACTATGCTAAGAACTTTTCAAATATCTTGATCCTTACAATAACAGATAGATATTATACATTATTCCCATTTTTCAGTTGAGGAAACTGAGGTCAAGTGAGATTAAGTGAGCTGCCTAGGCTAGTAGGCAGCTAGTAAGCTAGTCCTAGTAAGTATCTAGAACCCAATTTAAACTCAGGTTTTCCTAAGTCTATACAGTGTGCCATCTAGCTATAAGAAAAAGATTTCTTATAGGTTTCATAGAGTTTAAAGGTCCCTTTAGGTGTTTAGGCACATGATAGAGCCCATTTCTATTATCAAAAGTTTAATAAAAGATATCTGAGAATGGAGACTGAGAAACCAGGAATCCAAATACTATTCATGTGGGTGTTGCACATGCCATTTTAAGAATCCATATTTCCAATGAGACTAGTCAGGCATTTGGTCATTCAAAATCCCCTAGCAGAATTAAATTTTTGCCATTTTCTATATTAGAAAAGCCCTATTTTTTGTTTGTTTGTTTGTTTGTTTGTTTTCCTTTTCCTTTCCTTTTTCTATTTTTTGAAATTTTTATTTTGGTGAGGTAATTTGGGTTAAGTGACTTGCTCAAAGTGACACAACTAATGAGAGTTAAATGTCTGAGTCCAGATTTTAATTCATGTGTTCTTGATTTCAGGGCCAGTAAGCCCTATATTTCTAAAGAAAGCTAAGTTATACCCTGTCATAAGGGTCAAATAAGTGTGAAGCAATTTGCTTTTCCTTAAAGAATTAAATGTCAGCTATTGCTAATGGTGATATGAGTTGTATCTTGTAGTTCACATCTTTTTAGATGAAGTTAAGATAGAAACAGCTCTAGGCTGACACTCAGACAGCCTGATTAATGGAAAGAGCTCTGAACTTGGTGCCAGAGACTCTCATTTCAGTGTCAAATTCCGTTACTTCTGTGTCACCTTGAGCAAGTCCTTGTGGGCCTCAGTTTCCTCATTTGTAAAATATGGAGGTTAAACTAGATGACCTCTTGTTTCTCTTCCTGCTCTAAATATATATTTCCACATTATATAAATATATAATTTTTAGAAAATTTGGCATTCCGTGGATTATTCCATAGTAGATAAAATGACAGATTTTTGAAAATAAATTCAAGTGAAGAGAGGCAATATAGATAGCTGGCCTTGGAACCAGGGAAACTTGATTTTAAGTCTTGCCTTTGATACATATTGGTTAGGTGACCCTAGAGAGTCTCTAAATCACTCAGTCCCTAAACAACTCTCTGCAGAGAAGGGACTGACCTCTTCTCTTCATCTATTGGATAAATTTCTTCATCCCAATAGAGATGAAATCAGAAGTCTAGCTCTCATCCTATCTTTTTTAATAAACTCTTTTGTAATAAAATCGGAATATAAGCTCAAAGTTTTATAATTACTAAAATATAAGTTGAAAAAAAATCTGTGAGATTGTTTTGACCTTTTTAGAAGAAAACTGTCATAGATGGAGTGCCATACTCAAGAAATCTCCATCACAAAGAAATTTCCATGTTCTTGTCAATTGCCTATTTAGACCAGCAATCTTTGTTATAACAAAATTCCAGTATAAGGAAAAGATTTTAATGCCCTCTGACAGTCCTCTGTAAAGGGATTTGACCTTCTATACACCTCAAGCTGTGCTTACTATTACTGTTTCCTTCCTTGGCCAGTTTACAGTCAGAGAAAGGGGATAGGGTAGATACAGAGAGAATAAGTAGAGAAGCAGAAGTGTGATTAATGGGATCCACAATGAGCACTGACTGGAAAGAGGGTCCCTTGACTTAAATCTAAAGCCCAGTAATGTTCATGGTAGAATGGGGCGGGGTCATGGCCAGTTGCTGTGGGGGTGGGTGGTGGATGGAGTGGGTCTAGCAGGATGACCTCATTAAGAAAAAACATGAAATTGTAAGAGTCACTTCAGATAAGATCAGAACAACTTTCCTGTTCCAGTAATGTGACATTATCAGGTCTGAGATGATTGGCTATGCACATGCACAATTTCATGATTAACAAGGCAGAGTCAGCACACATGGGCTGGCGGTGTTTTTGAGCCTGAGATTGCCTGGAGTTGGGCATAATTAGTACTCATTTTCTGCACATGAGAGAGTCACACTAATACTGAAAGAATAAGGCTTCTCATTGGAAAAGGGGAAAAATATATTACTTCAAATATTACCTCTAATTAGGGAATGCCCTACCAATAAAAAAATAGGTAAGGAAGTAGTAATTTTTGCTTATTATTCATTAAAAAGAATAACACTACATATGGGGAAATTTTTTTTTTAAACAAAATATTTGGACCTCAGAAGGTTCCATGCCTCTAATCCCAGAATGTTTTTTTCAAGCACCTATAAAGAAATCACATGAACTGGTCATGGTTTTTTTTTTTTTTTTCTCTCTCACCTATATCATATTAAATTGGCTATTATCTCTACTATAAAATACAGAATTCTCAATCTGACATACAAAATGTTTCACAATGACTCCCATTTTCCAGTTTTACTTTGTATAATTCCTTTTTATTCCAGTTAAACTGTCTGCAAACCATTCTCCATATAGCACATTCCAGATAGAAGAAAGGACTTGAGTTCAAATCCTGTCTCTATAAATTGGCCAAGTCTCTTAATCTCTCTGGGTTTTAGTTTCCTCATCTGTAGAATGAAGGAGTTAAACTAGATGATCTCTATTCGTTCTTCCAACTTGATATCTGTGAACTACTAATGTATGATTTGATGATCTTGCTTCCATGCCTTTACATTTTCTTTTTCCAATATCTGAAATTAGCTACTTCCTCACTTCTAGTTACTCAAATCCTCCTTTAAAAACACAACTGAGGATCTACTTCCTCTTTCACTAAGTTTTTTCTGATCCCCTATTGGTTTCTACTTTTCCACTCCTGAAATTATTTTCCAGTAATGTGTTTCCAATGTACTTAAAAGGAGAAAGAATCCTTATTCTTTCTCCATCTCATCTCCTCTGGCTCAGTACAGAGTGGTGGTTAGAAGAGGAAGGCTATCTACAGATCTATTCTTTTCTAGAATATCCATCAAAAAAGGAAATGAGGTTAATTCAGCAGGACATGTTCTTGATCAAATCATTTAAGCTCTGGGCTTTTCTAAATATTCATTAACCATCTTTTTATTTTTTATTTTTTCTGAGGCTGGGGTTAAGTGACTTGCCCAGGGTCACACAGCTAGGAAGTGTTAAGTGTCTGAGACCAAATTTGAACTCGGGTCCTCCTGAATTCAAGGCTGGTGCTCTATCCACTGCGCCACCTAGCTGCCCCCATTAACCATCTTTTTAAAAATATGTTTGAATTTTAAAAAAATATATAAAAATATAAATCTGCTGACAATATCATTTTCAGATTTCATTTTCTTCCTGACCACCCACTATTGCCTTTTTTTTTTTTTTTAAACCAGGACATTCCTGTTGCAATTTTCTCATCTCTATGGGCTTTCAAAGATCATTAGTAATAGCTCAACTATCCCATCTTCTGGTTCTTTCAATACCCTGGGATGGTATGTACTGGGGGTATTTTATAGACATGGAAGATAAATTCAGAGAAATTGGGTAACTTGAATTACATAGCTCATAAATGTTCCTGTTGAAAAGTCAACCCTATGTCTCTTCTGACATCATATCAGATTAAAATCAAATTCTATCCAAAGAAAATCATTACAGGTATTGAAAGTTGTATATCAGTTGGGTGACCTGAAAAGTAAAACTTAGTTCTGTCGCATGGCATGAATGTTATGAAATGGTTCACTTGTAACATTTCAAGAGGAAATTTCAATCTCTGTCTAGAGTGATAAACTAACAATCATCTTAGCAAAGCATCAAGTGCCCTTGTATCATCTACATTAGCTTTCACTTTTTCTAAGCCAGTCTGACTCCAGGTGGTACCCATTAGTACAGCTGGACTTGATTAACTGTTCCATTTGGAAAGTTAATTTTCAGTAGTTTTTAATTCATAGCTAAAAGCCCTAACTAGGTCTGCATGTTTGAAAACTGAAAAGACTCATTATATTCTATTAGCATACTACTCTCTACCTTGCACCTGCACAGTTCTTTCCAATCTGAGCACTTTAGATACCTTAGCTAATTAACCCAGAACACCACCACCATGAATGATGTAAGCACCACTTTATGGGAGAGATCCAAGGTCAAGGAGTTAAGTCACTAGACCATTGCTAGAGTCAGGATAGAAAATACACAGGTACAAAGTTGAAATTCAATGTTCTCATTTGCTATCCTCGAATCAACCCAAAGCTGACTCATTCTTACTTTCTTAATGTTTTAAATTCCCTTTCCCCCAATCATTTCTTTGCAGTATACCTACAGGGATTTAACCAATTAGGTTTCTCAAGCAGATAAGCATTTCTTGAAACTTCCTGGTTGTATTACATTTTAAATAACTCAAAGAGGAGGAAGTAATTCACATTCTTTTCTCTCCTCATCCTGTATTTTTCCACAGTGATTCATGAAAACATAAACTTTTGGAGGTCATAGAACTCAATCTTCTCATTTTACTGAGGAGAAAATGTAGACCCAGAGAATTGAAATGATTCACTTGGGTAACACAGCTGGTTAGTAACAGAGTTGGGACAAGAGAATCCAGGGTATCTTGATTTCCAGTTTGGTACAATCCAAGCTGCTTCACATAGCATCACAACATGAAACATAAAATGTCTTGGAATTGGCTGAAGAAACTCAGCTTCCCTGGGTTTGGAATAAAATAACAAACTATTCAGAACCCATCATTAGAGTATAAGGCTCACCTAGTGGGAGAGAGGTGCCCAGCCATTGCCCTAAGAGGAATTCCATGGGAGGAAAACCTCTGTCTCCTCCTCTTCTTGATTTTGTGAACTTGGAAGTGTTGGAGAGATTAAACTTCTCATCATCACCCTAGCAGGGTCCATGGAACAAAAGTGCTTGTGGCAGTGCCTGTGTTGAAACCTAAGGTCAAACTAGAGATCTTGAGGAAAGGAAGCCTTTGTGTTCTTTATAGAGCCCCGCAAAAAGCAATAGGAGGTTTAATGACTCCTATGTGCCATCTATTGAGTGCTAATGTAACCAAGGTGGGTGGAAAATGAGTAGTTTGACTCTAGTTCTTCCATTTGTTCTTGCCATACTTTTCACAAAAATATGAAGATACACAAGTAACAAGGATTGAATCATTTAATCTCAATTATCTTTTTAAATGATTTATTATAAACAATATTAAACATCAATACAGCTAATTAAACCAACTTTGCAATTATTTACAGTTAAATAAATGATTTTCAAAACATAAAATGTTCCCCCCACTTTATCTACAACAGTGTTGTTAATTTGTTCCCATTCAATTTTGCTCTTATTTATAGTCACAGTTAAGGTGTACTTTTATTTTTCTGGTAATTTTTTTTTTTTGAATTTACATGATTTCTACAATGGCCTTTTCTGATTTCATTGTACTTCTCATTCTTCATTTACATGTATGCACCAGGATTTAGTCAATGCTTCCTCTACTATTTGATTGCTGCCATTTTTGTTTGTTCATTTTTCAATGAACAAATTGTTGTTTAGAAAAACCTTGAACAGATTTTTGTTATTGTGCATGGTTGTTTTTGGAATATATTTTCAACATTCCTAATGACAGAATTATTGGGTTAATTTCAGTCAACTTTCTTCGATGATTAACACATTGTTTCATGCAATCTGAAAGCACAAAGTTAAATGAACAGGAAGTGAAAGCTTATGATGGATGTGTCCCTTGCAGCATTTAGATCTCTTCCACTTGATTAAAAATTCTGAGTTCCTCTTCACTGAATTGTTTAGAGCTTTCGAGCAGCCTCGGTTCTGATTAAAACAAATTAGCATCAAAGATCCCCTGTTGAATGAAGAATCATTAATTGAGAAACATGCAATGCTCCTTAATTACCTTTAGAACAGTGAGAGAACAAATAATGCTGGATTCCAGAGGGGCTTGGGAGCCTGCTCTGCAGCACATTGCACTGTGGGTACACACCATGGAGCTGCTTGAAGCAAGCGAGAGCCCCCAGAACCAAGGGGGAATATCAATGCAAGCCTCAGTAAACACATTGTGGATTGCTTATCGAAAAGAAAAATATCCAGGTAATGACTAACTGGAAAGGAGAGAGAGGAGTCAGTTTATTATGTTGATATGAGTTTTAAAAGGGTTTTACACATGCCAATATTGACTGAGAATAAGGAACACGCTGTTCTTTATTGATACAAATTTAAGTACTTTGCGTAAAATATTTCTGCCTCAGAATCACTTGACAGATGTCAGATACCTGTGGACAGACAGATCAACTTTACAATTTGAAGTGTAACAGAGACAAAAAGAAAAACAACAACAACAACAACAACAATAAAGCACCAAATAGCAACACAACTCCACAAAAACCAGCTCAAAAGGAAAACTGCAAAATATGAGGTCACAGCTCAACCATTCCTTGCTTCAGAAACAATTCTTTAAAATCTTTATTATCTCATTACAATTCAAGTACCACGGGTCAGTGCAGTGTGATTCTCTTATATATAAGAAATTCTCCCCTTTCTTGAAGATGGTCCAGGAAGCACTTTATGAAAGAAAGAACAACTTCACTTTGATAACCCATCCATTTAGGCAGTATCAGGGTAAAGTTTTCCTTAAACTCCAACACATGTCAAGTACATGTGTCTAGTGGTGTGCAATTTTCAGGTTGCATAAAGTATATGGAAGAGCATCATAAATTAGCTGGAAGGCCTTTGAGCAATGACCTCATTAAAGTTCTATAATCCATGGGGATGTCAGTCAGGGAGATCATCTTCTCTTGGGCAAAGTCATAATTTTAAAACATTTATCTAACAATTCTATTCATAGGTAGCACTAGGAAAAAGACTAATGACAATAAAACTCTGCCCTTTTATGACACTTTGCATCAGAGTATCTGAAAGCTAAGGAAAATAATGAATACTCACAACCCCTTTGAGTGGGTAGATAAGCATTATTAGCCTGTCCATTTTGGACAAATGGGGAAACTGATATGTCAACAGGCCAAAGGTTTCATAATACATTGGTGGAAGAAAGGAAAGAAAACTTTCATGTTACACCTGCAATCCCATACTTTAATTAATAGATTGAGGTTTTATTAGGGAAAAGATAAAAACAATTAGATCCTTCTCCAATTAGACATGTAGTTTTCTACTTTGTTTTTATAAAAAGAAAAACCCACTAGGTTATTGTTATTAGAGATTTAAATAACTGTCTTAAGCTTTAACAATATATTTTATTACACCATCATGTCTTCATCTGGGAAATTAAACTTTCTTTCCAATTCCAGGAAACATGTTCTATATACATTATCAATTAGATTAACTAATATGTAAATATTTGGAGGGGAAATTTCAAACTGTGAAGGAGGAAGAGCTGTCTTAGATTTTTTATGAGCTATAAAGGTCAATGGTTAGCAATACTCACCCTAAGATGAAATAATTGCCATCGTGATTTTAAGGAAATAAAATGAATACAGCCAAAATAGAAGGAAAACAGGGAAGTGAGAAATTTCCTTTTGCAGCAGGTTTCTCTGATAAAGGTCTAATTTCTGAAATTTGAGGGAATTGGGCTAAATTTATAAAAACAAGAGCCATTCCCCAAATGATGATTGATTAAAAGATATGAACAAGTAGTTTTTCAGAAGAAATCAAATATCTAGAGTCATATGAAAAATGCTCTAAATCACTAATAATTAGAGTGATGCACATTAAAACAGTTCATAACTATCAAATTAACTAAGAAAACAGAAACATAAAATGGCAAATGTTGGAGGGGATATGGAAAAATTGTTACACTGATGCACTATGGGTAGATCTGTGTATTGGTCCAACCATTCTGGAGGAATTATGCCCAAAGGGCAATAAAATTATGCATGCTACTTTGACCCAGCAATGCTACTGGTAGGTCTGTGCCCCAAAGAAATCAAAGAATTAGGAAAAGAACTCATATATACAAAAATATTTATAGTTACTTTTTTTGTGGTTGCAAAAAATTAGAAATACAATATGCCCACCAGTTGTAGAGTGGCTAAACAGATTGTGGTATATGAATGTTATGGAATATCACTGAGCTGTAAGAAATGACAAAGAGAGGCAGCTAATTGGTGTAGTGGATATAACACCAGCCCTGAAATCACGAGAACCTGAGTTCAAATGTGGCCTCAGTGACTTAGCACTTTGTGACTGTATGACCCTGGGCAAGTCACTTCACCCCAATTGCTTCAGCAAAATAAAATAAAAAATAAAGAAATGATGAAGAGAATGGTTTCAGAAAAACACATGAAAACTTATATGAACTAATGCAAAATGAACAGAATTAGAACATTGTACACAGTAAAAACAATATTGTAACAACAATCAACTGTGAAAGAATTAGCTACTCTCTAATGATGATCCTCAACAATTCCAAAGGATTCATGATGAAAAAGGATATCCACATCTAGAGAAAGAATTGATGAATTCTAAGTGGAGACTGAAACATATTTTATTTTTCCTGCATTCTCTGCAAAATGGTTAATATGAATATGTTTTATATAACTTAATATCTATCATGGGTATGATATTTTTTTGTCTTCTCAAAGTAAGAGCAAAAGGACCTCGAGGGAAAAAAAGAATTCAGAACTAAAAATAAAAATAAAAAAATATTAAAGTGCTTGATCTTTCTTGAAAAGAAAAAAAGGAAATATGTTGTGACAAAATCTTTAGACCAAATATTATAAGCTATTAAGTTTTGTAATAGAATTAGTTTGATCAAAGAAGAAATCAAAGTAATAGCAATTTTTAAATCTATTAATGCAATGTGGAGAAATAATAAGGTTAAGATTATAGAATATACAAAAATAGGGATTTGGGGGAGGAGAATCTGAAATGCACATTAAATTTCATAGACCTATAAACTCCTGTATCCTATATTTTAAAATAAAACGAAATTATTTTCTATTCCATAGATGTAGCCTCAGGCAATGTCTCCAGGCTTTCTAGAAATGCTAATGGTATAAAACATTTTTAATTGGTTAAGTTGAAAGCTAATAGCAAATCCATTCTCTAGACATTAGAAAAGGCAATCATGCTACTAAGTAATTGACTCTTTTCTCTTACCAAGAAGATCTGATCTATGGAAACAATTCTATTATGAGTTGTGGGACTCCTTATAAATGGAACCATCAGAAGATAAATAGAGTATAAGCACCTTGAAGGAGTGAATCATTTTCAGATTTGTCTTTATTATCTCCTAAGCCCTAGAATTGAGTTTGTCATACAGTGGATACATAAATGCTTTGTTGAATTGGCTTAAATTGGAAAATAATACAAGGAAATTTTTGTCTTTAATCACTACTCTCTTGTCCTTCAAGAGAAAATAATTTGTCCTTTAAATAGCCAATGATAAATGTATTATTTTCCTATGGAAAAGTCAAAATGAATTTTTTAGAATGAAAATAATGAATAATTTTAGAGAATTGTTGAATCAAAGCAGTCACTGAGTGATGGTTTTCTTTACTGAGATAAATGGTTAGTCTTTGTGTGTGGGTTTGGGGGAGAATGTGGTATTTTTTTTTTTTCCTCACAGGAGAGAGACAGCTTCAAATGAATTTAGTGTTGTGATTTTCATTAGGGAATAGTCTTGATAAGCATTCTGCCTGTCATTATATATGTATACTACAGATATTTCATTTTGGATTTGAAATCAAATTGTTTTAAGCCGAGTTAGTATTTTTATTGGTGTCCTTCCAGCTGGCCTTCACTTTAAAGTGCCATCGTATTTCAAACACACCGATCTCCTCAGGAAAAAAAAAAAATCATTGCTGCCAACCAGCATTGTTATAGGAAAGCACAAAGGGAAGAGGATCTATGAAATATTTTATGTTTGCTTTTTAAAAGCACTGGTGTGCCTCTTGGATAGACTCTTTTGACACTCTCAAAGATCCACTATTGAACTTGACTAAGAGAAGAACAAGGTCAAGAGAGAGATTTAACAAAAGAAAAGGCTTAAACTAATGGCTTAGTATTTGATATCAAGCCTTATTTAAAATCCTGGAAATCCATAAACCTAAATATTAAGGGAGGGGGAAAACATATGTGGAAAATATTTGAGAAATTATACCAATGGTATTAATTTCAGGTTAATTAAAAATGGAGTTTTGGCATATAAATATGTGCTATGATGAATAAAATACTCTCCTTAGAATTCTAGGACTTATTCTTATAAGGGATTTACTGAATCCATATCCAGACATACTGATGTGATAGTAAAAGTAGAAAAATCTATAATCACATTTTACTTTTTCCTTTTGAACAAACACCACCAACTGTCACAACATATAAGTGAGGTAGGTTGGCATTTTAATCCCGTTTTCTTGATTCAGGACCTGAAGAAAGGAGAGATTAGATAACTTGCCCAAGGTTAAAAAAATGATCTGGCATATGAATTGATATTAAAACTTGAGTTTCTCCTGACAGCAGGTCCTATCCCTGATACTAGATAATATGGAACTTTCAATACTTATAGATCACAGAGCAAACACACTTATGGATCTTGAGACATCCTTGTGCAAAAAGGGTCATGCAAGTATAAAGATGTTACATGAAATCATTCATTAATTTCTTAAAGATATATCCCAGACATTATTCATGCATACAGGTGAGGGACTTTATATCAATTAATCATGCATACAGCCATTTTAACTTTTTTTAAAAAGCCAGTTATGGTATTTAAAATAGTTCTGCCTGAGTGAAATGGCTGTCATTGCTACAAAGAAGAATAGTTAAAAACCTAAACAAAACAAACTATAATGGGAAGGTACAGACATTCTGATGTAGCAAGTATTGTAGATGAGGTGCTTTGTTGGTTTTTTGGCTTGATGAAGAATACCAGGGAATCAATCTTACAAATTGAAGCCAACATTTTTCTTTTTGGATCAACTCTAGAAATGGGGGCAAAAACAAAGTGCCTCATTCCTCGCAATCTGAGCTTCATTTTATCCACCAACAGGAGGTAGTTTCTGTGAAGAAAATTTGCCCTACAAGGAAAGTAAGAAAAGTTGATAATTTTTAGCGTTGAAATGGTTTAAAGTAATACAAATGTCTTTATTGTAGATATTTCTATTTAGTGTGAACATCTCTATGAACTTATTTCAATAAAGCCAGGGCCTATTTAACCACCATCACACTTTGATTGCTATGCTTGATTAGACCCAATGAAGTGACAGAAAATGGCCTCTTCTTTCCCAAACACACAGTTACAGAAGAAACTTTAATGACCTCAGACTAATTTGGCACCAGGTCTTTTCAGCACAGATCCTTTTTGGTTTGCAATTTCTTGTAACTCAAGAGCTATGTAATAAGTGTCCTTTCCTGCAGGAAACCCTTCATCCAAATGACTCAATCTATCCTATCTCATAGTATCATCAACAGAACCTTATGTTCACAATGTGCCCCCAGAGGCCGCTTAATCCATAGGAATAAGAATAATCTCTAGCTGCCCAACAAATAGTCAGTCACCTATCATCTGAAGACCTCCAGTGAGAAAGAATGACAGATTTAGATGTGGAAAGGACCTTAAAAATGTCTTCTAGCCCAATACACATATTTTACAGATGAGATAAAAAATGAAATGAAATGAAAGGTGTAAAATGAAGCAAAATAGACTGGAATATATGTTAGGCTGTCATATATAATTCTCACTTCCGGAAATCAAAAAATTGCTGCACTTGGAGCCAGAAAGACTTGGAGCACCTACCTTACAGGACTATTATAAAGATTAAATGACTATATATGTGTATGTTATATGTGTGTATGAATAAATATATACATATATATTTGTGTATATATATGTATATATATACATATATGTATATATATGTATATATATATATATATATAACATCTTTGCAAACTTTAAATCACTATATAAATGCTAGGAGTAATTATTAGAAGGTTGGAGTGTGTGATTTCCCCTCAATCCCCCCACATGGCTAAGAAAGAACCATAGTGAAAAGAAAGTGACCAGCTGCTTCCTGTAGGGTATTATATAAAGGTCAGATAGAATACCACTATAAAAAAAATCCCAAACAAAAAACCTGGCACAGGTGGTGGTGATTTCATGATTGACTCTGAAATTAAATAATAGAATATGTCAGCTTTTAGAAAACTCTACAGCTCCTGCCTGTGCTAGACTCAGAGGAGTTTGACAAGCACTTGACTTTAGTATTAATTAAGAGCAATTAATTTAAAGAATCCATGCAACACTGTAGGCAGAAAAATTTATATTTATAGCTAATCTCTTTTTCTTTAACCAGGACTGGAGTATTGGGCATTTGTCCTCTCTTGAATTATGCCCCTATTCTCATTTATGAATGATCCTGATGATGATTATGCTTAGTCCACCACTGAGTGAATCTGAAAGAAAGGATGAATAAGGACAGTCATGGAAATTCCTCTTCTTTCACAGGTAAGGAAATCCATTTGTACAAATATAATTAACTAAATTTTATATTATAGGAGAGTCTTAGTTATTGCACCATTTTTACAATAAGGAAGAAGAAACCAGGAGAAATGTGACCTTCACTACAACTGAAATGGAAAGATGAAACACTTAAATTTCAAAAAAGAAAATCTTTAAAGCCCCTTTTATAACTAATTGCATGTCAAAAATTTAGTTTCACAGTATGTTAGAATTTTTTTAGTTTTGATACCTGCACATTTCTGTGTAATGAAATTACAATATGCACTGCACTGACTTTAAATGTACTATTAATTAAAAGTTATGACATATGCAAAATATCTAGTTTAATGAAAACAATGCTATAAAAGCAGCTTTCCTACTTAAGTTCCTTAGAAATAAAGGAATATGATAAAGCCTATTATTAAAGGAGAGTTCTTGTAATACTGTAGAAAAATCCATCTTTACCCTTATGAAAATGACCTTTGAAATTTATAAAAACGTAAGGTAAGAGAAAGAAGCAATTCATTTGAACAGATTGAAGATCTGCATATATTATATGTCTACAAGGTAGATGGAATACATGTTGCAGCATTCAAAACAAATTATTACAAATTATAAGGGGTTTGCATTTTCTTGTACCCTCCAGTTTATAATGAAAACTAACTTCAACAGAAGTTTAAGTATTAATTTGGCAAAATCATGATGGAATAAATGATTTAGAATTGGCAGATTTAGAGATATAATCCTAGTCACTGTTGAACCAGTCATTGGTGGCCATAATTAGAAATTTCTAGATCTCAGAGGTGATCTAGATATTTTGGATGAAGTTTAACCTTAACAAAAAGGTTTCCCTTACAATATTTATGTGCAAACAGCTCCTGATTTTCCTATTAAGGAAAAATAACTTTTAACAAGAAATCAATGCATTAATTTAGAAAACATGTTGCAGGAAATGGGTGAACAAGTATCTGAACATCACTCAGTGGTTATAGAACTAGGTTTTGATTTAAGCCAACTTTAAAAGTCCTGGTTATTTTAAAACCGAGCAAACCTATCTAGAGGCACATTTATCCCATATACAAGAATTCTTAGATTCTTCTCAAATACTTCTTCCAGGTCAATTCTGAGTATTTCATTGTATTTAAATAATTGATACTTTTAGACATCTAAAAATTACAAAACCTACAAACTAGAGCAAATACTAATATGATTTACAACTATCTAGGGCATGTACCACTCAGAAAACCAATAATTTAAGGCTGTTAAATTTTGTCCCTATCAATTGCATATTTTCAGTAGCCTTAGCATTGGGTCTTATAAACAAGCAAAACACTCATGCCAGAGACAGAGAGCTACTGGTCATGCTTAGAGTCTTTTCAAATGCACATAACTGAGGATGTAGTTTTGTTATTAGAGAACTCTTTGATATGCTATGAGAATGTTGCATAATAAAAGTATCATTGTGACCACAATATAAGATATGCAGTATGGCTTTAATCAACCTATTAAAGTATCTGATGCTTGTCAGTCTTAACCATTGTCATATAAATTATAATCTTGAAAAGTTCACATTTTCAAGTTATGTCAATCAAGTTGGATTTCAGGTAGATGAGAATATCTTTCTCTCAAGGGAATGCCATGATCTTACTATCTCCTAACATACAGTTAGGCTAGATCTCCTCTGAAATCTACAAAACTGTATCTTTGCTATTAAACTATTTGTCATGAAAACTCTTGCAAAATGAAACAAACAGTGCAGTGAAATAGTTCAATTTTTAAATGATTATTTTTGTCATCATTGGTTATGTCCATTTATCTTTTCCTTGAGCTAATCTTCATTTAAAACATCAAAGAAAATATGTTTAAATGTTTCTAAGATAGTTAACACTAAATGATTGTTTCCAGCAAAAGTTTTAAAAAATGTCTAGATGGCCTTTTTCTATGGTATGAAATGATGGAAGGAGTTTAAAATAATCATTAAAAAATCACAGGATATTTATGGCCTTATTCTAAGGATGAATCTTATTTTGACACATGAAAAATTATTTGAACTGTCATGCCAACATAAGGGATACATATTATTCCTAATCCATAAATGCTTAATTATAAAAACAGTGAGTCATGGTTAGATACAATCTAACAGTCCTGTGTAAGATGTAACTATGTATTATATGATCATTTCTGATATATTTATACATTCAGTCCTCATAAAAATTAAGCCAAATTTCTATGTCATAAATGGCATGAAATAAATACAGAAATTCATAAGAAGGTCTTATTCTGCTAGTGTACCACCATGGCATGCAAGTAACTATGCAGTCAATTGGAAACAGCAAAATGTCATTACCCTCCCTGAAATTAAAAGAAAATGGAAAATACAGATCAAGTATTGAACATCAATTATAATTTAAAATCTTTTCTTCTTTAGTAAAATTGTCATTTATAAGAGGCTCGGACACCTCTGCTGCTGTACTCCACATTTCCTTGAGAAATTGCAATCAAGCTCTAGGAAAAGTACTTAGCTTGAATCAACTGCTATCAGCCACATAAGAAAAAGATCCAGTTCAACTTGTGTAGTGTAAAATCCTTTTTCTTTTCGTCTTGCTTCAGATGTTTCAGTCCTTGAGAATACAGTAAGCGTGGCTTTAAGGAGTTGTTAGCCCTAGGCCAGTACTCTGGTCATGGAGGTCCATCAGTATCTTGGTCTCATGTTTAGAGGCAAGAAAGCTGTTGGCATTGGCGACCAAATGTTCTTCTTGAATCATTTTCTAAGTGAAACAGTTTGATTGTGAAACTGAGGTCACACTGTAAATTGGGAAGTGTCAACTTTAAAATATAATTACATTTGTGGAAGGTACAGACAAAATAAAATTCAGTAACCAGGAGAGGAACACCAAATAAAGATTATAGTTTTGGCAAAACTGCAGGTAGGTCATTTTTGGTGTGAGGCAATGATTCTTAGGCAATTAAAATATTTCCATACTGGAACAGAAGCTTATATACTTGTAAAATAACAATTTATACTCTCTTTAGGTTTGAAATATTGGAGGCTGTTTTTGGAAAGAAGGGAGAAATTGATTGCTGGACAGGCTTTTCCATGCTCTATCAGCTCTGATAATGAGTTAGTCAGTTGGCATGGAAGGCAGGAATGTTCTCTTCACTCAGAATTCTAATAAGCCTCTTATGGAAGGGTACACGATCTCCACCAAACCTGGCTCAGCTGAGTCTGCTTTCCAGTTGGATAAATAATCTTCCTGTTTCCAGACTGTTTTCTGACATAATATGGTCCTATAAAAGAGTTTAATGTAATATGTACATTCTACTGACTTAGTGATTTGCTCTCACATTGACAGTGAGATAAAACAATATCTAAATCCATAGCAATGGGTTCAATTCCTGATTATGTTTGGTTAGTCTACATTCACTTTTATGAAGAAAATGATATAATTTTGACCATCCAGGAATCAAAAACAATTTTTTTGTCTCAGTTTTATAACAATTCCCTTCCCCTCCCCTCCCCAAAGAATTATACTTATCCCCTATCCTTGTTAGGGAGTAATCTACATACAGCTTTTTCCATGACTGATGCAAGTGTATCTCCGATATGCTTAAGGTTAGTGTAAAAATGGACGCTGTTTGTGAACTTCAATTCTGTTGCTCTTATAAAAGATTATTTCATGTCTGTGTTTGGGCCCATAAGGTGTTCTGGTTTGGAGTGCAGCTGATTGCACATGTGGAAGGACCAGGGCTTGGAACTTGTGATCAGTAATTTTTGCCTCCATTAAAACTGAGGCTGTGGGATAGCTTGCAATGGAAGCCATTTGAAAAGAACAATAATACAGACTATACAAGTGCAGTTTCTGGACCTCAGACACAAGTTCCTTGACGTGTAGAAAGGTGATGTTTTCGATTTCGGACTCCTGAAGATTTATCTTTACTATCTGCTGGCTTCTGCTGTGAAATGTCTATGAGAGCACTTGCAATTGCAAGACCTAGAAGAGAAACCAAGAAAAGACCTTAATATCTAGTCATATTATACCAAAGGAGATATAATTTGTTATATGAATTTCATTGTAAAGATTAAAGCTATCAAATACTTTTCTTTTGTATTATCCAAAATCAATTCCAAAATAACCTGGCCATTTAAAAAGAAAAGGCAATATGATTAATATGAGGAGAGGAACAACCATTTTTCAAAAATCCATTTAGGGGGCACCTAGATGGAGCAGTGGATAGAGCACCAGCACTGAAGTCAGGAGGACCTGAGTTCAAATCCAGCCTCAGACATTTAACACTTCCTAGCTATGTGACCCTGGGCAAGTTACTTAACTCCACTTGCCTCAGGGAAAAAAAATCCTTTTAAATATTTATATTTAGGGTCTCACAAAAAATCACATTCAGTGGCCCTTTTTTTTTTTTTTTTTTTTTTTGATACCTGAAAATGAATTAATGTTGTGGGTATTCAAGTGATGATGTTCTATTGGAAGGAGCACACTTCTGAGCCATATTATGCAAAAAAAAAAAAAAAAAAAAAAAAAAAAGCTTTTGTCTAGATATATTCTCTAGCATAAGAAAAGTATTCAAGATACCAGAAAAAATATTTGCCAAAATGGACCTTTGTACATAAATGAGACCTTACTCTCAAGGATCTCACATTCTAAGGGGACACTGTATATACTGTATATACATATTAAGGAATAGTGGCCAGAGAATTTTAATTCACAATTCACAATTAACTGGGTAGTGAGGGGGGGAAATCTTTGCAATAAGTTTCTTTGATACAGATTTCATATTCAATATATATAAAGAACTGTCATTTTCCAACAGATAAGCATATGAATAATCAGAAGAAAATCATACAAAAAACAAAATGTGAAAAATGCTCTAAATAATAATTAGAGAAATGAAAATTAAAGTAACTTGAGATTTCATTTCATATTTATCATACTAGTAGAGATGACAAAAGAGGAAAATGATAACTCTTGGGTGGGCTATGAGAACATATAGTACTGGACTTGGTAGTTTTAGACATTCTAGAAGCAGTTTGGCAATATTTTCTGAAACTTATTAAAATACACATACATTTTGACCCAGCTATACCAATAGGAGACCTGCATGCCCAAGGAAAATAAAGAAGAAAAGGACATGTATATACAAAATTATTTATAAATTCTCTTTTCAGCAATAGGCAAAAATTGGAGACTTAGAGACTAGTCTATTGGGAAATGGCTAAACAAAATGAAGTCTATGAATGCAATGGAATATTATTTTGCCACAAAAATTATGAAATGGAGAATTTCAGAGGAAATGGTGAAGAGCTTTATGAACTAATACAGAACAAAGTGAACAAGACTAGGACAATTTATTCAATATAATGACAACTTTAGGGAGAAGAACAACTTTGAATTCTGATCATTGCAAACCAAGAGCCCAAAAGAATTAACAATAGCCAGCACTTTTGTGGCACTTTGCAAAGTACTTTATAAATATTCTCATTTTCATTCTCACAACAATCCTGGGAAGTCAGTCTATGAATACTTTGGAATATTATTTTGCCACAAAAATTATGAAATGGAAAATTTCAGAGGAAATGGTGAAGAGCTTTATGAACTAATACAGAACAAAGTGAACAAAAGTAGGACAGTTTATTCAATATAATGACAACTTTAGGGAGAAGAACAACTTTGAATTCTGATCATTGCAAACCAAGAACCCAAAAGAATTAACAATAGCCAGCACTTTTGTGGCATTTTGCAAAGTACTTTATAAATATTCTCATTTTCATTCTCACAACAATCCTGGGAAGTCAGTGCTATTATTATCGCTTTTTTACCTAGAAGAAGACTGAGAGAGACAAAGTGACTTCCTCAAAATCATGCAGCCAATCAAAATGTCTGAGTCTGGTTTGAACTCAGATCTTGACTTTGGAAACAATGCTCTAGTCATTTCTCGTTTCTTGAGAGTGAGGGGAAAGACTTGAAAAAAGATGCATGCATTTTGGAATTTGTGACACTAAAGAGACATGTATTGAGGTAATTTGATTTAAAAAAAATACTTAATGGGAGAGAAAAAGGGATACATTCATGAGAATATTTGTTTCTTTAAAAAAATCATTAACAAAAAATGAAATTGCACTTGTTTGTAGGCCTAGTTAATGTGTTGGTTGGTTTTGCTGAACTAGCATTTTCTCTCTTTAATTTTTGTTTTTTGTTAAATGATAGCTCTCTGGGGAGGAGTACAGGAAAAATGCATTTAGAAATGAGAGTAGTGTAAAGATATATACTCACACATATATGTATAAGTGTATATATATGCAAATATATACACAAGTGTATGCATATTTGCATATATAACACATGCATATATACACATGTACACACATTTATATCTATATGTAAAGAAACAGAGACAGAAAGAATCTGTTCCCTTTATTTGATTGGAAAAATTAAGATGGTAAAAAAATAAATTTCCCAACTTGAATATATAATCTCCAAACTAATATATTCCTTACATCCCACAACTGATCTTAATAGGTCAATTGTCTTTGTGACCTCTGAGATTCCTGGAAGAAACAAAATTCCCTGAATAATTGTCCACTGAAATAAAAGGCTGTGCTCCTTTCTTTCTGAGTCAGTTTGACCATGGTCTTCAAGGGAGGGGTTCTGATCTCCAGGCTGAAGGAATTCTCTACATTGATAAGCTTTTAAATCTACTCCAGTATCAAAAGCAAATAGTTTTCAGTTAATACTAAGTCAGGTTGTTAGACGTGAAATTAATTCTTCCTTTTTTTTTTTGATCTTTGCAGGTATGTCACATAACTCAGTGCTCTTAGAAACAAACTTTATTCCCTCCCCCAATACCCCCCAAATATCATGGTTTCATTTAGGATTGGTGAGACTCTTATGGATTTTGGACACGTTCTTTTTTAAATTATACTATCAAATATTGCCTGCTGAGAATAGAATACTATAAAAACGTGATGACAAAGGAAGAAGGGAAGTTGGCGAGACAGGAAGCAAACTAAGATAGAGCAGGGTCACAGAAACTACAGAAGGTATCCACAATGTTAAAGGTTGTATAGAAGATTAGCCCCGAGAAAGGCTATTGTATTTAACCAGAAATTTGAGTGCTTAGTTTTGTACCTTACATTGATGGAGTAAGAGTCAATAGGATATATGTCAATATTCATAGCTTGGGAGACCTGGATTCTACTTGTGCCCCTGAAACAAACAAGGCTGTGTGACAAGTAAGTTACTCACTAGATAAGTTTATGAGACTGTAAATTGCCAAAAAACTATTAACTTATATCCACAGTTTCTTTATCTTTGAAATTTCCTATACAATGAAATTATAAGATTACTCCCTAACCTAGCAATATAACTTTTCACATTAAAAAAAAATTCCTAATAACAATTTTGGTGGGGAGATACATATATTTTCATCTCTTGCACAAATGCATAAACAGACACAGGAAAGTTGTGACCTGTCCATAGCTACATGACTCTAAGTGCCATTGGTGACTCAGCTCCCCACTGAATCTCATAAAAAGTACACTGAGTTTTTGAGAGATTCATTTAAATAGAAGTCATGGTGATTTAGCAGAAAATGGAATGATAAGAGAGTAGACATTGTATATAGATATATTTGAAAAGTTTGCTAGTAAAAAAGGAAGATATATAGACTGTTAGCTTGAGGGAACAGCAAGATCATGTAAAGATTCATTTAAAATAAATCCATATTTGTTTAAAGACAAATGAGAAGGATCTTAAGGAGGGGGAAAATAGAGATGATAATCACTGACATGTCCTTTCCCTTCTCACTTCACATAGCATTTGTTTGTTTCTCTCAGCTATGTGATAATGTACATATAATTTTGTGTTTTAGGTTTCATGAGGGAAGGGACCACATCTTACATTTTCTTCCTTCTATCAACTAACAGAGTACTTAGCACTCAATTAAAATTTAAAATTTTGTTTGTGATATGAATGAATTAAATGAAGACTGCTAATTATTATGTTTTATGCTAATTATTAATATATTTTAAGAGTACTAATAATTAATTGATGTTTTTAGCTTACTAAATAGAACTTTTAAGGTTAAATGAATGCATACAAATTCCAAAAGTAGTTGATTTGCAATCAGACACCAATTTGTTATAGGGAGAATTTGGTTCCCAAAATGTTAAATCTATAATAAAAACCAGGATATTGTAGCAGATCTCTTCTTTCTTCCTCCTCTTCCTTGTTTCTCTCCCCTTTTCCCTCCTCCTCCCTTCCTTGTTCATATTCTTTCTGTTGTCCTCTTTTTCTTACTTTTCCTCCTTTCTTTTCCTTCCTTCCTTCTACTTCCTTATCCTTCCTCTTCTTTTTTTCCTCCTCTTCCTTTCACTACTTACATCTATGTGGTCATTAGAACATGATATCATCTATTTGAGGCTGAGTTTCTTTGTCTGTAAAACTAAAAAGTTTAAACCAGATAACTTCTCTGTTTCTTTCTCTTTCTAAATCTTTTTATCCTATGACCTCATGAAATGTTTTTACTATGCTTAGCCTGAAACAAGGCAAATACAGCCTTCTGAATTATGTGACACTGAATATCTCAGTAAGTTTTTCAAGTAAATTTTTCTATGCAATCACTATCATTACTTTTTTTGTTGTTATTGAGGCATTTGGGAGTAAGAGACTTGCCCAGGGTCACATAGCTAGGAAGTGTTCTGTGTCTGAAGCCAAATTTGAACTCAGTCCTTCTGACTTCAGGGTTGGTGCTACTATCATTACTTTTAAAGTCATTGACTGGGAGAGTGAAATTATACTTTACAATTATAGATTTAACTCTATATGTCTGCTGCAAGAGAATTCACAGGCTTATGACTCAGGTTTAATTGACAGGAAACCCTCATAAGCAAAGGCTATTTAAATGCTATCTCCTCCCAGCTACTCCACAGAATGTAACAAATACTTATTCTACTGAGCAACAGTAAGGAAGGAAAGAAGGGAAATGGATAGAAGTCTTGGGAAAGGGAAGAAAATGCACATTATTCAATGAATTCAAAGATATATTAGATAGAAAAAAAGTTTAGGGTACCGATTGAAAGGGGAACAAAAACTCAGTTGAGGCCAGTCCTCTCCCCTCAGAAATTACTCAACAGAGGAATAGGTCTCAGGTCTACATGCAGTTAACCTAGTGGAAGAAAGCTGAAATCATCCAGCAACCCAGACTCAGATATCTGTTCAATGCAAGAGAGAAGAGCAAGAGAAAGGGGAGGATTAACAAAGGTAAATGAAAGGGGAATATGAGAGAAGCTAAAAGATCAAGAGAAAAAACTTGAATAAAATAACTTGAATAAAAATTTAACACACAAGCATATCAATCACAGAACAGATTAAAAAAGGAAAAATTAATGAAACTTCTGAAAGAAACCAAAGCATGTCAAATACATTATAGTATAAAGGAAAACAAAGCAATTTTATCTTATTATCAAAAACATGCACTTCCCAAAGACCATGGAACAAATGATTCATAAGAGAAATAAAACTCGGGGGCAGCTAGGTGGCGCAGTGGATAGAGCACCAGCTCTGAATTCAGGAGGACCCGAATTCAAATCTAGTCCCTTAACACTTAACAACACTTAACACTTCCTAGCTGTGGGACCCTGGGCAAGTCACTTAACCCCAGCCTCAGGGGGAAAAAAGAGAGAGAGAGAGAGAGAGAGAGAGAGAGAGAGAGAGAGAGAGAGAGAGAGAGAGAGAGAGAGAGAGAGAGAGAGAGAGAGAACTCTTAAAGAAAAAAAAATTGGAATAGTTGGAATAGTGTTTAGGATTCACACCAAAGTTCTCAGTGCAAAGCTAAAAAAATAGCAGAGAAGGAAAAATGGCATATATGATAGAGAATCTCCCAAAGGAAGAATCTGTTTAAGAGAGACAATAATATATTTGGGACACCAAAATACTACAGTGATGGAAATTTTTTCTTTTTTTTTGTTTTTTGTTTTTTTTGTTTTTGTTTTTGATGGAAATATTTTTCAAAAGAAATATAAAGGGCATTAATGATTAAATAACATAAATTCTTTGTAGATCAAAGAAAATGATCTTGAAAACATAAATGAGTTAAATGAAGACTCAAAGGTCTCCTTAAAAGAATATGAAAAATCAAAATTATAATTCAAGAAATAATAAAATAAAACTGTCAGGAACTTCTGAATATAGATAGCAAAATATTGGTAAAAAAAAATTAAGAGAATGCAAGATTGCTATTAGGAAAACTTTTTTAAAAAATCTTGTGCTACAATCTCCAAGACATGAAGTAATTAAATTTAACAATGTTAACAGCAAGCAATAGATTTTACAAGCAACCAGGAAACATAGTAAAAATATGAAAGAAAGACAATTGAAATTAACATAGGATTTCATATTCATGAGAAATCAGAGGAGAAAATGGAGTAATATATTAAAAACAAACATAACCTGCAAATGTGAGCCTAATTACTAAAGAAAAATAAGTGGATCAAAAAATAAGACATTTGAAAAACAGAAAAATGAAAAACTAGGGATGATCAAATTCTTGAAGTTGCAAACCATCAAATATAGAAAAAGGTCAATAAGAATAATTAGCAAGAAAAGACTAAGTAAGAAAATCAGTTCTTTTATGTTTTGTTTTGTTTTTAACAGAAAAAAACCAACAACCTGATTTCCATAAACAAACAAACAAACACTAAGGCCTATCAAAGTTCTAATAAGGAACTAAAGTTTTAAAAAGAGCCTAAAGAATCAGGAAATGTGATTATGGAAGAGTTGAAATGATAAATCAAATACTAACATCTTTGTATCAAAATCTTTTTTGTGAGGTAATATTACAGTGAGGGTACAGTGAGGTACAGTAAGAGTACAAATGAGGAAGAAGATGTTTGGAGAGAGCATGAGAGATTGTATAACTCTACTAAGTCTTTGGATAAACAGTAAAGAAATACCAGTTTCTATACATTGTTCTTTAAAATGTGACAAGATATTAGAGAATGGGATGGATATAAAGGAGGATAAGGATGAGGAATATAGGAAGAAAATACCATTTAAAAACATTCCCATCTATGGGAGATAAAGATTTTGTGGTGGACTTTGTATTGGGAAAGTTTGTGCAGTCTCATTTCACCCCAGGAAAGGGAATGTGTGAGTTCTATGACAGTCAGTATCCAGTATGGTAAATGGGGAACAGCATGCCAGAGATAGGATGTAGAATAGCATAATCTTAAAGACATAGATCGATTATGATAAGATAAAGAGGTGGGACCAGGACTTAAAATTTTAGACAAAAATTCAACTTCTACAACTGACTCTGATTCCATAGACAATCCTTAATGAATTACTATTTCAAAGCACAGTAGAAAAAAAGATGGGGAAATGCAATAACATGGAAATTGGACAAGAGATCTTAAACCAGGTACTTTAGAAGTATTATTTCTTTGAGTAACATAGAAAGGAAGAACAAAATTTATACTTAATGCAACATAAAATAAAATTGGAAATAATTTGAAGGAGAGGGAAATATTGACTAGTACAAAGAGCAAAGGAAAACTTTCTGGAAAAGGGTACAGTAAAAAAAATAGAAATGAAAGTTTTGAGGGGAAGGGGAAGGAAAAGATTGAACTACTTTCTTAACTGGATAGGAAAGTAAAGGACAAAAGAAAGTAAATAATTAAAATAAAAAAGGGAAACCAAGTTTAGGCAAATTTTTAAAAAATGGAATAAGGAAGGTTAATAGGAGTAAGTAGGAGGTAGGGAATAGCCTTTGAGAAGAGACTAGCATCAAAGTAGTATAAGTAAAGCAAACCCCAGGAACCTAATGCAGACTTTAAATAAGAAGGGACTTAAACATCAATAGTAAGGAAAAAAATGTGAGAAAAAAAAAGATAACCTTAATTGTCATAACTTTAAATGGGAATATCAATACAACAAAACAAATGAGAGAAATTGAGTGGGTAAGAAAACAAAACAACTTTTTCCTTCATTCCACCACCCCTCCCACACAACAACGACAACAAACCTAACATGCCCATTAATTGGTGAATGGCTCAACAAGTTATGGTTTATAAATGTAAAGGAATAATTTTTGCTTTAAGAAGTGATAAGCATAAAACCCTGGAAAAATTACATGAACTGATGCTGAGTGAAGTGAATAGAACTAGAAGAATATTGCACACAGTAATAGCAACATTGTGTAATGATCAACTATGATAGACATTGCTCTTCTCAGCCATACAGTGATACAAGGTTCCAAAGGCTCCTGATGGCATACTGACCACAATGAAAAAATTATGGAATCTGAATGCAAATTAATACATACTATTTTCACTTTGGGGGGGTGGTTTTCCCCTTTTGTTCTGATTTTTCTTTTACAACATGACTAATGTGGAAATGTTTAATGTAATTGTACGTGTATAACCTATATCAGATTGTTTGCTGTTTTGGGGAGGGGAGGGAAGAGGGAAAATGGAATGTTAAAAACTATATTTACATGTAATTGGAAAAAAACCATGCTATTAAGGACAAAAACACAACACAAAACAAAAGCACAACCCCAAGTCAACATATCTAAATAATAAAAACCTTAAAAAAGTGATAGACAGTATTATAACTAAGGTAAAAGTTCAGCCCAGGCACATACCACATAACTTTCCACTGATCTATTATATTTCTATCACAGTTTACTGTCCTCCTACCATTCCATTCCTGGCCCCATCTAAAATAAAGGCTGCCAAATACAAATAGTCTATGTCTCCTTTAATGTGGACAGAGACCACTTAAACTAATTTCAATCATCACAACATCCAAATATGAACTCATTTCATGCATTAAACTACCATATTACCTAGTCCAAGGAAACTCTGAAAATAATCCATTTTCCATTTGCACATGGCTGCAAATATTGCCTTACTGACAGAAGACCTACTGCCAGAAGGGAAATACACAGTTCTGGTTGCCAATACAGGAAATTCTGTGCTAATCCAAAGCTGTCACTGTATCTTTGTATATCAGGGTATGTGAAGGCCAAAGCCTAATTAAAGTAGAGCCTCTCACCAACATTTCCTGGATTCATTAATGATTTCTAAAATTGGATACATGCTCAGGTTGAAAATCATAAATCATAAACTGTATCTAACTGGCAAATAAGACTAAAGTGGTTGGATAAAACTGTGTAAATTAGGTTGTATTTTTTTTTTTTTTTTCCTATTTGTGTCTTGTACACTTTTGTGGGAAAGTTAAATTTATCTTCATTTATAGATTCACCAGTGTTAATATTATTTAGGGGAAAAACCCCAAAACCTTAGAAAATTTTCAAAAGCATTTGTAAAGAGAGCAACATAGGTGGAATAAAAAGAGGCCACGAGTTTGGCGTCTCAGAATTGCCATTTACTTTCTAGGTGATAGGGTCATCAATGGAAAACTGAAAAGGACTTCAGAGGTGGTTAAGTCTAATCTCATTTTAAAGATGAAACAATTTAGATTAGGGAACTTCAAGCAAGTCATTTAAATTCCCTGGGCCTCAGTTCCCTATCTTAAAAGAAAAACGGTTGGACTGGAACATCTCTGAGGTCCCTTCTAATGAAAGATCCCATGATAACTGGATCCAACCCTTTCTATATATCATTCTCATTAGTAAATGTTAATGAATGCATGTATCTAAATATGTTTAATAATGCTGTAGAAGAAAATAATAACTTTTTCTCATTAATATCACTAAAATATTGATTATTGGGGTGATTATTAGTGGTACTATCTCTGAGGTAGGGCAATTAGGTGCTACATTGGATAGAATATTGGACCTGGAGTCAAGAAGGCCTGAGTTCAAACGTGGCCTCAGACAGTTACAAGCCTCTGACTGTGGCTAAATTAATTAACTTCAATTGCCTCAGTTTCCTTATCTGTTAAGTGAGCTGGAGAAGGAAATGGTAAACCACTCCAGTATTTGGGGTCATAAAATGTTGACTGAAAAATGGCTGAACAATAATAATTTTTGATGTAATATTGTGAACATTTCTTTGGTACTTAATATTTTAAAAATGGCTTTGGGATCATAGATCTACCCCTAAAAGGAATCTCTGAGATTTCCTACCAGTGGTGTCAAATAAATAGAAATGGATCTCTGTTGGCTGTATAGACTTAGAAAGCCACAAATTAGCATTTTCTAAGCTATATTGTTTTTAAAAATTTTTTGTTAAATTTTGTATTTTAATCTAGTTGAGGTCAGGACTAAGTTTTTTTTGAGACCTCTGAGCATACAACAACCCTAATAATAGGTATGTACTCGAAGCACAGTTATTAGCATTTTACAGAAGAGGAAATTAAAATGAGAGATTTAAGTGGCTTGCTTAAGGTCACCCAGAAAATACATGGTAGGGCATATCTATCAATCTTATATCTTTTTATTCCAAAACCAGTCCTTTCTCCTCACAACTCTGTTAAGTGATAAAAGATAGTTGAACATCTTTCTTTTATTTAAAGAGAAACAAGTTTACTGTATTTTATTTAGGGTTCAATTTTCTTTTTCCCCAAGAATTTCTTCCCTTTGATCTCAGCTGCATGCTGACTATCCCATTCTGCATAACACTAACAATACCCAGGGATGTTTCCTTCAATTTGAAGGCTACATCCTGGGGCATGCTGTTATAGTTCCATTAAAATTGGGTCACTATGGAAGATCATTTTTCAAAACGTCACACAAATCATCTGATGAAATCCACTTATTGTGTTCTCTAGGCCCAGCACAGTTCCTTGTTATCAAAGCAATACAATTAACTGGGGGAACAATTCATTATTTCAGACTGGCGGTCTAAAGGAATTTCATTTACCATGTCACGATGATGCACAGACGCTGCAGGCTAGCTGAATTTACATCAAAATACACGAGTAGATTCGATAAAATTGCTGGGGCTTAAATATTTATTATAAGCTTTACTTGTTTTTCAGTTTTAGTTCTTAAATATTAGACACTGAGATGTTCAGATTATTTAAATGGGAGACTTATGATGAAGAAAGTGTCAAACCCTGTTCCATGTCCTGTTGAATTTTCCATTGTCACCTGGTATTTCCTTTGTAACAGCCTTTACCTCAAACTGATATTTGCAAACAGACGAAATTTTTTTCCAGCTGCTTTGGAACATCAGGAACCTAGTGGCAAAGAGTTCTAAAAAAAGCAATTCTCTTAGTGACCATTAGTCTTCAGGCCAGAAGACAGATGAGGCTTATACTTATAAGTCTATAAGTTCTTTCAATTTAAGAGATATCACTGATATTGCTTAAGTTCAAATGATACTTTTGAAGTACTTATGCTAAAATAAAATTTATTTTTCCTCTCTGATTCTGAGAAGGAAAAACAAAGATACTATTTTTTAAAAAATTCTAAAATTTGTAAACAGAATAACTTTTCTCTCAAAAGATGTTTAATGGAAAAAAATTAAAATGGTTAACAACTGAATCTGTAAAAAGAATGTATATTTATAAAAGTGATAAATTCACCACTAGGAGAAAACTATAGGCACAATCACATAGTTATCTTTAGTAAAACTATAGTTTTCACTAATGAAAGTAAAATGGTAATAGTAAATTCTTGTAGTAACAGCCTAATCATAAAATTACTGATGTGTGTTTTTTACAGTTATGCATAACAATTAATAAGTACAGTAATACAAAATAGTGCACCAAATAAGATTGCCTTAGAAGAATACATTCCCAATCTGTATACAAACACAGCACTTCAATTTTACATTTGAACAAAAGCCTCTGAAAAGTCATTCATTTTGAAATGCTCTCCTTTTAAGCCTGTGTAAATGCAAGCAGCACTATATATTTTAATTTTTTCCAGGAAAACAGCTTCATTAGGCATGAAAGGTTAATTGCAGGTTTAAGTGGAGTTCAGGGAACAGAGCATGGGTCTGTAGTGAATAGCACAAACTGCTACAGGAAGGCTGAATGAGAAGTACTATAAACTGTTTGCCCTGCTGAAATGTTTTACTATCTCATTTACTATCTGTCTTCTTTTACTGCTTGTATTTGTAGTTCTTCTAAACCTTTAATAGCTATAGTTTTATTTCACTGTAATCAGATTTAAATGGAAATACCATGCTGGGATGTTTAAATGCTTTCCCTCTGATTGTATATAGCTACATACTATGGGAATGGAACCTTGGCCATCTTTCACATGATTAAGAAAGTAACTTTTGAAAACTTTGGTGATACCCATAATAGTCTTGGAAATGTGCATAGTATGATTTTCTTAGACAACTAAATAATCAGATTTGTAACTTGCTCCAATACACAGGTTTCTACCTAGTTAGAAAATGTTTAATTTGATTTTAATCATTATGAATGAAGGCCACCATCCACCTTTAGGCACAATTCCAAATGTTTAATGTCAAAATTGAAACATTTGCAATATTGAAGACATTAGAGTGACTAGAGTCACAAGATTTAGAGCTACAGAAAGACTTTGAAAGACTTAAAATGTGGTCTGTTCTTAAAATCAGGTCTTAAAATATGGAACCATGGGGTATCTAAGACCTTTTCAAAGGTCAAAACTCTTTCCAAAAATAATACTAAGACATTTCAATTTCAAATACAGCAAATATCAATAGATGTATTGCACATAAACAAAAACTCTTTGGCATGTTTAGTGATTTTTATGATGCAAAGAGGTCATGAGACCCAAAGAATTGTTTTTTTTTTTTTTTTTTAAATTATATATATATATATATATTTTATGATATTATCCCTTGTATTCATTTTTCCAATTTACCACCCCCTCCCTCTATTCCCTCCCCCCGACGACAGGCAATACCATACATTTTACATGTGTTACAATATAGTCTAGGTACAATACATGTGTGCGAATATCATTTTCTTGTTGCACAATAAACATTAGAATCCGAAGGTACATGCAACCTGGGCAGACAGATATTAGTGCTAACAATTTTCATTCCCCTCCCAGTGTTTCTTCTCTGGGTGCAGCTACCTCTGTCCATCATTGATCAACTGGAAGTGAGTTGGATCTTCTTTATGTTGAAGATTTCCACTTCCATCAGAATACATCCTCATACAGTATCGTTGTTGAAGTATACAGTGATCTTCTGGTTCTGCTCATTTCACTCAGCATCAGTTGATTTAAGTCCTCTCCAGGCCTCTCTATATTCCTCCTGCTGGTCATTTCTTACCGAGCAATAATATTCCATAACCTTCATATACCACAATTTACCCAACCATTCTCCAACTGATGGACATCCATTCATCCTCCAGTTTCTAGCTACAACAAAAAGAGCTGCCACAAACATTTTGGCACATATATGTCTCTTTCCGCTCTTTAGTATTTCTTTGGGATATAATCCCAGTAGTAGCGCTGCTGGGTCAAAGGGTATGCACAGTTTGATAACTTTTTGGGCATAATTCCAGATTGCTCTCCAGAATGGCTGGATTCTTTCACAACTCCACCAGCAATGTATTAGTGTCCCAGTTTCCCCACATCCCCTCCAACATTTGTCATTATTTGTTCCTGTCATCTTAGCCAATCTGACAGGTGTGTAGTGGTATCTCAGAGTGGTCTTAATTTGCATTTCTCTGATCAGTAGTGATTTGGAACACTCTTTCATGTGAGTGGATATAGTTTCAATTTCTTCCTCTGAGAATTGTCTGTTCATATCCTTTGACCATTTATCAATTGGAGAATGGTTCGGTTTCTTATAAATTAGGGTCAGTTCTCTATATATTTTGGAAATGAGACCTTTGTCAGAACCTTTGTTTTTAAAAATATTTTCCCAATTTGTTACTTCCCTTCTAATCTTGTTTGCATTAGTATTATTTGTACAGAAACTTTTTAGTTTGATGTAATCAAAATCTTCTATTTTGTGATCAATAATGATCTCTAGTTCTCCTCTGGTCATAAATTCCTTCCTCCTCCACAAGTCTGAGAGGTAGATTATCCTCTGTTCCTCTAATCTATTTATTATCTCCCTCTTTATGCCTAAATCATGGACCCATTTTGATCTTATCTTGGTATATGGTGTTAAGTGTGGATCCATATCTAATTTCTGCCATACTAATTTCCAGTTTTCCCAACAGTTTTTTCCGAATAATGAATTTTTATCCCTAATGTTGGAATCTTTGGGTTTGTCAAAGATTAGATTGCTATAGATGTACCCTTTTTTGTCCTTTGTATCTAATCTGTTCCACTGATCTACCGGTCTATTTCGTAGCCAATACCAAATGGTTTTGGTGACTGCTGCTATATAATATAGCTTTAGATCAGGTACACTTAGACCACCTTCCTCTGAGTTTTTTTTCATTAGTTCCCTTGCAATTCTTGACCTTTTATTCTTCCATATGAATTTTGTTGTTATTTTTTCTAGGTCATTAAAATAGTTTCTTGGGAGTCTGATTGGTATAGCACTAAATAAATAGATTAGTTTGGGGAGTATTGTCATCTTTATTATATTCGCTCGGCCTATCCAAGAGCACTGAATGTCTTTCCAATTATTTAAATCTGATTTTATTTTTGTGGCAAGTGTTTTGTAATTTTTCTCATATAATTCCTGACTTTTCTTTGGTAGATGGATTCCCAAATATTTTATACTCTCAACATTTGTTTGGAATGGAATTTCTCTTTGTATCTCTTGCTGTTGCATTTTGTTAGTGATATATAAAAATGCCGAGGATTTATGTGGATTTATTTTGTATCCTGCCACTTTGCTGAAATTTTGAATTATTTCTAGTAGCTTTTTAGCAGAGCCTTTGGGGTTCTCTAAGTATACCATCATGTCATCTGCAAAAAGTGATAGTTTGATTTCCTCATTTCCTACTCTAATTCCTTGAATCTCTTTCTCGGCTCTTATTGCCGAGGCTAGCGTTTCTAGTACTATATTGAATAGTAATGGTGATAGTGGGCAACCTTGTTTCACTCCTGATCTTACTGGGAAAGGTTGCAGTTTATTTCTATTGCATATTATGCTTACTGACGGTCTTAAATATATACTCCTGATTATTCTAAGGAATAATCCATTTATTCCTATACTCTCAAGAGTTTTTAGTAGGAATGGATGTTGGATTTTGTCAAATGCTTTTTCTGCATCTATTGAGATGATCATATGGTTCTTATTAATTTGATTATTAATATGGTCAATTATATTAATAGTTTTCCTAATATTAAACCAGCCCTACATTCCTGGAATAAATCCTACTTGATCATAGTGTATTATCTTGGAGATGATTTTCTGAAGTCTTTTTGCTAATATCTTATTTAAGATTTTAGCATCAATATTCATTAAGGAGATTGGTCTATAATTTTCTTTCTCAGTTTTCGATCTACCAGGTTTAGGTATCAGTACCATGTCTGTGTCATAAAAGGAGTTTGGTAGGACTCCTTCATCCCCTATTTTTTCAAATAATTTATATAACATTGGGGCTAATTGTTCTTTAAATGTTTGGTAGAATTCACATGTGAATCCATCTGGCCCTGGGGATTTTTTCCTGGGGAGTTGATTAATAGCTTGTTCTATTTCTTTTTCTGAAATGGGACTATTTAAGCAATTTATCTCCTCCTCTGTTAATCTAGGGAGCCTATATTTTTGGAGAAAGTCATCCATTTCACTTAAGTTATCAAATTTATTGGCATAAAGTTGGGCAAAGTAACTCCTTATTATTTCTCTAATTTCCTCTTCATTGGTGGAAAGATCCCCCTTTTCATTTGTAAGACTATCAATTTGATTTTCCTCTTTCTTTTTTTTGATCAAATTTACCAAAGGTTTATCTATTTTATTGGCTTTTTCATAAAACCAACTCTTGGTTTTATTTATTAATTCAATAGTTTTTTTACTTTCAATTTTATTGATTTCTCCTTTTAATTTTTGTATTTCGAGTTTAATTTTTGGTTGGGGGTTTATAATTTGGTCTTTTTCTAGCCTTTTAAGTTGTAAGCCCAATTCGTTAATCTTCTCTTTCTCAATTTTCTTCAAATAAGCCTCTAAAGATATAAAATTTCCCCTTATTACTGCTTTAGCTGCATCCCAAAGATTTTGATATGATGTCTCATCATTATCATTATCTTGGGTGAAATTGTTAATTGTTTCTATAATTTGCTCTTTCACCCAGTCATTCTTTAAGATGAGATTATTCAGTTTCCAATTACTTTTTGGTCTATTTACCCCTAACTTTTTACTGAATGTAGCTTTTATTGCATTGTGATCTGAGAAGAAGGCATTTATTATTTCTGCCTTCCTACATTTAATTTTGAGATCTTTATGTCCTAATATATGGTCAATTTTTGTATAGGATCCATGAACTGCTGAGAAGAAAGTATATTCCTTCCTATTGCCATTCAGTTTTCTCCAAAGGTCTATCATACCTAGTTTTTCTAATGTTCTATTTACTTTTTTAATTTCTTTCTTGTTTGTTTTGTGGTTTGATTTGTCTAAATCTGAGAGTGCAAGGTTGAGATCTCCCACTATTATAGTTTTACTGTCTATTTCTTCTTGCAGTTCTCTTAACTTTTCCTTTAGAAAGTTAGATGCTATACCACTTGGTGCATATATGTTTAGTATTGATATGGCTTCATTATTTATGCTACCTTTCAGCAGGATATAGTTTCCTTCCTTATCTTTTTTAACGAGATCTACTTCTGCTTTTGCTTGATCTGAGATAAGGATAGCTACCCCTGCTTTTTTGGCTTTACCTGAAGCATAATAAGCTCTGTTCCAACCTTTTACCTTTACTCTGTATGTATCTCCCTGCTTTAAGTGTGTTTCCTGTAGACAACATATTGTAGGGTTCTGCTTTTTGATCCAATCTGCTATCCGTCTCCGTTTGATGGGATCGTTCATCCCATTTACATTTACAGTTAAAATTACTAATTCTGTATTTCCTGCCATCGTATTATCCCCAGATTATACTTTTTTCCCTTGACCCCCCTGATCCCCCTCCCCGATATTTAATTTACAGACCCCCCTTGTGACGCGCAACCCTCCCTCTTTTTTTTTTTTTTTTTTTTTTTTTTAGGATCCCTCCCCCCTCCCTCCAAGTCCCTTCACTTATTCTCCTTTTCCTTTCCCCTTTTCCTCTCCCCCCTTTTAATGAGGTGAGAGAAAATTCTCTGAAAAACAAATATGTTAATTATTTACTCTTTGAGCCTCTTCTGATGAGAGTAAGATTCACACAATGATTCTCCCCCTCACTAAGTTCCCTCAGATATGGTGTATTTTCTATGTCTCTTCCTGGGATGTAGTTTCCCTCTTTTTATCACTCCTTCCCCTTTTTCTGAACCGACCTCCTTCCCTTTACCACACCCCCCTTTTTTTCTTTTATATCAGTAAAATCAAATTATCCTTGAGTATTTTTTATATACCCACAACAAAGTTACAGTTCTCAAGGGTTCTGTGTACCTTTTTCTGTTTCTCTTCAGTCTTGTGGATGTAGATCAAATTTTTTGTTTAAGTCTGGTTTTTTTCTTAGAAACATATAGAATTCCTCTGTTTCATTGAATGACCGTCTTCTTCCGTGGAAAAAGATGCTAAACTTAGCTGGGTAGTTCATTCTTGGTTGCAGTCCTTGATCTTTTGCCTTTCGGAATATCAGGTTCCAGGCCCTTCTATCTTTTAATGTGGAGGCAGCCAGATCTTGGGTGACCCTTATTGTGGCACCTTGGTATTTAAATTGTTTTTTTCTAGCTGCTTGCAGGATTTTCTCCTTTGTGTGGTAATTCTGCAGCTTAGCCACAATATTCCGTGGTGTTCTTTTTTTAGGGTCTATTTCAGAAGGAGTTCGATGAATTCTTTCCACATCTACTTTCCCTTCTGTTTCTATTATCTCTGGACAGTTCTCTTTGATAATTTCCTGTAAAATAGAATCTAGGCTCTTTTTTTGGTCATAGTTTTCTGGAAGTCCAATAATCCGCAGATTATCTCTCCTAGATCTATTTTCCAGGTCTATAGATTTTCCCAGTAAGTATTTGACGTTGTTCTCCAGCTTCTCATTTTTTTTGTTTTGTTTGACTGATTCTTGGGTTCTCTGTGAATCATTCATTTCTATTTGTTCCATCCTGACTTTTAAGGAGTTATTTTCTTCTTTCACAGTTTTTAGTTCTTTTTGTAAATGCCCAATTTCGTTTTTAAATGAATTATTTTGCTCTATTGAGTTTTTTTCCATTTCCCTAATTTTTTTTTTTGAGAATTATTTTCTTTTTCCAATTCAGAAATTCTATTTTCTTGAGACTTTTTTATCTTTTCCAATTCAGAAATCCTACTTTCCTGTGTTTTTTTAACCTTTTCTAATTCACTAATTTTGTTTCCCTGCATCTCCTGTGAATTCTTTATTTTTTCCAACTCCAATTTCAGGACATTGTTATTCTCTATCATAACTTCCCTTTCTTTTCCCCATTTTTCTTCGATCTCCCTCAATTTCTTAAGAGCTTCTTCTAGGAGAGAGTTATGTGATGGGGGGCAGGAATCGTTCCCCTTTAGGTTGTTATCTGATTCTCTGCTGTCAACTTCCTCGGGGTTGGACACCCGCTCTTTCTCTGTATAGAAGGAATCTATGGTTTTTCTAGCTTTTTTGCTCATACTTAAAAAAAATCTTTTGGGGTCTGTCTCTGGGGTAGGAAATTATTTACTTCTTTACCAGCTTCCTCCCAGACCGGATGGATGCAGCGGCTCCTGAGCCTGAGCTAAGAGAGAGCTCTGGGAGAGAGTTCCCCACCCTCTCCCTGGGAGTGCCTCAGAGGTGATTAGCACTACTGTGCTTCGAGGGCGTAGAATAGTGAAGACAGCAAGAAGCCCAGCCTATGTGTCCGGGTGGGGAGTGGGTGTCTGCAGCAGGTGACGAAAGAAGCCCCTGCGCTCAAACTGGAAGTGTCTGCCAGAAACCGCGGTCCCTAGTTCAAAGGTTCCGCTTCTCTGGGACTTCCTGGAGCTGAGTTCCACTCCCTCCAGCTAAGCTAGGCAGTGTGTGTTGCCTTGGGCCGTATCCACCCACTTGTCAGTCTCTTAACTATTCTCAGGAGGTAGCTGAGGCCACACCCCCTGGTGCCGAGATCTGTGCCTGAGTCACCCCCAGGGTCCGGGGAAAATCTGATCTGAGTTTTAAAATATTTTGGCTTTCTCTTCTGAACTGCTAAATAATTAGCAGAGAAGAGCTAACAGCCTGTGCCAGATTCCTTTACCTCAGTGGCTTCTCTGATCCCAGAGCCCCTCCCAGCGCAATGGGCGCAGTGTGCCCCTACCCCACCGTCTGTGCTGGTCTTTCTTATTCCTCCCCTGAGAACTGACCTTTCCTGTTGAAACTCCAGATTCTCTTCAGCTGGTAAGTCGTGCTTCCAGTCCTTGTGGTATCTATCAGTCCTGAGCTAATTTTGAGACTTAATTTATCTAATTGGTTGTGAGGGAGTGAGGACGTTCACTGAGTCGTGTGTTTCCTCTCCGCCATCTTGGCTCCGCCCCAGACCCAAAGAATTGAAAATTTCTTATTTAGTCTAATTCACTTATTTTTAGAAACCCAAAGTCAGATAGTAGAGGCAGATTTCAAATCCAGATCCTTGTAACTGGTTTCTTTTGTTTTGATAGATTACCAAAATTCTGTTTTCATATGATGAATATTAATAAAATTTATTTAAAGAAAAACAATTGTTTTAGCTTTAAGACTTTTACTTTTCAGCATGCTGTTTTATATATATATATACACACATATATATATGTGTGTGTGTGTATAGATATACACATGAATACATATAAATAAAATTGTAAAACTTCTGTTCAAGTTATTTGAAATATGTTATCATATATTTTCAAGATACCTCTAAGTGAGGTTGTCCCCATCATGTTGCCTAGTACTTATTGAAGTGTATATGAGCTGCAGAAAATAGTTCAGACTATAATGCGTAAAAAAAAAAAAAAAATAGAAATTATAGTCTCTAATTGTTATTCAATACAGGTAATCATAGTGCTTAATGAGTATTGCTTCTTTCTAATCTAGTCTGTATCATTTGGAATTATGCATTGGCATGTGTTAATACTAGATTCATTTGATACAGTTTTCCTTTTTATTTTATTTTTTGTTACCAAACTCCTATCTAGTAGGAACTTATTCATAACCTACAACTCTTTCAGCAGGTTTAACTAGGATTTGAATTGTAGTATGGAAAGCTACCAAATCACTTTTCCCCAAACTTGTTAAAGAAATATTATCTAGCCCTTTCTTCCTTCAGCTATCTGCCTAAAAAAGCTTTGGATTTAATATCAATCCTAATTGACATTCTAATCACCCTAAGGTTAAGTACTTACCATTGCTCAAAGAAAGTAAGTTATGCCATCCCCGGGGATATTTTAACTTTATTTTTAGTGATAATATTGTATTTTCAATTTGATTTAGACATTACCATATTTAACATACTATTTAAATTGCATTGGTTGATTGAAAATAGAATGACCATATTGTGAAAAAAATATTGATCATGTTGTAAATATTCTCAGAGATACCAGGGCTCAGGCCATTAGTATGGTTTTTGAAGAACAAATCTTATCCCTGAGTTTGTTTTCCTGGTAAAAATGAAACACTGGATTTTGAGTTTAGAGGACCTGGGTTCAAAGTTTAAATACTACTTATAAGCTGTCAGACATTGAGCAAAATGTTTTGTCTTATTGGGGTTCAGTTTCCATATTTGTAAAATAGAGATAATAAAGTTGATTATTACCTATCTCAAAAGGCTGCTTTAGGGTAGATATATTCTTATTAACTTGCTTAGAAAGCATGGTCTAGTATATCAAATAAGAAAAGACAACTAACTAAATGGCAGAATCCAAAGACTTATGATCAAAGATGAACATTACTTTAGGGCAACATACTGAATGATCTTCTGCTGGCTTAGTTCTATAAATGTTCTACTATGACTTTGCTACTTTGGATAATGGAATGGAGAACTTGCTCTTGAAGACTGAAGGTGTCTCTGTACATTGCTCTCTATATATCTTATCAATATAACTATTCATATATACATTTATATATGTGTGTATTTATATACAGCTATATATGCATATATATATATATATATGCATGTAGACTTGTTTATATGGACATACTTATATTACACATCACTGTAATATATATGCATATATATTATACATATTACATATATATAATATACATAAACATATATATATGCATATATATATAAAATCATAAAATTAAATAGATCTAAGTCCATGGTTGTAACATTGAAACAAGAATACAAGATATGGCATAACAAATAAAATTAATCAATAATAATCAATATTTATATTTGAATATCTGAGCTCCTTTGATTATTATCCTTGTGTCTTGGATAAGTTATTTAACCTGTCTGAAATTCAGCTTACTCCTCTGTAAATGAGGGAGGAGGATTAGGTGACCTCATATTCTACCTCTAAAGTTAAGACCCTAAACTAAACTTTTTTAAAGTTTCCAAAGTATTTGCCTTAATTATGTCAATGGAACCTCATAAAGACCATGAGAGACAAATGCAACTAATATCACTCCTATTTTGTATAGTTAGAAATTGTAGTTGAGAGAGTTTGGCCCATGATCACACAGCTTAGAAGTGCCTACCATGGGAGTTAAATCCAGATTTTTCTGACTCCAATTTCAGCACTCTTTCTGCTACACTACATTGTTTCTAAGGGCAAATCAGTACTCTTGTTTGAAGACTCTTACATGATAGTACTAGCTAGTATATAAGACTAATTGTGTGTGTATGAGTATATAACATTGCTGGTAAAGATATTCTGACATATATGTTGGGTAGATGTAGTTAAATAGCAAAATGTTGTCAGCAGTTGCCATGTGTACATGTGTGATGCACAGGAAAAGTGTTCTGTGACTTCTACTCATATTTGTAGGCTTTGTTGCTTTTTCCTGTTTTGCCTCTAGCTTTCTGGATTATGCAGTGCAGTTGGATACAGAGGGCACCTAGTCATCAATGACTCTGTAGCCAGTCTTGTCTGTGTATGGATAGGGTTTCAAGCTCCCTTGCTTTTAGTTAGTTGGTACATGAAAGATTTCTTTTTCTAAGCATTTTTCGCGTGGAGAGAAGAGTAGAGGACCTCTAAAATGTCTCTTAAATTTAGCAGCCTTTGCCCTTTTTTGTTGAGTATTTACTATACTGCCATCTTTGACTCTGACACTACTTGGGCTTCCTACTTCATTCATATAAGTTCTATTCAATAAAATTCTATAGTAAGCAAATTTTATGCAAGTGACCTGGCTGTATTTTAAACCATTTTTTGTATTTAATAATAAATTTGACTGATGTATAATACAGAAGAAATTATTGAAGAAATCAGACATAATGCCAGTTGCATGTTTAATTATCTTTCTTGGAGAACTCTGGATAAAACTGGAAGGCTGCAAGTGGGTGAGTCTAGAACGAGTTGCTATACTGAGCCCATGTTGTGCTTGTCATTCCCATAAAGATATGCTGATACTTTCCTGATTTAGTTTTCTACTTCTGTGCCTAGCAATGACTCATGCCCTCCCCCACCATGTACTGCTCAAGGGACAGGATCTGAAGCCAGCTTGGATTTCTGTTGGCCAATGAAAGTATTTGGCCCTGTGGAAAGCGAGCATTTTCCTAAAGGGGTGCTCTTTCTGATTTCTCCAAAGCCTTAAGATTTTGGGGGATGGGCCAGACTTGAATAATGATGCTTGTAGCAAAGTGAGGATGATGATAGAGAGTAGGATAAGAGAGCAAAGCCCAAACCTAAGGAGAGGGCTGGAGTAGAGGGCTGGAGGAGCCCAGAGGTCAACATTGAGAGGAGCAATTCGAAAAAGTTAAACTAATTTTCCAGAAATGCCAACAGCATTTTCAGATGATAACTAAACCACAATGAAGGATCTGGTTCAATATCTTGGTCATCACTGTCTCTCAATTAAACAGTTTTTAATATCTGTAGCAACATGTAAATTATTGATAACTATATGAAGCAGCTGCTTCCCATGCTCATAATCAAAGGACTGGCAGTACAACTTTTCCCTTTGGAGATACTTTTAGTATTTGTGAAACATCCTTGATTTAGGGGCCCTGGAGACTCATGGCTCATGGATTTAGAATAGAAGAACAACAGTTCTGGCAGTAGCAGCCCATACTTCTCCTTTGGGGCTGACTTGGTTCCTGAAGAAATGACTACACAAGGGAATAAAGCAGTTTTTCTTTCATGCCCTAACCCTGCTCTAGGAACTTGTGTAAAATTAGTGGCAATTCAGATAATATTTTGTGATTTAGACACTAACTCACAAGGGATTGGAAAAAGATTTCAAACTCTCTCTGCATAAGCAAATGGACTGCTCTGGGTACTAATGATATGCAATTCATTGCTTATTCAGTCACTGGCAGATACTAAGTATAAAAGCTTGAGATAAAGCAGTTATTTCTTACATTTCAGATTTGCCACTTTGTACATTATGAAACAAACCATCAACAGTTAAATGAATCCTGGCATCTTTTCAGCTTATTTTTTTTTGGGGGGTGGGTCTGCTGATTCTTTTTCATAATAATAGCAACAACAAAACCATTCAAACCATAACTCCTGTAGAAAGAAAACAATACAGTTCTATAAAATCCCTATCTTACTTTTAAAAATGAATTTTAAATAGCAAAGAGAAAAAAATTCTAACTTTTGTATGCAATTGTCAAATCTGCAATACAAATGGGAGGGAGAAATTTGGGTACAATCACTTGGACAGGCCTTTGCATCATGATATAGGAGCTCTAGAAGCAACCCAGTTGAATATGTTTAATAAATGTATCGTGTTTGCAAAAATATCTACATGATTTTTAGAGCTTGCATACTCCTTTGCAAAAGAATGGGAAAGTAGCTTATTACTACAGGTAACTCAATAGCCAGAAGCATTTTGACTGAAGCAGATGTGTCTAACTAAACTGATCCTTGGTAAATCTCTTTTGTCTACAGAAAGGCTAAAATGCCACACAATACATTTCTCAAAAAACTTCCAATCACTGCTCTGATATTCACTAATTGATCCAGTGTGGTATAGTGGAAAAAGAACTGGATTTAGAGAAAGAGGACCTCAGTTCAAAGATTTATTCTATTGCTTATCACTAATGTCCCTCTGAGTCTCAGGCTCCTCATTTGTTTAAAAAAAAAAAAAAAAAAAAAAGAAAGAAATTAGACTAGCTGATTTCTAAGGTCTCTTCTAACTCCAAATCTGTGTTTCAGGGCTTAAGTTTATGCGAATTTTCCCTAGTAACTCAAAATGGAGATATTCTGGAAGTGGTTTGTTTTCCCTTTAAGTGGGAGATGGGATGGATGGTGTAAAAACAAAACAAAAAAACAAAACAAAACAAAACAAACAAAAACAAAAACAAAAAAACTTCCAAAAACTTCATTTTTTGAAAAGTCTTTTGAGTATGTATCACAAAAGTTTAACCTTCTCTGAGGGGGAAAAAAGTTTGTTTTCTGTCCTATTTTGCCTTTGGGAGCAGTCAATGTGACCCTCTCAGCTGCTGTAAATTGCTCAGTGTTATCAAGAGTCAGAGGTAGGGGAAATCTTTCAAACTCCACATGTGGGTAAAACACAAAGGGAATAGACTTCACAGTGTTCTGGAACTTTCTGATGTTGTATCCAGGGGGATAAACACTGTCCTGCATTCACTCCACTACATCTCTGGTGACATAAAGGGAATATTCGTACACTGATCACTGAACCCCCATGACAGTTTTCAGCCTAACTATTTTGCCAAGTGTGGTGTTTTTGTTAAAAGTGACACCTTCCTACCCTTAGTTCTTCACTCTGTTGGCATAAAAATGGGAAAACAAATAATGGAGACAAGGAGAGTTTGTTATTATACATCATAGCCAGTCACATTGGAAACAGGGTCTTTGAGTCGTTTTTATTTATATTTTTTTTGTCCTGAGTGAAGATGGGCTTCTGCTCTATTTATTAGGCACATTCACTTTGGATATTGTCCACCTACTTTCAGTAAGTGCCTTAACTGGCAGGAAGATTGAAAAACTTGTTTTCAGGTCAATAAAGGAAATCTCTTATGATCAGTGGCTGATTACAGCAGGGTACTCTGAGCAGCAGGCTCTGGGCTACGTTCTGCAGAGGGCTTTCAAATTAGTCTTGCTTTGAGGCCTGGGCCGGGAGCCAACAGACAACCCAGCTGCTTGCTACATTCAGCCCAATGTTCGATGAGTTTCATTCCTTCCTCTGATGGAAGATTTTTTTTTTCTTTAATGTAAATAAAAGAAAAAAAAACCTTAGATTTTAATGTAAGCTTCAAAATAGTAGAAAAGCATGGAAAAACAGATGGTACTAGAGGATATTACATAATTTGTACTGTTTTAACCTCTCTTGGTTCATCCTTTCAACTGTTGAGGGTTGATGGTCAAGCAATATCTTTCTCTGATTCTCACCTAGGAAACAATTTGTATTGCCATTTATGAAGCAATAAAAGGATAACTTTGCTAGAACATAGGGGAAATGGCTTTTTATATCTATCATCATCTGATAACAGCTCTTTTTTAATGAAAAGTATTATGAAAGCAAAAAATAAGTTTTTTTTGGAGAAAAGATGACTTCTTGATTGCTTTGGCAAATGGATCAAAAGTGGAGTCCACATTTGTATCTTGGTACTTTTTTTCTTAACCGATTGAGTTCCTATTTCACTTTTTAGACTTAGAATTAGTTCCAACTTAGAAAAAGAGCATGGAAAAGTAAAGCCATGCATGCATCTAGAGAGGATGTATCCCTGTTGATGCTACTTGGGAAACAATAGTGCCAAGGGGTTACTCATCATTCCTAGTTAAATGCTTCTGAGAGCACAGAAAAGCACAATGCAAAATGAAATTCAATAATGACTGCAGATGTTTGTGCTTACAGTTAGATGTCTATCAGCATTACTTTTTAATGCCTATTTTAGCACCATTTCAAAAAGGAGACTTGTAAACACAGATGGGTGAACTACTTTATGTAAAGTAAGGTTGAATCTACATATAGTATTGCTGTCTGATTGTGCATCTTGAACTAAACTGACTGAATTATTGTTGTTTTTATTTTAACCAAATTAACTGGTTGTTTGAATTGCTAAGCTGTTCTGTTGCCATTTTGGCAAGAGCCGGAGCCAATTCAAAAAGGACAAATTTCCTAAGACTTAATTCTGAAATCTAAAGTACAACCGTATCACTCTACAGAACATTTCCAAGTTTAATTTAAATTTTTATTATAGATTCTATGTATTGGTGCAGTGACTCATTCCAATTCTCAGGAAGGGTAAGCGAAAAAAGTCTTTAGAAAAATTCAGGATTTAAGATGAGTCTCTTCCTATTTTAAAGATTGAATTGATAGACAATTTTAGAAAGGAGAAAATGATTTAATAGTATGCGGAGTAATCATTAAGCTTAGAAGAGGAAAAGCTAATTCATAGTGACATATTACAAAATCCCCAAACCATGAACATGCTCATGAAGCAGAGAAAAATATTATTTTAATATTACCTGGAGAATTTCAGAATTAACATGAAAACAAAGTCCTATGCTACTTTATAGATTTGATTTTTATGAGCTTATAATCACAAAATAACTCAATTACCATCACTAATAATAATAATAACATTTATTCTCAAATTCTTTGATTTAATTGATAAAGTATAAAGATCACAACCTATACATTAATGTTTGCTTATCTATTCTGTGCAACTCTTATCTCTGTCCTTACATAAAATTGACTGAAGGGTCCACTCAATATGCTGTTTGCTTTCTCTGGACATTTGGAATATCCCAAAAGAGCATACATGGTATTGAATGGATGTTATTTTCTCTCATTCTATAACCAACATATCTATATTTACTGATATACACAGAAGTAGATATACATATTAATGCAATATAATTAATCTGATATAATATGGGAAAGTATTACATAATATAAATTTAGCATAAGTTTTGTTTGAAATCTTTGTTCCAATTTTTCATTGCTAGACATTTGTTAGGCTTTGTACCCTGTTCATACCTTTGATTGCTATGCCCATTACCCTCTAAATAGTAGCGAATTTTAATTCTTCAGTTTAGGGCATTAATAGCAGGTATTATTTCATTTTTTGTAGCACCTTCTTCCTATCTACATTAATACTGGGCCTGGTACAAAGTAGGCATTTAATAAATCCTTGTTTCTTAACTGATTGTATGATCCATAGTCACAAAATAATCCCTGAAACTGATGTACATATATGATTTTAAAGTTTGCAAAACATTTCAAAAACCTTGTCTCATTTGAGTTTTGAATTATTTAACCTGTCGAGGTTCAATTATTCACCTCAGAAAACATTTTATTTATTTCAAAACAAGGCAATTATATTCCTTCTCTCGTAACACTTAGGCATTTTAATTTTTTTAAACTTAAAATGCAAGAATGACTGACCAATAAAAGATTTTCCCCCACATAAAAATCAGCAATGCAATTTTCTATCTATACATTTATGTAGATTTTCTTCTAGTATTATTCAATATTAGCTTCAGATAAAAGTTCATATTAATTAATCCATAATGTAAACTAATCATTGGTGACATTTTGAAAGAAGGTGTCCAGGAAGCTAAGATAAGAAAAATGGCAGCTAGAATTTTGCACATGTTCATCATTGACAATCTGCCTCTTCAAAGAGCTCCTAGCAAGAGTTCAGTAATGACCAAGTAGAGGTGCTCCTGGACTCCTCCTTCTTTCTTTTTTTTCTTTCTTTCTTTTTTTTTCTTTTTTTTAAAGAAGAAAGAGTCAAATGAAGGCTCTGAACTCTTCACACTTAGAAAATGTTTTGTGATACTTGGATTCATAAGCAAATCAAGCTGAATGGGAGGTATGTTTTAATTTCATTTTTGTTGTTTTACATGTTTTTGTAAGATTTTGAAGAAGATACTAGTAAAAGGAGGCATTTGCATTTCTGATTATCCTTTTTTTAATTTTAGGGATTAGCTCTTGCTAGAGTTTTGCAAGTATTAGATCTTTAATCAAGCCAAAACCACTTGAATTGGAATAAGAGGTACAAATATTGGTATAAAAATAGAAATATATATTTTCTATCTGGAATAAATTCCTAAAATCTTTCTTGGATTTTATGAAAGAAATTAAATAAATCAAATTTAGTATAAGGAACTGATTTTAATTCTTTAAAAAAGCATATGTCATCTAAAAAATATAGGGTAGTTGTCTATGTTACATAGCAACATCAAATCTATAGCTTGGTTTGCTATTAAAGATCACTGCATTTGAAATATGATGAACTTAGGTTCCTTTCCTGTTCTGTATCTGACATATAGGATCATAATAGAATAAGATTCATAGCTAAAAATGACCTTAGACATTAGCTAGTCTAACTCCCTCATTTTATAGATAAGACAAATGAGGTGGCTAGAGATAACGTTAGTAGTAAATAATAGAGCTGAGGTTCAAATCTAGGTCTTCTTGTCTCCAAATTCAGTACTTTTTCTTTTGAGGTATTATTGTCTGTAAGGATATGTGACTAGGAAAACCACTTAGCTTCTCTGAGCCTCAGTTTTCCCCTTTGTAAAATGGAGGTACAATTATTTGTTTTACCTTTCTAGGACTACCATGAGGAAAATATGTTGCAAAACTAAAAATTCTCTATAAATGTAAATTATTAATTACTTGCTCTTTTGCTAACATGAAGATCAAATGAAGCATAAATACAGTAGGGATAATAACCTTAGCTGACAAAAATAATTACATTGCTTTTGTGAAAGGGATAAGCCATATACATGGGATACATATGAAAGTGGCTAAGCTAAACTAGAATACAGAAGGTATTTTCATATGTTTATAACATTTTTGCTTTATACAGTACAGAGAATATAAAGAAGAAAGATCTTTCAAAGTATGTGAGAATAAAAGTCATCATATCTATATCTAGATAGATAAGATAGATAAAAGTCTTAAAAAGTTACCTAATATGACATGAATTTTTCCTACTAATATAGGTTCACTCAGCCAAACAGTTTCATTAGAATAGGGATCATGAATCTAAATAAAATCTTTTAAACATCAACTGTCTCTTTTTAAGGTATTACTATGAAAGGAGATGAAATATTTCCTTTCTGTTTTGGCTTACGTTTGGTTGATGAAAATAGAGAAAGTTTGAATAATGCTGAACTCAGAATGCTTGATTTTAGAAAACTGTTTCTATTCTTTTCAAATATTTTTTTTTTTTTTGATTGTAAAAATTTATTATTTTATAATTATTCCACTAAAATTATACAAATTACATTCAATACTTGAAAATGATGGTAGGGAGGAGAAAGAAGCGGCCCTGTGTGGCCTGGTAGTATCATCAGGTTTGGCAAATTTGACAAAAGAAATCCAGCTGTGTTTGGGAGAGAGTAGGGAGACTGTCCATTATTTAAAAAAAAAAAAAAATGAAAAGTCCTTTTTGTTTAAAAGAGAAAAAAATATATAGCCACCAGTGAGGAAGCCGATGTTGCACGTGCACTTTCCTTGGGGACTGAAATGAGGTTTGTTTGACATGCTGATGCTGGTCAGAGGGGAAAGGAGGCTGCAGGAGTTTACGCAGGTTCACAGTTGCTGTGTGGCAGATTTTTATGTTTGAAATACTGCACGACTTGCTGGGGCAGCTCTGCCAGCACAGCTTTAGCCAGGGTTTCTTTAGGTGCATTACGGAATTCCCGAAAGGGTACAAACTGCACAATGTCTCGAGCTGCCTCTTCGCCAGTGTGGGAACGCAGAGCACGAGTATCACCATCCAGGAACTCCATGGCAGCAAAGTCAGCATTGCCCACACCCACAATAATGATGGACATGGGTAGCTTGGAAGCCTGTACCACTGCATGGCGGGTCTCATCCATATCGCTGATAACACCATCAGTGATGATGAGGAGGATGAAATATTGCGTAGCTGACCGTTGCTCCGTAGCATGGGCGGCAAATCGAGCTACATGGTTGACGATGGGGGAAAAGTTGGTGGGTCCATAGAAGCGGATGTGAGGGAGGCACGCTGAATATGCCTGGGCAATACCATCCACACCTGAACAGAAGGGATTGGTGGGGTTGAAGTTGATAGCAAATTCATGAGAAACCTTCCAGTCTGGGGGTAACTGGGCACCAAATCCCAAAGCTGGGAACATTTTGTCCGAGTCATAATCCTGAATGATCTGCCCAACAGCCCAAATGGCTGACAGGTACTCATTGGTGCCCATGGGGTTGATGTAGTGCAAAGAGGAGGGATCTCGAGGGTTCCCATTGGAGGCTGTGAAGTCTATTCCGACAGTAAACATAAGCTGGCATCCTCCAAGGATATAGTCTAGGAAAGAATAATCCCGGGTTATCTTACAAGAACGAATAATGATGATGCCTGAATTCTTATAATTCTTCTTCTTCTTTTGTTTTTTAGGGTTGATACATTCTAGCTCTAGCGGAACACCATCTCGAGCCTCACACATCTTCACCACTGAAGTCTGGAACTCACCAATGAAGTCATGGCCACCGTCATTATCATAGTCATAGCACATGACCTGAATAGGTTTCTCCAGATCTCCATCACAGAGTGATACCAAAGGCACAGTGAATGGTTTCCACACAGGATCCAGAGTGTACTTTATCACTTCTGTTCGGTGAACAAGCATCCATTTGCCATCATCTCCTGGCTTATAAAACTCTAGAAAGGGGTCCGATTTCCCAAAGAGGTCCTTCTTGTCCAGTTTCCTGCCTGCCATGCTCAGTGTGATGACCCGGTTGTCCGACAGTTCCTGGGCAGTGATCGTGATCAGGCCTTTCCCTGCTGGCTTCTCATTCACCAAGACCAAGGGCCGAGTGATTTTCTTGCTGGAGACGATCATTCCCAAAGTACAGGAGAACTGGCCCAAAAAGTCATGCTCATCCAATTGCAGACTCGACTTGTCCTGATCAAAAAGGGCAAATTTGAGCTTCTGGACTTCCTCAAAGTGATAGTCAATGACAAACTTCTTGGCAAATGCTGGATTCAGATTGTTGATAGCAGTTTCTGTCCTGTCAAACTCATACCACTTGCCATTGTTCTCAGTGAATAAAACACAGAAGGGGTCAGACTTGGAAGTGACATCTCGGTCCAACAGGTTTTGGCCACTGACAGAGAGTTCCACCTTGCATACGCAGTACTGGGACCCTATGGGCCCTGCAGGGGAGCTGGCGCCCATTGTGTAGGCCATGGCTGCTGGGGGCAGCAGCGGTTCCTGACAATCGCTCCTGGGCTCCGAGCTCCCGATTACCCTCGGGCGCAGCAGACGCCGTGGGTCCGGAGTGCCGACCCCGCCTCACCGAGCGATCACCACGACCCCCAAGCGGTGCGTCTGGGGCATCCCCGAGGGGATTGCTCCCTCCGGGCCCGAGGAGCCCGCGGGACGCCCGAGACGGGGCTCACGCCGCAGCCCACATAACCGCTCAGCCTCCCAGTTCCAGCCCCAGTCTCTCTTTTCAAATATTTTAAAGCTTACATTTATCAGAGAACTTCATTGCCTTCATACAAGTCAATTAATATAGACTTCACCACTGAAAATTACATTTTAATGACTTTCTGTACAAGTAACATGAATTTCATGTAAAGGATAATCTTATGAAGTGTAAACTTTCTTTCCCACCCAAGTCATTAAAATTTGGATTTGAATGTGACTTTACTCATTAACATCAAATCAGTTTGCCTTATGTTATGAAAAGGATCACTAAACCCATAATATTTTGCAAAACTTTAATTTGTAATTATGAAAAAAAAACATAAATTAATTTGCTTGTTGGCAAAAAATTTGGCAAGATACATTAATCATGTAGACATCAAACTTGGTTTTCTTTACCCTTTTCTGTGAAAGAAAATGTAGATCAGAGATTGCTTACTTCTGCTTTCTAACATTAAGATAAATTCTACATGATGCTGATCATAAAATTTAAAAATAGAAACTATAGAAGTGACCAAATCCAATCTTCTTATTGGCGGATAAGGATATTAACAACAAAATCATGATATGATATTTATCTCCATCTTCCCCCTACCCAATACATACACTTTTCTATCTTCCTTCTCTCATACTAACAAAACTCACAACTTGGTATAGCATCCAACATGCATCGATTATTGACAAACATCACATTCCTTTTCTAAAATGGGAAACAGAAATCAACATGTAGGGCTGCTGAGCCTATTAACCCACTTGTTTTATGTTTATGTTGAAGGTTACCCTCTAGCATTCACTACTTCTTTTATTACTAAATTTATGAAGATATAAGTATTAAGAGTGATGTTGAGTAAATTAAATTAAACTAAACATGTATGAAAAAGTAGATAATGTAGCGTTTTATAAAGGATAATATGAAAACCTGGGGATATTGTCTCTTTTCTTAACATTGAAATAAACCAACTGGCACAATCCCGGTGTACTGATGATAAACAATCAAATAAAGTACTGCCAAATGTACTTAAAAACTAAGGGAAATACACAAAGGCATTTTCCAAGTGAAAAGCTGCTAGAGAATGGGAAACATTTCATAAAATTGGCTCTATTCTAAAACCAAATAATGAGGTAAGTGGCTTCTTTTAGTCATTTGATTTTTTAGTCATTTGATTTTTGCATAGAGTGTGAACTTAACAAACATTTGTTGAATTATCAAATAATTTTACTAGGTAATTTTTCTGAACTTAACTCAAAACTCTACTCTGTAGGAAAAGAAAAAAAAAATGTTGAAATAGGCCACAACTCTAGTATCCTCACCCAACTTCTTAAATACAGTCATCACTTTGGGAATATTAAATCTTTGACATGTAATAGATTTTGTTGCCAGTTAAACCTGTCGATAAAAGTGTTAATTTTCTGATGTTAATGAAGTAATTTAAATGTCATTTCATTCAGAAGAACCATTTACATTCTTGAACAATAACTCCATTCCAACTTAAAGTCCGTGACAGAAGAGAAAACATGGGCATAATTTGATAAGAAGAAGAAGAAAAAGCAGAAGAAAAGGCAGCAGCAGCAGAAGAAGAAAAAACAGAAGAAAAGAAGAAGAAGAAGAAGAAGAAGAAGAAGAAGAAGAAGAAGAAGAAGAAGAAGAAGAAGAAGAAGAAGAAGAAGAAGAAGAAGAAGAAGAAGAAGAAGAAGAAGAAGAAGAAGAAGCAGCAGCAATAGAAGAAACAGTAGCAACAGCAGTAGTAGTAGCAGCAGCAGCAGAAGGAGAAGAGATGATGATGAAGAATAGAAGAAAAGAAGGAGAAAGAAAGAAAGAAAGAAAGAAAGAAAGAAAGAAAGAAAGAAAGAAAGAAAGAAAGAAAGAAAGAAAGAAAGAAAGAAAGAAAGAAAGAAAGAAAGAAAGAAAGAAAGAAAGAAAAAGAAAGGAAGGAAGGAAGGAAGAAAGAAAGGAAAGAAAATCTTTCTTCCTTTACCTATACTGCTAGATGAGAGATAGCAAGGATAGTAGATAGAAAATCAGTCTGATAGTCAGGAAGATGGGTTTGAATCTTTCCTCTGACATACACTGGCTATGTGACATTGGGTTTCTTGACCTTTCTATATTTTGCAGAAAACTCACCTGGAAATTCTCTAAACCAATCAAGTCACAGGTCTAGTGTGTATCCCTATATTGAGAGAAAAAGGAGGATCAAGGATCAAAGAAGTAAAGGAGGTGGCTGAGATGATAACTATAAGGAAGCAAATGTAATGATGTTAAATTCTAATTTAATTTCTGTTTACTCTGCAAAGGAGAATGTTCTTTCCACTGAAAGTAACTGAACAAAAATAATTAATATTAAGCAGAAATTAATAACAAAGGCAAGTAAGGAGACAGTAAGAGAGTATCAATTGCCCTACATGAATTCTAGTCATCTGACCTAGAAGATCATACCCTAAGGTCCAGAAGGAACAAGCCAATGTGATTCCTGAGCCATAATCAGTGATATTAAAATGATTATAGACAACAGAAAAAAAGCCAAATATCCTGATTTAAAAAAAAAGGAGGGAGGGAGGAAGAGAAGATTCTGCCAACTATATATTAATGAGCTGGACTTCACTTCTGTAAAAAAAAACCTAAAAATCCTAGAATGAGTCATTTAAGAAATGTTGCCTTACACACAGACACAGAAACAATGAAGACAAAGAGCCAATGTGGTTTTATTAAAAGATAAACTAATAGATAAAGTGAATTTAGTTTACCTGGTTTGGGGCATAGCTTTTTTTTTAACTTTAAAAAGAATTATTCTTAAGCCACTAGAACCTAGTGAAGTGTGTCTCAACAGATTGTTTTCTATCTATGTGTCACCTTAAGCTACTTCCTAATATGAAAGACCTGCATTCATTCAAATTTATTTTTCTTTTTTTGATTTTGCTTAAATAGATACCCAAAGAATGAACATTTTCCTTTTTTGAATAGATCAGAAAAAGAAGATTATATAGAAAATTATGTGTCCCTACTATGTATATTTTGCTTTTCTTTTTAAAAGACATAATGAAGTCAATAGGTCACTGTGAAAGCTGTCCTGCTTATCTGTGATTCTTTCAGGTATCTTTTTTTTTTCCATCTATTTAAAATGCCTTAACAAATTAACATTTTTTTTCTTTTCTTTCACTTCTTTTACTAGGTCTCTTTTTCCTCCTAGCCCTCTACCAAAATGGGAAAAGTAGTCAAGCAAAACAAATTGCCACATTGTTTGGTCCTTTGGAATCATGGTTGATCATTTCATTGACTAGTTTGAAGTCTTTCAAAGTTGTTCTTTACAGTGTTTATTGTATAAATTGTTCTTGTGACTTTAGCAAGAATTATGATAAACTATTTTGAACTATTCTTGTGGAGAAGATAGAGAAGTATGGATTGAATAATAATATAATACAATTGGCTATATCCAAATCTAGTTTTAGATGTCTGGCTTCAGAGTATGATTGTTAATGGTCTGGTGTCAACATGGCAGGAGGTCTCCAATATAGTAACCTGACGATCTCTGCTTGGTCCTATGCTATTTAATATTGTTATTAATGGCATAGAGAAAGACACATATAGTGTGTTCATCAGATTTATAGATGAAATAAGACTGAGAGGGATAGCCAATATATTGGATGATAGAGTCAGGTTCTATTGAACTGGAATTTAGATAGAAATTCACTAGTGAAAAAATGCATTTTTTCTTTTGTTACAGACTATAAGTGGACATCTATTTTACAATTTCCTTACAAGTTCAATCAGTTTCTTTGTGATAAACTTTGCTTGTTTGAATACTTAAATATCCATAGCTATTGTAATTCTTTAACCTTACAAGTATGAAAAGTATAAGCAGTATGGATGTTTGCATTCCTGAAGTATTTGGGCCAGCACAGCCTACAGAACACTAAGATAGCTCATAAATGTTCATTTTTTTCCCCTTTTACATTTAAACATACCTTGATTGCTTGCCTTATTGTGATATGAATCTAGATAATTTTCACTGAAACTATGGACTGTAAAATCCTGTGAACTGCAAATTTATAGGAATAGTTTTGCTTGCTGAATGAGAAATCCCAAATAACTCCAAGTGCTCAATTCCTTTTCATGAGGCTCACATTTCTTTTAGATTTTTTTTTCCACTTAGTTTTCCTTTTAAATTAATCCACTTGTCTTAGTGAGAGATGAATTAGAAATTCCATTTGGATTGCTCTGTACATGAAAGTCAATAGAGATACATGTAAAATCATGCATGTGGATTAAAAAAAAATCAACTCTGAGTATCTAATGGAGAAGGGCAGTTAGAGAGTAGATGTTTTGGAAAAGAAATATCTAGAGGCTTTAATAGAGTGTAAGCTCAATATAATGCATCACTATGAGGCAGCAGCCAAGAGGTGGTAGAGATTCCAGGAATGGGAAAGACATAGCCTGAATGTGTCATTTCATTTGATCCTCACAACAACCTAGTATGAGAAGTGCTACCATTACGCCAATTTTACACATGAGCAAATGGAATGAGAGAAGTCTGAGGCTTTGCTGGGCTCACACGGTTTTAAATGTTTGAATTTAGAAACATTGAATTAGATTTGTTCCATTTTTGCCCTAAAAGATGAAAAGTAGGAATGGGATAGAACTTTCAGAACTTTTCAGATTTCAGATCAAATCAAAAGTAGATTTGATCTAAGAAGAAAATAGAATTTGAATTCAGGTCTTCCCCACTAAAAATATGGTAGCCTAGATACAATTGAGTCTCTAATCTCCTGTGCCATCTTGTTATTCTTCTTGCATGTGGTAGGCTTTTAATAATGCTTACAAAAAGTTGAAATTCAATCTATAGAAGCAAACCCTTCCTAAAAATTAGAGCTGAGCAAAAGTAGGATGGGATGTCTTTCACTGGAGGTCTTCAAACAGTTTGATTGTAAAGGTTATTCTTTTATAGGTTGTGTCCTGACACTTCCAGCTCTGAGATTTTATGATTCAAAGTTTCATAAATTTATAGCTTGAAGGAAGCTCAGAGATAATCTAATACAAATCTCTTCAAACAGTCTCATAGCAGTGAGACCAACTAGTAGAATTATAATAGTTGAAGTGAGACGTGATGAGAGGCTATACCAGAGTGGTGGCAACGTCAGAAATTGGCAAGGTTTTGGTAAGTAACCAAATAGATACTAAAATCCATCATTCTTTGGCAGGTATCAGTATTTTAGATAGCTACCTGTTTTGCCTAAATCAAGCTTTACCTCTGCCTTTTAAGGATAGAGATATAAATACTTTTAAGTATTGCAGGATGTCACTATGTTCCCCATGCTCTGCTTGTGTTTTATCTTCTCTGTGCTAGAAACTTTAAATTCTGACTATCCCATATGTTCTTTGTAGAAATTAATTTAGTTTTTCCTCTCTCCTAATTTGCTAACCTTTTTTCCATATGTTATAATTATTTTTGTATGAAAAAGCTTGGCCTTGTTCCTTTCTTCCTCTCCCTTCTCCCTCCTCTTGCCCTCTTCATCTCTTTTCCTTCCTTCCCCCACTACCTTCCCTCTTTTCTTCTTTCCTTCTTCCCTCACTTTCAATTTCCTAACTTTTAATTCTGTTAGTGTAATAACATATGTTATTGGGTGATACATATGTCAGTGTAAAGAAGTCACAATTTTTGGAGTTTGTTTGCAATGAACAGTTTTGCCTGACTTTTCACAAAGGGCATATTCCTGGGTGCTTAATTGAATTTCCACATGACAGCTATTTTTTTAAAATTTAAAAAGAACTTGGTTTTTTCAGTCTGTTTGTTCTTAATTCAATTCCACAAATATTTATTAAATTGCTACTATGAAAGCCTTTTGGAAAATCTAAATCAAAACAGTGAGCGGATTATAGTGATAGAAGGCTGATCTTGGAACAAAAGGAGACTCACATCTGCCTCATGCACTTATTAGCAGACAAGAGAAAGGTGACATGTTCCAATGATCCACATAGATAAAATCATAGATCCATTGAAGTACTCAGGTCACTTTGGCTTAAAAACTTTTCTGGTTCTCCATTCATTGCTAATTAAGTTAGGTCTCCAATCTTCAGGTTAACCAACTCATAACCAGTAGATCATATAGCATTAGAACTGGATAGAATATTAGAAATCATCTAGTTTAACTTCATTATATAGATGAAAAAACCAAGGTCAGGAGGAGTGAGACAATTTTTCCAAATCTTTCAGTTAGTAAGTAACTATATTCCAGGCATTGTGCTAAACACTGAGGATACAAAGGCTTTAAATTGTCCCTCCCTCTAGGGAACTTACTGTCTAATATGGGAGACAATGTGTAAAAACTATGTATAAATGGGAGATAATAAAAAAGGAGAAGTACTAGAATTCAAAAGTATCAAAAAAGGCTTCCCACAGAAGGTAAGATTTTAGATCGAACTTGGAGGTAGCCAGGGAAGGTATATTTAAAGGAGAGAATTGAAGATGTGGGGATCAGTTAGTGAAAATGTCCTAAGTCTGGAGATGGACTGTGTTGTCGGAGGAACAGCAGGGAGACCAGAGACACTGTATCACAGAGTGGAGGTAAGGGAGTTAGGAGGGGAAAAGCCTAAAAAGGTAGGAGGAATGCAGGTTGTAAAGGGCTTTGAGTGCCAAAGAGGCTTTCATCTTTGGTTATGGAGACTCTAGGGAGCCATTAGAGTTTATCATATGGGATAGTGACACAGATTTGGGCTTTAAGAAGATTGATCACTTTGTCCCCTGAGTGGTAGATGGAGTGGAGTGGGAGAGGTATAGCAGCCAGACCAGCACTTTTACAGTAGTTGAGATGGGTTGCGAGTCCACATCAGGGAATTGGCAGTGTTGGAGATAATATTGACATAGCTTTGACCAGTAATCAAAACCTTTCATAATTTAGTCTTAATCTCCTACTTTGGAATCATGTTCCAATACTGCCATATATATATATATATATATATATATATATATATATATATATATATATATATATATATATATATATATATATATATATACATACACATATCTGGAAAATATACATAAACCAGGAAATCTCCTTGTTTCCAAACCTTTGTTCATGTTGGCATAATAGAAATATTGACAATTCTATAATCTCTATACTGATTCTCAAATTATCTTTCCTGCTCCAATATCTGTCTTCCAATATCACATCTCCAACTGCTTTTCATTCATCAAGACTGGCCATTCTCTTTAACTCAACATATCCACTACTGAACTCATTACCTTTCCTCCTAAACCTCCCTTTCTCCTATCTTCCCTGTTATTATAGATGGCAAAACAATCCTTCTGTGGCACTTTCTACATAATGTATTCAGCACCTATGCAGGCTTTTGTCCAACAGTCTAGCAAAGGTGATAAGAAATAGCTATATAGAGAAATCTGACACTTCTGGTAAAGAATGGTTATCATATCCTGAGCATAGTGCAGGAGGCAAAGCAAACTATCATATCCACTTGAGTGAACAAGAAAAATCTAAGCAAGAAGAAACCATATGGGAATAGAATGACTTTAATTCTGTAACTTGTGATGCCTCCAGCTTCTTCCTTTTCCTCCATTCTTATTTCTTCTCTCACCTTGCCCGTTTCCACATTTTCCTTTTTTATTTTTAAATATAACTTATTTTCAAAAAAACCTCAAAATACAGGAAATCATTATAACCCACATCTATCTTCCTTTTCATCCTCTGTTCTCCTGTTCCCCCTCATTTATCTTTTGTTCTTCCTTTGCTTCTTGAACAGTCTTGCTTTCTCTTCTTGCTACTGTCCCCCTCCCATTCTTTCCCCACGAGTTCCTGGCTTCCTTTTATTTAAAAAACAGGCTGTGATAACTGATTTTAGACAGTTTTGATTAAACAATGGTTTTATCTAAACTATCTTCTAGTCTTCAGAGACCTCCTTTTGTGAAGCTGTGAAAACGTCTGTTAAAATTTCTCTAACAATTTCTTACTTTATGAACAACTTGCAATGTCAGATTTATAGACATAGAAACAGTAGTGATTTAGAGAATGTCATATTATGTGAATAACCATTTCTGGCCATGTGCCTTTGATAACCTCTCATTTTATCCCCAAATTTATTATTCACTCATTCACATAATGTACACTGCCTACAAAGAATGGTACCTATGAAAACCTGAGATTCGTTTGTTTTTCCCATTAATATTTTAGAACAAAATGGGGCTTGACTTTTCATTATTCTAATAATGAATAATTAATCTATTAAAAGATCTGCTTCTTTGGTTCAAAAGTACTCATACCTAAATCGAACATGCATATATTTACTGGATTTTATTTAAATTACTTCTAATAACTCTTTGATGATTCTTCCAGAGAAGGTCATGATGATGCTTTAAAAAAAGAAAACTAGAATTCAATCAAATTCTATTCAGAAATATTTATTAATTACCCATTATATTCTCGGTACAGCACTGGATGCAAAAAAAAGAGTACTAGTCTACTTAGCCTACTAAAGTTCACATTAGTTGACAGTCTAAATTAAATCTGTTCCATTGAAGAAGAATAGAACAGCTTTACCCTTCCTGAAAAAGTAACCTAGGTGGGGGGTCTATAGTAAATTTGTCCTATAATCTCCCAAATCAAATAGAAAGACTTCTAAGGCAGCTAATGGCACAGTGATAGAGGAGAATGGACCCAGGATAGAGATCTAAGTTCAAATTTGAATTATGACCCTGGGCAAGTCACTTAACCTTGTTTGCCTTAATTTCTTCAACTATAAAATGAGGAAAATAACAGAATCTATCTCGCAAAGTTGTTGTGAGGATCCAATGAGATAATATTTGTAAAACACACTTAGAAAAATGATGGGCATTTAGTAGCTATATAAATGCTTATTTCTTCCATTGTGGCATTTAAATCTCCTTAACATAGAATGCTTTCCTTCATTTCTAGTCTGCTAGTACCTTCTCACCTGAGATTGCCTGCAATCTACTCTGTATATATCTTGTGTGTATGTAGTGATATACAGGTGATTTCTCCAATAAAAAGTGCACTCCCTAAGAACAAAAGTTATCTTTGTTTTTCATTTCACTAACTCTCAGAAAGTTGCTTGTTGATGAACAAATAATCATATCTCTTAAGTCTAAATTTTATTCATTAAATTTTAATGAAAACACATTAAATGTCAGAGGTGTTTTATCCTTAATATTTATTTCCATTTTGATACAAATTAGATGTTCTTTGCTTTCTTCTTTCCCTCTCTCCTCCCCGTTGAAATAAAGTTATCCTCATATATCACACCTAAATAGTATCACAGCTTGTACTCTCACACTTGAAGAAACTGTTAAATAAATATTTTTTAAAGGCTAAGTGACAGAAACAAATCTCCCTAATTTCAGCCTTTGAAAGTATCCCCTGGTTGAACAGCCCTTTTTACTGCAGAGGCTAGTCACTTCTTTTCATTTTCTTGGTGACTTTGAAAATCTTTATGATATTTCATCCCATTATTACATGATATCTAATGGATTAAGTTGTATCCCAGACAAACTACCATCTATACTGTCTTGAAACTTTTCATAAACACCTACAAGCTTCTTCCATAAGTTACCAAAAGAACACCCAAGCCTAAAGGCTTTGTTGCCATGGTGACATCTTGTAAATCATCAATGATTGCCTGTTATTGTGACCTTGACAGCTTCATAACTGCCATAAAGAGACTTGCATTTTTGTCTAATTTTAAGATTGTTTTCTCCAGACATCATTTCCTTTGTAAAAGAAATGTCATCACAGCCATATAACACTTAAGCTCATTATCAAGTATTCAGATACTTCCTTTAACTTTGTCACTTTCTGCATTTTAGAATCCTGGCTTTTATGTGTTATTAATTCTGTGACACTGGACAATTCACTTAATATCTGTGAAACTCCAACAATTCTCTTAGACTTACAGTGTAGCTATACGTAGTTTTCTATCTGTAGACAGTTTTCACTGACAAAATTATAGATCCTTGATGGGGCATTTCCTAGACAACATCCCAGACTCCTGATTATGTACACCTGGACTGATGGTACAAAAGGTTTGTGCCCTCTTCCACCATTCAAATTCTATAAAGGAAAAATTAAATAGATTTCCAGACTATTACAAGAATAAGAAATTAAAAACAGGAATAGAGCAAAACAACAACCTATATTAGAGTAAAAAATGATCAAAGAAGGAAAAGGAACATGGCTTAATGTCAATCACCATATTTCTGATACTATGCTGAGCACTAAGAATACAAATACCAAAAAACCCAAAAACAAACAAAAGAAACTCCCCCAATATTCTCTGTCCTAAGGAGCTTATAATCAAATGACAATGTAATAGTGAGATAGATGGAACAATGATATTTTATATCAGACATGCAACAACTGCCCAATTCTTATTGTGTCTCCATTTTTCAAAAATGTCAATGAGAATGGCCTTTACCTTTGAAATCAAATAAAAATGGCTAACAGTAATTTGATACTCAAGGTAAAGAGACAATAGAAAAGCCTATATTCTCAGGTATTGAAGAATTGGCAGATGTGATTGCTGTCATTAATATCTGAAAAAAAAAACTGTGGAGAAAATGAGAGGTGTCAGAATTCTAAGAGCATAAATACTAATAGAATATTTTTTTAAAGTGAAGAAAATACAATGAAAACTATTTGACTTACTGGCAAAACTTTGGAATGGATGATGAAAGAGATGGTTAATAAACATTGAAAAAAAGTAGTAATTACAGAGAGCCAGTATAATTTCATCAAGAAGTGATCAAGTCAGACTAAATGTATTTCTTTTTTGACAGTGACTCAAATGGTATTCCAGCAAGTGAAGCTGAGTGAAATTTAAGGGTTCCTGACCCATTGACTGACAACCCTTATGGCTCTTTCAAAAGTGAGACATAGTTTCTAACCAGTTAGTTGAAATAGGAGAAAACCATTAAGGATGTAACCCCTTTGGCAGCAGAGAAAAATCCCACCTTTGAGAAAAAAAGATTTCTTGCCCTTTATGGAAGGAGCGGAAGGTAACCTAGAGGAGGTGCTACCATTGTTCTTTTATTTGATTTGAATTAGTTCTTTTTATTTTGAAGTATGAGAGAAAAGCCGTGTTTAGATAGAATTCCTTTTCTCCTTTCAGTTCTTGGACTTTCTGACATGAACTTGTCTCTTAAAATATTAGTATTATTCTATATCTTTTGAACAAGGAAGAGTGTATTCAATCCATGGTCTCCATCCCATAAATTTTCAGGGAATACTTGTAAAGTCAAATATGCCTCCTTGCTTTGGGATCCCCAGGTCTCTTTGCCTAATATCCATTCTTTCTATATTTATGCTTAAAGAACCAAGACCATGGGTTTTATCATTGGTTTCTCCTTTGGATTTTGTGTTCTATAAATTTCTGAATACTTTGACTCCCATTCTTCTTCCTATAGTATAATTAATTTTTATGGTATCTAGGCAGTTCCTCCCCCCCTTTCCCTATTCTTTTGTTTTGCTTTGTTAGAAGAGTTTTTCATTCAGACAGACAATAGACAAATTCATTGCCCCTTCCATTCTACTTTTCCCCAGCTAGCTATTAGAAAATGCATTATATGAACTTCATTTGGAGGAGTGGGGAGATTGAATTGGATAGCCTAAAAGATTAATCCTTTCTTGACATCTGATAGTCAAAGAGCTCTCAAAGTGGACAATCTGAAATGTGCTGTGACCCAAAGACATGTAACCTTGTAGAATACATTCAAAGTTCTCCCAGTTCCAATGGATTTTATAACCTTGACCAAGAAGCTCTTCTTTACTTTTCCTATCAAATCTCATAAAACTAAATAAAAACTGCTGGGAAAAAAATTTTGATCTAGGATCTACAATCTTTTCCATATTTAAAATACTTGGCTTTTATAGTAATTATTTCACAGTAATAATTGTTAGTTGGAGGAACCTGTATCTGTTTGCAGTTATGTTTCTTTGCTTTGCAGACAAAAACACTTCCTATCTGATTAATACATGTTTCTACTGTTGCTTCACAGGAGATCACAGCTATTCCTAAAGTTTGTCAAGTCGCTTTTATGACACACTGGGGAGTGGGTGGCGTTCATCATTCTGCAGAGTGGATGACTAGCAGATTGGAGGTAATTTTTGGCACACTGCTTGTCTCCTTAGTCATGGTCTACCAGAGTATGATCACAGGGGCAAACTATACCTTATGCTTGCCTTCCGAGGCCTTTCAGGCAGATCACAGTCTTTCCATCGGGATAGAAGCAACATCCCTAATAGCTTATTACTCAGTCTGCAAGCCCAGGGACTAGCTGTCAACCTGTCTGAGCAATGCACCACTTCAAAAACTTTCCCACAAGAGACACAGTCCATGAAAATATCAATAGAATCCTCTTGAATCATCTATGACATGGATAGTATTTAATGGGAAACTGTGTGCCAAAAATGCCTGTTAGTGATTCCAGATTTGGAGGCAGAAGGGCCAGGTATGAAGAGATAAGAGAATAGAATCTTGAGAGAAGCGAGAGTGGCAAGCGTACAATCAGAGTAACATTAAATTTGGCTAGCATGACATCTGAAGCAGGAATCCAATACCTTTTTGCCTCATTTTATCTGCAGAACAACAGATCAAATTCACTGTGGTTCTGAAATGTTCACACTTTTTCATGATAGACTTAGCGGGAAATAATTAGGCATGTGGAACGATTCCAATCTGCCTTCTGCACGTACCACTGGAGAACTTCCGAGCTGTGATTATAATGAAGAGTGGTGTATTAGAAAACATTACCCATTCTGCCACGCTTCCTCCAGGCTGGTTGGGCCCATCATTTCTGTATCAAGTATGTTCTATTTAGCATCTCAGTCAGCTTTCCAATTTAGCTAACTTTCAGGTTCTTTTCTTAAAGTATTTGCTTGTGCTCCCAAGTAGAATTTCAGTGTCTGCATTTGCATAAACACAATCTGTTGACCTCTTATATTTTTAAGATCTGCATGCAAATACAGACTATAAGAGGGGAAAATACACATCCAGGGAAAGACTGTCTTCTTCCCCGGTAGAACCAGAGTGACACTATATTGTGTATCCAAGGACTAACATAGCTATTGAAAATCAAGCAGTTATGTTTATTAATCCTCATAAAATATCTTATGCAAATCTAGTATAAATTCACATGTCTCCCTATGAGAGATAAAAACGTGTGGAATTGATCAAGAATTCTTTCTCCCTCATCTTTGTCTAGATAAATCCTATTGATCCTTCTGGACCAAGTTTAAGTCCAGTTATTTAAACCCTTAGTAAGATCTCTCCCTAAGATCTTGGAACACTCAACACAACACAAGAGAATCAATCACTTAAATCTGCATTCTCTTTTATTGTGTTGTTACTTGAGTTCATCCTATTTCTTGAACCAGAATAAGCAGGGGCCTGAGTTTGTTCCTAGTATCTACTCCTCCCTGTCCAACATCTTGCACAATGCTGAGCACTGGGCAGGTATTCAATTGGATTAGCTCCAGATTACTAAAACCCCTTCCAGTTTGGAATTATCCTATGAGTGATGAAGAAAACTTTTGTGTTTTGTGACCATTTCAAAATATTTATTGAAAGAGAAAGCTTGAAGTTATTTTCTTAAGGAATTATTTATACTTTTTAAAAAGGTACCTATATTGTGCTAGCTGGTGATTCATTGAACCATCTGAAACCCATTAATAGCAGGCATATACATAGTACTTTAAGGTTTGATGTCCTTTTCAACTGGAGCTAGGTAGTATAATGGATAGAGCACCAGGCCTGGAGTCAGGAAGTCTCATTTTTTGTGAGTTCAAATCTGGCCTCAGATTACTAGCTGTGAAGCTGGACTAGGCACTTAACTCTGTTTCCCTCCATTTTATCACCTATAAAATGATCTGGAGAAGGAGAAGGCAAACCATTCTACTAACTCCGCAAAGAAAACTCATATGGAGTCATGAAGAACCGAAATGAGTGAACAACTGAGTTCTTTAGATACACCAGATTATTTGATTTTTCATAATAATCCTGTGAGATTGGCAATATATTATCAAGGGAAATACTGCCTCCTTTCACTATATTATAGATCCAAGGACTAACATAGCTATTGAAAATCAAGCTATTATGTTTATTAATTATCATAAAACATCTTTCTAGTATAAATTCCCATATCTTCCTATTGTAGATAAGAAATGTGGAATTGAACAAGAATTCTCCTTCCCCATCTGCTTAGATAAATTCTATTGATCCTTCTGGACCCAGTTTTAAGATCCATGATTTAAGATCTCTCGCTTGTGAACTCTTTGCAGGGGCAGGGAGGTTCAAAGGATAAATGACTTGTGTAGGACAATATAAGTAATAAGTGTTTCAATAGAATTTGAATACCTATCTTCCCTGACTCCCAAGTCCAGAATTTGGTCTTTTATACCATGGAGCCTCTCATGAAAAAGGAAAATAATCGATGCTAGAATACAAAGAAGGAAGATGGAAAACAAATTACCAAAATCCCATACGTTGCTTGCTTTTGGAATTTATGATATATCAGCAAATCGAGGTGGTTCATTTTTATAAAAATATTGCCAGAAATAATAGTGTTTAGTATTCCTGTGATCCACTCTCAACCTTGGCTTTCACTGGTAATTGAAATTTAAATCAGAAAAATAAAGTAAGAAGAAAAATATGTGTTTTCATCAGAAGAAAAATACTTGTTTTCATTGACTTTCTTGCGAGTTATTTTCCTTGTTACATTTTTTTCTCGTTAAATTTTCACATAAAGTCAACCAGGCTAATGAGTTCTGTGCTGACCTAGTATATTAATAACATAGCTGTACAGATCATTTCCATTCAAGCATTATATTAACATGCTTTAGTTATGATAACTCTTTGATGAACTATTTCACAAGGTCTTTGTTCCACATGCTATGACATTTCAGAGAAAAAAAAAACAAATTTTAAATTAAAGAAAGGTTTTCTCCTTTAAAATACTGATTGCATCAACTCCCCAGGAAAAAATCCCCAGGGCCAGATGGATTCAATGTGAATTCTACCAAACATTTAAAGAACAATTAGCCCCAATGTTATATAAATTATTTGAAAAAATAGGGGATGAAGGAGTCCTACCAAATTCCTTTTATGACACAGACATGGTACTGATACCTAAACCTGGTAGATCGAAAACTGAGAAAGAAAATTATAGACCAATCTCCTTAATGAATATTGATGCTAAAATCTTAAATAAGATATTAGCAAAAAGACTTCAGAAAATCATCTCCAAGATAATACACTATGATCAAGTAGGATTTATTCCAGGAATGCAGGGCTGGTTTAATATTAGGAAAACTATTAATATAATTGACCATATTAATAATCAAATTAATAAGAACCATATGATCATCTCAATAGATGCAGAAAAAGCATTTGACAAAATCCAACATCCATTCCTACTAAAAACTCTTGAGAGTATAGGAATAAATGGATTATTCCTTAGAATAATCAGGAGTATATATTTAAGACCGTCAGTAAGCATAATATGCAATAGAAATAAACTGCAACCTTTCCCAGTAAGATCAGGAGTGAAACAAGGTTGCCCACTATCACCATTACTATTCAATATAGTACTAGAAACGCTAGCCTCGGCAATAAGAGCCGAGAAAGAGATTCAAGGAATTAGAGTAGGAAATGAGGAAATTAAACTATCACTTTTTGCAGATGACATGATGGTATACTTAGAGAACCCCAAAGGCTCTGCTAAAAAGCTACTAGAAATAATTCAAAATTTCAGCAAAGTGGCAGGATACAAAATAAATCCACATAAATCCTCGGCATTTTTATATATCACTAACAAAATGCAACAGCAAGAGATACAAAGAGAAATTCCATTCCAAACAAATGTTGAGAGTATAAAATATTTGGGAATCCATCTACCAAAGAAAAGTCAGGAATTATATGAGAAAAATTACAAAACACTTGCCACAAAAATAAAATCAGATTTAAATAATTGGAAAGACATTCAGTGCTCTTGGATAGGCCGAGCGAATATAATAAAGATGACAATACTCCCCAAACTAATCTATTTATTTAGTGCTATACCAATCAGACTCCCAAGAAACTATTTTAATGACCTAGAAAAAATAACAACAAAATTCATATGGAAGAATAAAAGGTCAAGAATTGCAAGGGAACTAATGAAAAAAAACTCAGAGGAAGGTGGTCTAAGTGTACCTGATCTAAAGCTATATTATATAGCAGCAGTCACCAAAACCATTTGGTACTGGCTAAGAAATAGACCGGTAGATCAGTGGAACAGATTAGATACAAAGGACAAAAAAGGGTACATCTATAGCAATCTAATCTTTGACAAACCCAAAGATTCCAACATTAGGGATAAAAATTCATTATTCGGAAAAAACTGTTGGGAAAACTGGAAATTAGTATGGCAGAAATTAGATATGGATCCAAACTTAACACCATATACCAAGATAAGATCAAAATGGGTCCATGATTTAGGCATAAAGAGGGAGATAATAAATAGATTAGAGGAAGAGAGGATAATCTACCTCTCAGACTTGTGGAGGAGGAAGGAATTTATGACCAGAGGAGAACTAGAGATCATTATTGATCACAAAATAGAAGATTTTGATTACATCAAACTAAAAAGTTTCTGTACAAATAATACTAATGCAAACAAGATTAGAAGGGAAGTAACAAATTGGGAAAATATTTTTAAAAACAAAGGTTCTGACAAAGGTCTCATTTCCAAAATATATAGAGAACTGACCATAATTTATAAGAAACCGAACCATTCTCCAATTGATAAATGGTCAAAGGATATGAACAGACAATTCTCAGAGGAAGAAATTGAAACTATATCCACTCACATGAAAGAGTGTTCCAAATCACTACTGATCAGAGAAATGCAAATTAAGACCACTCTGAGATACCACTACACACCTGTCAGATTGGCTAAGATGACAGGAACAAATAATGACAAATGTTGGAGGGGATGTGGGGAAATTGGGACACTAATACATTGCTGGTGGAGTTGTGAAAGAATCCAGCCATTCTGGAGAGCAATCTGGAATTATGCCCAAAAAGTTATCAAACTGTGCATACCCTTTGACCCAGCAGCGCTACTACTGGGATTATATCCCAAAGAAATACTAAAGAGCGGAAAGAGACATATATGTGCCAAAATGTTTGTGGCAGCTCTTTTTGTTGTAGCTAGAAACTGGAAGATGAATGGATGTCCATCAGTTGGAGAATGGTTGGGTAAATTGTGGTATATGAAAGTTATGGAATATTATTGCTCGGTAAGAAATGACCAGCAGGAGGAATACAGAGAGGGTTGGAGAGACTTAAATCAACTGATGCTGAGTGAAATGAGCAGAACCAGAAGATCACTGTATACTTCAACAACAATACTGTATGAGGATGTATTGTGATGGAAGTGGAAATCTTCAACATAAAGAAGATCCAACTCACTTCCAGTTGATCAATGATGGACAGAGGTAGATACACCCAGAGAAGAAACACTGGGAGGGGAATGTAAATTGTTAGCACTAATATTTGTCTGCCCAGGTTGCATGTACCTTCGGATTCTAATGTTTATTGTGCAACAAGAAAATGATATTCACACACATGTATTGTACCTAGACTATATTGTAACACATGTAAAATGTATGGTATTGCCTGTCGTCGGGGGGAGGGAATAGAGGGAGGGGGGGTAATTTGGAAAAATGAATATAAGGGATAATATTATAAAATATATATATATATATAATAAAAAAAATACTGATTGCATATGAGGGTTTATAGGTCAGGAAAGATAGAACCCATTGAAATGCAGCTACCACTCATTATTAGCAAAACTGATATATTGAACTTTGAAATTATATGAACAAGTTTTAATTACATAACAAAAGAGAATTCTCTCTGTCCTCATCTGTACCTGCCTACTCCCTTAATTCCTTCAAGTTATCAGCTGGAATTCCATCTACTACATGAAGTTTTTCCTAATCCCTCTTAATGTTAGTGTCTTCCCTTTCTGTTGATTATTTCTAATTTATCCTTTATAAAACTTATCCATACATAGTGGTATGCATGTTGTCTCCTTCATTAGATTGTGAGTTCCTTGAAGGCAGGAATTATCTTGCTTTTCTTTGTAACCCAAGAATGTAGTAGTAGTAGTAGCAGCAGCCACAAGTGGCAGCAAAAATAAAAACAGTAGTAGTAACAACAATAGCAACAATTATCCCTAGACATTACATAGCACCTACAATGTGCCAGGCCCTATGCTAAGGATTTTAAAAATACTATCTTATTTTAGCACAGGGCCTGGCATATGGCAGGTGTCACTAATAAATTAATAAATATTTATTGAAGGATTGACTAAGTGCCATCTATATGTGTTTGGGATCAAACTCAAACAGCTTTGACCTTACTGAACTTGCATTCTACTGGGGGGAACCAACATATATAAAGAGAAATATAGACTCAAAACAACTAAGTTACATGTAATATTTGAATAGTATACAAATTAAAGGCCAGAGTAATATGAAGGGAAAGGACTAAAATCTTGAGTCAGAGAGGTAAAATTAGGGGTTCTAAAACATAAAAGTAAAAAGGCAGCACACATCAAGTAGGGAGAAAATCCTAGGCAGGATATAGAATGTTGTGCAAGGGGAACAGCAAGCTGCCCAGTTATGCCAGAACATAAAGTAAGGAGAAAAATGTGTGTTTTCATCAGAAGAAAATACTTGTTTTCATTGACTTTCTTGCAAGTTATTTTCCTTGTTACATTTTTTTTGGTTAAATTTTCACATAAAGTCAGTAAGTAAAGTAAAAAAAATGAAATAAGGTTGAAAAGATGAGTAGCAACTGGCTAATTCTGGATCTTAAATGCAAGGGTAGAAAGTTTCTATCTAATCCTACATGCAATAGAGGTAAAAAATATTTTAGTACAGGACAACAATATTATTGGACTTATGCATCAGGAAGATTATCTTGTGATATGTGGGAAGGACAGATTGAAGAGAGGAGATATTGAAGCCAAGAAGTCAATCACATAAGTGCAGGTGAGTGGTGATTCTCATCTTGTGTAGGAGGGTATTATGAAAATGGATGGGAAAGATATTGTAAAAAGGAAAATTCATAGGACTTAGTCATGAATTGGATACAGGATATGAGAGGGAGTCAAAGATGACTTTGAGGTTTTGAATTTGATGGTGCCTTCAAGAGAAATATGGAAATTAGGAAGAAGCACTAGATTAGAGGGGAAGATGAGTTCAGTTTTGTGCACATCTACTGCATGTGGAAACAAAATTTGGCTTTTTTTTTTTTTTTTTTTTTTTTTTGACTAAAGATAGAGGGATAGATTTGGATATGATATAGGGAATAGATTAGGAACAATTAGATCTATCAAAAATTCAATGTGCTATCTTAGAAGACAGTAGGGATCTTCTCATTTGATTTCAGATATGAATGGATCAGACTAGATAAACCTCTGAATTTCTTTTCAACTTTGAGATTATGTTTGAATAGAAATAATATTATTAATGGTGATTAGGTTCTGAGGTCAGCCCAAAAGGTTTATTTAACTCTAAATGCTCCTATGGTATAGTATTATACAAATAACATTAGAGACTCTAAACTCTTTATGTAATCATGTTTTTATTGGAAAATTAATTTAAAGTTCCAACTTGGGATGCCAGGAATATAGTAGGACATACACATTAAACATAAGACTTTCTGGTAATCCTTCTATCTGTTTAGCAAAGAGAGTGGGGATATTTTATGACTCCAGCATATTTTTTCTTTTCAGGTTAAGGATAAGTAATGGAAGTGTTGATGTGTCAAGCAGCATGATTTTGAGGAGTGTGGAGGGTTGGGAATAGGGGATCCAGGGAGCCTCAGTGAAGGAAATGTGGGGATAAGAGCCTCCTTTCATAAAACCTCTCAGGGACTTTGCTTCATCCAGCTCTTCAGACAACCCCTTTCTTATCTTTTGCTAGCCTTTGGCACTGACTCAACTATTTCCCTTTCCATTGATTTTACCTGTTTTATTCCTCCCTGATCTGTTGCATTCAGGAAGATGCAGACTTAGGGCTTTTCTTTTACTTTTCGGTCCATCAGATGGGTAGGCAATGGCAGCCCTCTAGACCTAGCCTTTCTGTGAACTGATAAAATAACCAAGCTAACGCCTTCTAAAGGCAAAGGAATTACTCATTCATAGGTTGCACTGTATTTAGAAGTGAATTTGGTTGAGACTCCTCAAAGGAAAAAAAAATCTCCTTGAGGCAGAATTATCTACCTACTGGGTTGAGGGGCAAAGATGCATGTTTTATAGCAAACACTAAGTTTAAGGTCAGTGCTCCCAGGGATTGAATGGGAATATAAAGGGAAGACTGCCCTTTTGGGGGATGGGGATTAGATGGAAGTGCTATACTTTATTCTTTGTAAAAGGTATTTTAGCTGCCTAATTGACATTGAACTGCTTGATTGACATTGGCAGGTATAATGGATGGAGTTATGAGCAATGGTGATAGAAAATTTCACCATGCTCATGCCCTAAAAGGATTAGGAATAGCTGAGCTCTTGGAACTTGAACTGCTAATTAGAGAGTATAGATTGGGAGAATTATCCCAAAGCCTATTTTATATATATGTGTGTGTGTGTGTGTGTGTGTGTGTGTGTGTCTGTCTGTCTGTCTATCTATCTATATATCTATGAAGGTTATATAATATTTTAATTGTTTACTTTAGAGTTGTTGTGAAGAAAGCACCTTACAAGCCTTAAAGCACAATGTAACTAAGAGTTATTATTATTACCTCTCAAGGATTTTGTTCATTTAAATATACTAAGGAAACTGTGAGTGGAAAGTTCCATTCTCCAACCCCTGGTCAAACTACTACTTTTCTCTGTTTCTTTCTCTCTCTGTCTCTCTATCTGTCTGTCTCTCTCTCCCCCTCTTTTATTAGACCCGGTAGGAAATAATAGAGACATAGATATATGTTCACAATGGATCTTTGGAAAGAAAAAAGATTCATATAACTTTCCGAGGAAAAAATGGATTTTAGTTTTTCAGTGCATTTTATCTCAGGAGTGGTGGGATCTTTGTAATAAACAGTAGATCAGAGACTTGAATGAGAAAGCAAAGAATTGGGATGGGAATTGAGTATATGACCAAAGAAATGGCTTCGGAAATTGGTGAAAAGAAGATTATTTAAAGGAGTGAATCTTATTCTTTTTTGCTTTTTACCTTCCTTACCTTTGAGTTAAGGAAAGAAGGGTGAATTTGGGTGGTTGGTGAGTGGGTAATTGTTTGAGGGTGTTTAACTGATGATCCAAGGGTAAGAAGAAGTAGGGAGAGAATAGAATTATAGATACTGGATGTTGGAAGAGAAGGGGAAATCTCTGTGACCAGCTGGCCACCTCCTAGACTAACTGATCCCAGAGGAATGTGAGAAAGACATGTGAATCAAGGACTTAGTCATAATACAGGTACTGTGTTATGGGACATAACCAACAGACTGAGACATTTTCCATCATAAGGTCCTAGAGGGCAAAAACTGCCTCTACTTGAGTTGCTGTGGGACGTATCTAAAAGGGCTCTATGTGCATAAGGGCAATTAATTATGTTATTTGGTAGTGGTAATTATGATGATGATATATAGTTCAATGTTTAGAATAATTCAACAGTAAAATTGAGACTAAAACATCAGGTCACTGCCTCCCAGCTCTCACAATCCAATTAGGAAGCATGATTATAACAATGAAGTTTTAGGGAAGGAAATTACCCTTTAAAATGTTCAATTCAAACTGGAAAGCCTTTTGGACAAACGTGTGAAGAGAAGTTGATTCATTAATGTGCCTGCAAACACTTTAAAACTTATTCCAAATGATGCTACTTTGAACAGATAATTGGCCCAATTCTTCCTTTCTCTGTGCATGCATCTCTCAATGAAATCAATGAGAATTGCACATTCATGGGGAGGAGAGAACTGAGTTGCTGGCTGAATTAATGGAAGAAAGGGCTTTGTAGATGTCTTAAAGCCTGTGCAATTACATTTTGGACCCACACAATTCTCCAGGGTAACTGGCAATTTGCTGGCCTAGCAAACCCAGATGATTTTGCTTTCTGAGAAATGTCACAATTTAAAGTACACTTTTTTTCTTTCCAGACACAAACATCTAAGTTTTCATGACTTGGCACCCATGTTCTTACTCAGAGCAAGGTCTTTAGAATCATGTACCTTATATACTTTATTCATACACTCCTTCTGTCAATTCAGTCCCTGCTTGAATCACCAACTCAAATAACTGACTCCCACTAAGATAAAATGACAAGACTAATAATCACATGGTGTAAAATAGTGAAGGAAATGACAGCTATCATAAAAAAAGTTTTAATCACTAAAATATTTAAAAGAGTATCTGCAAAAGCTTTTTTCCCCTAACTCTAGAGAAAAATAATTTACACTCCTCCCACAAGACTTAAAAACAAACAAAATAGGCAAATACTCACAAATAACATGGCATAACATAAAGAACATTTATTGGCTTTGGAAACAAAGATTCTGGCTTTCAATTCTAGGTCTATTTCTTTTTATTTTTATGATTTAAGAGTCATTTAATCTCTCCAGATCTTTTTATGATTTGAGAAAGTCACTTAATCTCTCCAGATCTCATTTTCCTCCAGGGTAAAACGTGTTGACTGAGATTATTTTCAAAGCTCATTTAAGATTTAAATCCTGATTTTTAAAATGCTGTGTTAAACTGGCACTGAGACTTGTTGATTACTGTGGCATACAATCAGGAAGAAATGCTGAATGGGTAAAAAAAGATGAACTGAAGGTGAATAGGAGATCATAGTTCAATGAGCAATGGAATTTAATGAGACATGTTGAACAATTGCTTGAGTATCTCACACACACACACACACACACATATACATACACACACACGCCTATACACTATAGACAAATTAACTTCACTTATATAATATTCAAGGGCTAATTTAAATATGTCATCCTTGATAGCTCATCCCTTTGTCTTCAGAGTGACAGAGATTGCTTTCTCCTCACATTTTTGGTACCTTTTCCACAAAGAATTTCTTTCTATTTCACCCATCCTACATTCTATGGTTAATTTTTAAACTCAAGTATAATATTTTACACTTACTTCAACATTTGGATCTATGTGTAGCTTTACTATAGACCTTTCCTTGATATAGACTAAAACTCACTCTTGTCTATTCATCCTGTATTAGATCCTCCACAAAGGAGCTGATACCTTTTCAAGAGCTAGGAAGGCAGAGTATATAGAAGCAATGCTATTTAGTTATTTCCTATACTCTTAGCTATCCCTAACTCTGGACCAACACCCTCTTTCCTCCCCTTTGGAAAGTGCCTCCATTAGGTCCTCTCCTGGAGTTAAGGGATCTTAACTAGCTAAAGGAAGGAATTCCAAATTATATAAATAAATATAAATTTATATATAAATAATATAATAAACATGTTATATTATTCATTGGACTTCCTCCAATAAAGGATGGGTCTGGATGAAGGATGAAAGAAGAGGATTTAACTTTGTTCAATTCATAAGGAGTAAAAAGTGAACTCAGATTTTGAGGCCAAGGAAAGTTTTATAGACTGAAGGAAAGGGCATCTACAAGGTTACTTTTATTTAGATCCCCTACAAAGAGAGATCTGAGGGTTGGCCTCCCAGTTGAAGAATAGGGCTTCAGCACCAAAAATCAAATAAACAAACAAATAAATACAAATAAATAAGGAACAATTATGTCAGAAATGCTTGTGGCATAAAGTCAGAAAAGGTTACCTAACTAAAGCCTCAAAGAAAAAAAAAACATTTGTCTAAAGTAGAATTTCTATTAGAAACAATGCAGAATTTTAAAAGAAAGTCTAAATAGTAAAGAAAAAAAAGTGAAAAATAATGAGTCATGGAGGGAAAATTTAGAAATATATTTAACAGCTAAAAATAAGAGATAAAGAATTTTACCTAGTAATAGCTACCCTCAGAATCAGAATGGATCAAATAGAAGTTAGTGACTAGAAAATAACAAAAAGTATTTTTAAAAGTCAAGCGATTAAAAAAGGAGAGAATATTTAAGGAAACATGTAAAAAGTTATTGATGTAAAAATAGATTAAAAAGAGATAATTTATGTATCATTGGACTACCTAAAATCTATAACTAAAAAAGGAGCCTAGATATCAGGATATTTTAAGAAATTATAAAATAAAACTGATATTAGATATTAGATATTGAATAGATATTAGATATTAGATTTGATATTAGAATAGATATTAGAATTGAAAATATAAAGAATTCACTGTTTTCTGAAAACTTTCAATGAAAAGTTTCAATCAATTCATTGCCAAAGTCCAGAACTTGCAGATTAAATAATAATACACAAACATTTAGAGAGTTATTCCAAGAGACAAAAAAATATAGTCCTACAATCAAAAATAACTTGTCCAAGAATAACGTGTATTATCCCCTAACAGGGAAAAAAATGAACCCTCAGTTAATAGAGGATTCTTTAGCATTGCTGATAAAAGACCACAGTTGAACAGTAACTTTGAAATACCAATATCAAGGTCAATAGAAATAAAAAAGTTAAATACAAGTGAAAAACTGGAGAAATTTTATAAGGATGAACAGTTTCATTCTAATGGGGAAGGGTTGATAGTAGGGTTCTTTTCAGAGGTTACAGAGGGAGTAAACTGAGAAACAGAGCTTATATTTATATGAAATTGAAAGAAGAAAAGGTGAAGGGAGAGCAAGAAGGGTACATTGTGGAAAAAAAGGCAAAGAAGGATGGGAGAACTTATTATCTCACATAATTAAAGTATACATTAAAAGTATACATTAAGTCTATTCAAATGTAGTAGAAGTAGGCAGGGAGGAGGAAGGCATTACTTTTTAAAATTTTCTTTCTGAACTGGCCAAAAGAAAGTAGAACAGATATACATAGTTTGGTGAAATAAAGTATATTCAATAGGAAAACAGGAGGGAACAATATGAAGGGAACTGGGGAAATAAAGAAGCACAGAGTAATCATAAGCAAAATATACTTTAACTTTAGCCAGGAGATAAAGAAGAGAACTCAAAAGGGTAAGAATCTGTAATCAAAAAGGAATAGGAATCAGAGAAAAAAAAAGTATAGAGCAGGATGGAAGGAAATACAAAATTAATGATCATGACTGAATATAAATGGAATGAACTCACCCATAATATAGAACAAGATTGCAGAATGGATTAGAAAGCAGAATTAAATAATATTTGGTTAATAAGAAATGTGCTTGAGACAGAAACTCACAAAAAGTATGTTATACCTTAATGGAGGTTTAAAAAAAAGTAGGGAATGGGGGCATCAAAGTGGCACAGTGGATAGAGTACCAGCCCTGAAGTCAGGAGGATCTGAGTTCAAATATGGCCTCAGCCACTTAACACTTTCTAGCCCTGTGACTCTAGGCAAGTCACCTATCACCAATTGCCTCAGCAAAAAGCAAAACAAAACAAAACAAAAAAAAAAAAGGTAAGGAATAACAATCCTAATTTTACAGAAATTATACTAGATGTAACACATTCATCAAATTGAATCTAAATCTATTATTTTTAAAAATCTAAATATTTAAAGAAAATGCTACATGAATTATAGGGAGAGACAGAACTAGATACATTTAAAAAATTTAAAAAGATGTTAAGGATTGGACTTTAATATTAGAAAAATAAATGTGTCTGGTGATTATTGAATGGGAATAGAAAAAATATACATGTATATGTGCATGTCACCTTTATAAAAACTGACTTTTTTTTAAAGGGCATAAAAACCTCACAAGCAAATTCAGGAAAGTATTAATATTAGATCATATTTTACTAACTATAAGAATAAAATTATAATAAAAGAACACTGAATAAATGATTAAAAATCAGAGAAAGACTAAGTAACTCACTCATATTACATTATAACTACATTGAATTTATTGAAGGACTGGTTTAATATTTAAAAAACAATAAAATAACTTATTACATATACCCATATGATTATATCAATAACTGGAAAAAAGTTTTGAAAATATACAAAGTCCATTTCATACTAGAAAACATGGAAATAGATGGACCTCTGCTAAAAATGATAAATAGTACACATCTATTCTAAGATATAACATTCTATGCAATGGAAATACAGTATAATTTTTTCTATTAAGATTGTTTATTTTCACTACTTTTATTTGCCACAGTGTTAGAAAAACTAGCTCTAGTGAAATAAATTGTGAGAATAAATAAACAAAAATCATCAATTTTTAAGATAGTATGATGGCTTAGTTAAAAAAAAAAACTATGAAATCAATTAAGTTATTTAAACTTAAATTAAATTAAAACAATAGTAATCAAAGTTGCAAAATATACAATACGCCAAAACAAATTATTAGAATTTCTATATAATACTCATAAGACCTAAAAGGAAAAGATAGAAAGAGAAATTATATTTAAAATAATTACAGAGCTTATAAAATACTTGAGAATCTACTTATCAAGATATACACAATGGGAAATGAGTGTAAACTGTTAATTTTACCTTCTGAATCCATTTTTTCTTGTGCAACAAGAAAACCATACAGATCTGCACACATATATTGTATCTAAAAAATACTTTAACATGTTTAACATGTATATGACTACCTGCCATCTAGGGGAGGGGGTGGAGGGAGGGATGGGAAAAGTTGTAACAGAAGTGAGTGCAAGGAACAATGGTGTAAAAATTATCCATGATTTTGTTCTGTCAATAAAATGCTATAATTTTTAAAAAAAGATATACACAAAAATAAAATTACAAAAATTCTGTAGATATTAAATACATCACTCAGTAAATAGAGAAAATATTAATTTCTCATGCATGTCTAAGGCATTATAATAAAAGTAACAATAAGCACATTGTTTATTTTTTCAGTGCCATGCCAATCACATTACCAAGGATTGCTTAAATTTATATACAAAATATCAAAAATATCAGGAGAAATAATAAAAGCCAAGTAGAAGTGGGTCTAGTAGAACCAAATCTCAATTTATATTCAAATTATATTTAGAGGTCTTGTCTGACTTGTGACTTCATTTGAGGTTTTCTTGCCAAAAACACTAGAATAATATCTCATTTTCTTCTTCAGCTTACATCACAGATGAGGAAACTGAGGCAAACAAGCTTAAGTGACTCATACAGCTACACACACAGCTAGTGTCAGAGACCACATTTGAACTCAGGAAGATGAGTTTTTTCTGATTTTAGGCTCAGCACTCTATCAACTGCACCACTTAGTATCCATCAAACTATACTAAGCCATAATACCCTAAAACATTTTGTTATTGTTTAAAAATTAAACAGCTCAATCAGAAGAATAGATCATGTATACAATATATAGAAGCAAATGAATCTAATAGCTTATTGTTCAATAAATGCAAAGACCCCAACTACTAGGGCAAAAAATGGAATATTTACTTTAAAAAATAAGCTTCTGGGAAAACTAGGCAGCAAATAGAAATAGAAATTAAGTTTAAACCAGTACCTTATACCTTATATGAGATGAGATGAACTCTGAATGGTTATGGTTCTAGATTTAAAAGGTCACAGCAAAAACAAATTAGAGGAACAAGGAAGAAATTACCTTTCACATTTATGGATATGGGAAAAGCTCTCAAACAAACAAGAGATAGAGAGGATCACAGAAGATAAAATCGACAACTCTGATTACATAATTTTAAAAAGAGTTTTTGTACAAAATAAATTCAATATAGCTAAGATTAGAAAGGAAGTAATTAACTGGGAAAATTTTTCAGTGTTTCTCTGATAAAGGTTTCATTTCCTAGATGTATAAAAAACTCTTAAATTTATTAGAATAAGAGCAATGAAATGCAGGCTATATATAGTCATATGAAAAATACTCCAAATCACTGATAATTAGAGAAATGCAAATTAAAGCAACTTTGAAGTTTTATTTCACACTTCATCAAATTGGCAAAGGTGACCCCTTCTGCCCCCCCAAAAGAAAAAAATTGCAAATGTTGGAGAGGGTGAAGGAAATAGGCATATTGGTACATGGTTGGTGGAGCTATGGATTAATTTAGTCACTTTGGAAAGCAGTTTGAAATTATGTCCAAAGCTACTAAATTGTGCATGCCCTTTGAACTAGTGATGAAACTACTAGGACTATATTCCAAAGAGCCCAAAGAGCAAAAAGTCCTATATTCACAAAAAAAAGTTTTAAAACAGCTTTTTTTTTGAGGGGTAATTACTAAGAATTGGGAATTAAGAGAGTACTTATCAATTGAGGAATGGTTGAACAAATTATTGTACATGAGATGTACACAAAATGCAATGTAGTATTACTGTACTGTAAGATAGAAAGAATTGGCTTTGGAGAGATTTGGTAAGACTTGTATGAGCTAATGTAGAATAAAGAGAGAAAATTAGGAACATTTTATACTATATACTGTAAAGCTATACTTGTATTGTGAATGTAATTTATGCTATACCATAAAAATGAACAGTTTTGAAAGACTTTATCCCTCTAATCAATAAAATGATCAATCATGATTCCAGTGGACTAATGAAGAAAATGTCACCCACCTCATGACAAAAGAAAAGATAGACTGATATGCAGAATAAGAAATACTTTTTGGAGTTGGCCAATGTAGAAACTCTTTTTGCTTGGCTTTGTTCAGGTGATAGAACTTTGTGTTTCCTAATTGAAGAATGTACATATACACACATATGTATACACATGTACACACACATAATCACACAGACACATACACATACATCTGGCTGATACAGTGGAGACCTACTTTTATGCCTTTTGACTATTCCTAGAAACCATTAGTACTCAGTTAGGTTGTCCAAATATATGCTTCACTCTCATCAATATTTCTTTTTCTGATCATATATTTCCCCACTTATATCCTTTATATAATTAATAGAAAAATGCTGTTGTCAACTTGCACTCATTATCCAATTTTCCTTTTCTTTTTCCATTAGTTTATATCTTGGAATCTTTAGAATGTGGTGGTCTGAAAATTACAACCATATAGCACCAGATAATTAATGTTTTAAAAAATAGAATTTTGCATTGGGAATTAGTTCATGATTGTTGAAAGTACTGCACAGCTTATCCTTATTGAATTTCATTTGATTAAATTTGGTTCAGCATTCTATCTTATCAAGATCTTTTTGGATCTTGACTCTGGCATTCAACATATTAAACATCTCTCAGTATTATATCATCTGCAAATTTAATAAGCATATGATTTATGCTTTCATTTAAATCATTGATTGAAATTTTTAATAGTACAGAAGCAGGGATAGATCCCTAGGTCCTTACAATAAAGAAAAGCTCAAGGTGACATGGAAACATTAATATCTGCTCTTTGTGCATCATCAATGAACTAGCTATGAATTTCCCTTACTATATGATCACATACTTCAGATCTACATTGTCCATAAGGATAGAGGCTTAGAGCCTTGGTTCAATCCTTGTCCTCTCCCATCAAAAACTTTAAATTCTAGGACATATGGGGAAAAAATCCTATTTTTCTGTGTCTCCAAGGCTTATCATAGTTTTTTTTTTTTGACATAGTACTTAAGAAATGTTGAATGAACCAATCAATGAAAGATCTCATTTCTTCACTAAAAAATTATTCCTTTCTCCAGGTTCTATAGTATTAACCTGAAACTATTACCATGTTTTATGTATTTCCTAAAACATCTGTTCCAACAATATTGTTTCCAACTATTTAGTCTCTCTTCCTTGACCCCGAAAGTTTTCAGGTATATACACATACACAAACATATTCATGACTGCTTATATAAGATATATATATATATATATATAGATAGATAGATATAGATATAGATACACATATATATGTATATATATATATGTGCATAGAAATATTCTTCAAATATATTCATCAAGTTTTGTGAGCATTAGGACAAATATTTTGATGATTTGGTTAAAAATGGAGCTATTTTAACTTTGTGTTAAGCCTGGCATTTACAATGCTAGAACTCTCTTTTATTGATGTCTGGACCCTTCATAGAAGCAAGATTGTCTAAGGTACATGCATGTGCAAAAATGATATTGAAACTTTTAATGATTTTATTCTAGCCAGGGTTTGGTAATAAGAAAAGCAGGAAATAAACGGCTAATGTCAAAAAGTTGATCTGAGCCTCCTGAAAAGGCTAATAATAGCAATAACAATAATAATTCCTAACTAAGGCATATTTCCAGTAAGACTAGAAGTTTTGTGATCCTAACCAGAGTACAAAAACATGGAAATAAGAAGGGAGCAAATTACAAGTTGGAGAATCATAAGGTGGTGGTGTAATGTAGAACTTTATTGGTCAGCAGGATAATGGGCTGTGATTAATGTCACATAATTATTTTCCCTTCTTACTTTACTTTCCATTGTTAGGAAGCAAAATCCTTTAGATCTCCATATAATGTGCTGAGCATATGGAATATGAATAAAATGTTTCTTGAATACCGCCCTGCCAAAAAATGATGATGTATAAATTTAGACATAAGCACGATAATTTATAAGGATTCCAATGAAAATATTAATTTAGTGCTACATTTTTTGGAGACAGAATGATTTTTTGAATAGAAGTAGGGAGAAAACATGATAGTAAACATGTGAAAGAAAAGTGGCATTGCATACTCCCTCTTGATGGATATTTCTCTCAGGATATTATGACCAAGATATAACAGGGGAAATAGTGAAAATCAGCTTTTTTATTAACAGTAGATTTTTCTATCAAAGTGGTGTTGAGAACTTCCTAAAAAATCTTACCCCAATGCCTCACTGTGATCTGAAGGTGATTTTAATTTCTAAAAAGCTGTGTCAATGTATCTTACACATCATTTGAAAATCAGGCCCTTAAATGTGAAGAAAGCCATCACCAGGTGGACTACAATGTGATAAATTATTTAATCATAATAGCTTTCAAGGCTTATGGAGAAATTATATTATGTATTAGTGATAGGAACATTCACAGCAATGGATTTTTTTTTGGTAAATCTAAAAAAATACTATTTATGTTTAACATTTTTAATATTTAAAATTTTGAGTTCCAAATTCTTTCTTACTACTACTTCCCAACCCACTTAAAAGGCAAGCAAAAGGATATCAAATGTATACTTAAAATCATAAAAAACATATGTCCACATTATCCATGTTGTAAAAAAGGCAAAAAAAAAGTTAAAGTGAGAAAATTATAGTTCAATTTGCAGATGGTTCATCAGATTTCTCTCTGGAAGTGGGAGCATTTTTTAAATAGTGAAGTCTTTGGAATTATCTTGGATCATTGTATTGATCAGCACAGCCAAGTCTTTCATCATTACAAACATTGATGCTACTGTGCACAATGATCTTCTGTTCTTTTCACTTTACTTTGCATCAGTTCATATAGGGTCATGCCTTCTTTGTTTTACTTTTTTCCCCCCTGAAAAACACTCCCTTTGTTATTTCTTAGAGCTTCTGAGAATTCCACCACAAACTTATGCCAAATTTTTTTTCAACCATTCCTCAATTGTTGAACAGTCCCTCAATTTTCAATTCTTTGCTGCTACAAAAGAGCTGCTTTAAATATGTTTGTATATATAGGTCCTTTTCCTTTGATCTCTTTAGGATACAGACCTAGTAGTGGTATCTCTGCATCAAAAGTTATATCAAGTTTGATAACCTTTGTATATGTTCCAAATTGTTCTCCAGAATGGTTGATCAAGTTTATGACTCCAAAAACAGTTTATTAGTGTACCTATTTTCTCACATTCCCTCCAGAATTTATCACTTATGATATGTGGGAGGTGGTACTTCAGAGTTGTTTTAAATTGCATTTCTCTAATCAATAATGATTAGAGCTTTTTTATATTATTCTAGATAGCTTTGATATCTTCCAAGACTGCTTATTCATATTATTTGACCATCTATCCATTGATTAATGACTCTTATTTTTATAATTTTAACTTAGTTCCTTATATATTTAAGAAATGGGTCCTTTATCAAAGAAAACTGCTATAAAATTTTAAAATATTATTTCATTGTCTCTGATACTTTTTTAAAAAGCAAAATTAGGTTTCCCTAATTTTTAATTTGTCTATTTTGCTTTTGTTTTCTCTGAGTTCTCTACCTTAAAAAATAACTTCCATGGATACATGATAAATTCTGCTACATCTACTTATTTAACTCCATGTGTATGTCTGTTTCAAGTCTGTCTCTTATAAACAACACATTGTTGCATTCTGTTTTCTAAATCATTCTGGATCTGTGTTTGTCTTATGGGTAAACTTAATCTACTCCCATTTACAGTTATGATGGCTGTGTATTCTTCCTATTTTCTTCTGTTTACTTCTCTCTCTTTTTCTTCTGTTCTTCCTTAAAAGTTTACTTTGCTTTTGACCAGTCTTCCTTTGTCTTCCCTTCTATTTATCATCGCCCTGTCTCAAACTTCAGGCTACTTTATTGTGTTAGAGCTATTTTGGGGGGGATTTGGACATTTTAAGTGATTCCAAAGTAATATTATATGGAGAGAGGTATGTCACTGCTCCCTTTGTCTGCATTCTTCCTGACCCAGGAAGAGCTCTTGATCCCTTGAGACTGTAATTAGTGCTACTCTTCAGGGCATCCTCCCTTGGGACTGGAAGTGGTATTGGCCTTCAGAGTCCCTGGGTTCTTATGGAAAGAAGTAATATTGCTCTTTAGAGCTTTCACTCCCTCTTAATGAAAGTGTTTCTCTCTACCCTTGAACTGACATAGAAGCAAAATGCCTTCCTTCCCCATATCACTGACTTGTTTTCTGAACTTCCATGCTGGAAAAATGTCTCATTCTGACCTCTTGTTGGCTTTGCCACTCTAGAATTAGATTTGAGGCATTCTTATATTTATTTATTTTAAATTTTTTTATAATAGCTTTTTATTGACAAAACATAAGCATGGATAATTTTTCAACACCGACCCTTGCAAAAGCTTCTGTTCCAACTTTTCCCCTCCTTGCCTCCACCCCCTTCCCTAGATGGCAGGTAGTCTAATACATGTTAAAGATGTTAAAGTATATGTTAAATTATATAAATACACGTTTATATAATTATCTTGCTGTACAAGAAAAATCAGATTTAGAAAGAAAGAAAAAACCTGAGAAGTAAAACAAAAATGCAATCAAACAATAACAGAAAGTGTGGAAATGCTATGTTGTAGTTCATACTCATTTCCCTTTCCCTGGGTGTAGCTGACTCTCTTCATTAATGAACAATTGGAACTGTTTTGAATCATCTCTTTGTTGAAGAGAGCCACATCCATCGGAATTGATCATCGTATAATTTTGTTGTTGCCAGGCATAATGATCTTGAGGCATTACTTTAAAGTTGCTTGGAGGGAATATTGGAAAAACTCATCTGAATGCTTCTCTACAATCTGGGCTTCTCCCTCAGAAGTTCTACTCTATCCATTTTTATGCAAATTTCAGTCTCATACAGCCTGTGTAATCCTGGGCAAGTCATTTCTTTATTATTTGCCTCAGTTTCTTCAACTGTAAAGTGAATGACATCACCTTTCTTGCAGGATGATTATATTTGAGACATTTATTGAAAAAAAAGTGCTAAGCACAGTGACTAGCACATGGTAGGTACTAGGAACTTTCTGTTCCTTTCCCTCTACCTATTAGAATGGAAGTTCCTTGAGAGTAGGGACTATTTCACCTACATTTTTATATTACATCTTCCACTTAGTAGGCACTTATTAAATCCTTATTGATTTACTAATGAAAACATATAGGAGGAGAATGCTCAGGCAGAAGGAGAATTCAGGAGAAAATTTAAAAACAGTTAGAAAGATTTGGGAGTTATTTGCATAGAATGAGGCCATGATGTCAAAGTAATATGATAGTCACAAAATAAGGAAAAAAAGAACTAAAAACCAGGAAAGATGATCATAGAGTAAAAGATGATGGGCACAAAGGAGATTGTAAAACAATAGTAAGACAGATAGGGGAGGAAGATGGAGAAAGCTGGGTCATAGGCACCAAAGAAGAAACAGTATCCAGAGAGTGAAAATTTTGAATAGTGTCAAAATGTTACAACAGACAAATGAAAATAGGGACTAAGAAAAGGCCTTGTATTATTATATAATTTTGGAAAGAGTAACTTTAGTAGAGGAGTAAAGTGGTAAACCAAATTAAGATGGATTGAAAAACGTAGACAGTTACTGTAGACAACCTTTTCTAGATATTTGATCATAGAAGGGAAAAGGGAATCATAATGATACGCTTGAGGGTCATAATGGTCAAGTGGAGGTTTGTCATTTTAGTTTAGTTTAGTTTTGTTTTTAAGAATGGGGAGATACAATCATGTTTGTAGACAGGGAGGAGCCAGCAGAAGTGTAAGATGAAGATAAGAGTGAGATAGAATATAAGATGAAGATAAGAGTGAGATAGAATAATTGAAAAGGTATATTTACAGAGGAAACAGGAAAGCATATGTTCTATTTATTATACAAAGGATTGATTTTGGAAGGGATCCCTTTTGACTTGAGTAAAAATGGAAAAGATTTATGAAAACATGGAGTGACTTTAAGTGATAGAGTAGGGAAGATCATGGAGGCCATTACGAACAACCTCACTTATTTGTTTATTTTTTTTTTTTAAGAAGATGATGCCATTTGCTGTGAACAAGCTGAGTGGAAATGGTATCACTGACTGGGTGAGAGAGAGAAAGACTTGGAAAAACTGATGAGGAAATCAGGAAAGAATAAAATTATTTTAAAGATGAAAGCCCAGTTAAAATACATAACACGAATATGTAATAGACTCAGTTGGGCCAATGAAATACTGAGCACTCAGGGCTAAAGTCAAATAAAGTAGATGACATATATAGCTTAGATTAGAAGAAAAGAAACTCGAAGAGTGACAGAACAAAGGGGCAAGAGATTGAAGAATGGAAGACAAGGTATAGTTGAACTGGTAACATGTATACAGGTGAGTTGGTCAATATGGAGAGAGGCCAAGTAAGATGACAAAGCAGAGAATGAAGGAGAAACAAGAGACCCTAGTGAGAATGAACAATAGTTTTAGGACTGAAGCAGAGGGACATATAGTGCAATTATTATGATCAGAGAAAAAAACTTAAAAGATTTAGGTCATGGATGTTGACTAGTTTGGAGGTGATTCTGAGATCTAAATAATGAGTAGTCTTTTTAGTGGCAGAGGGACAGTAGAGATTCAAGTCATGAAAGTTTAAATAATTTAGAAAGTTGGATGCTGGATATGAGGAGACATCAACATGAATTTTGAAGCTTCTGAGTTATTACAACAAGGTTTGATAAGGAAAGAAAAAGTGGGACAGGTATTAATATTGTTGAGACCAACAGTAATGAACAATGATCTGGACAGGAAAAATATTTATGGGTGGAAAGACTCTCAGGAGAATTTGCTGAGAGATAGTGACTGAAGGAGTCTGGGTATGTCATTAAGGAACAAACAGTGGTTAACTCCTCCCAGCACTGACAGTTGGTGGAATATGAGAGAAGAAATAATAGGGAGGAAGATTAAATTTAGGAAAGGTACTGCTTTCTCAAATAGTTTAAAAATGAATGGTTGTCTCAGAAGATAATGAGATTCTACTCAAAAATAGGTGTTCAAGATAACAATGTTATTAAACAGATTCAGGACTCATGGAAGGTTTGGAGGAGATGCTATTTACTGTCCACCTCCAAAACTGAAATTTGATGATTCTTTGACTCAAAGCTTCTCTTCAAGGATTTCCTTCTATTTACTCTTTGGTCCAGTGGAACAAGACCAGTATTCCTGGTACTTGCTCTGTGACAGTCATTCCTTTGCTCAGACCATTCCCCTATATTTTCTTGCTCCTCCTCATTCCATCAATTCTTCTACTTGGTGAAGTTCTACACTGCCTTTAGAATTTGTCTGAAATGGAAACCTTTCCTGTTTCCTCCTAGGAGTTATTATAACTTCTCTCCATTAATTTCATCAGTGTGGAAAACTTCTGGCATGGAAATTTCTTCCAAAGATTCTGGCTGGACTGTAATTTAGTTTTAGAGATTTGCCTGGGGCATTGAAAGGTTAATCTGTTTGCCTGTGGTTTTTCATTTAGTTTGAGTCAGAGTCAGAACTAGAATACTGTATATTTCTTTCTGACTGCAAGATTGGTCCTTTTTCTACCATGACAAACTTCCTTTCTTATTCTGATTAAGCCCTTTAAAAGTAATTTTCCCCAATCACCAAAAATGACCAAACCCTTAACTGCAAATTTATTTTGTATCTTTCATTTGTCCATAATATTTTACTTTGTATTATGGTCATTTGTTTTTGTCTCAAAATATCTCTGTAAACTTCATATGGGAAGAAACTACATTTTATTTATCTTTGTTTCTAATCTGGCTTTTGGAACCATATTAAAGTTTAAGTCAAAGAAATGGAAAATAGGATATGAGTCACTAAGGAGAGAAGACTTTTACTCAGAAAACTGCTTTATATTTTAGAAGCATATTTTAAAGGTTAAAATGCTATCTAAACTCATCATGAGCCAGATGCAAAATGAATGTGTCAGTATTAAAAAATAAGATTATGAAAGCATTGGGAGCTCCTCTCATTAAATAATTTAATTCTTAAGCAATTAAGGAAAGGCCCAATGAAAGGATAAAAAAAATTGACCTCACCATATTGTAGGAGATGCCTGGGCTCTAAAATTTAGAACTTTTATAAGGTATAAAAGGGAAGCATTGGAGAAGGCAATCACAAATTCAGAACCTACACTAAAAAGTCAAAAACAGTTTCCTGATTTTGATAAATTTCAGGCAAGATATGTCAAAAGATAAGTTTGACACTGACAGCAAGTATCCCTTGAAAACTGAGCTCCTATGTACAGAGATCTTCAGGTAAACCAATTTCTACTTTCACCTCTGCCTCCAAAGCTTAGTCTCATAGGACTCCATTTCAGCAAAGACCTGTCAAATCTCTCAATTGCTTTTCATTACTGAATTCCTTCTGTATGTTCTGTCATTTGTGTTAAAAAAAACAAAGCAAGTTCATATCTGATTGATTTTTGAATGGAGAAACCTGCTTCAAGTTGTCCAGTGATTTTTGTTAATATATAAATAAACAAAAAGTGGTGAGAAAAATTGATTATTGCTTTTTTGCTGTTTCTTTAGTTAAAAACATGGAGAAATTCATTATGCTTTCTGATTTTTCTGTTCTAACATGAAGGCTTCATTTTCCCACTCATGTGATTCCCTCCCATTAACGGTAATGGAAGCCACTCTTGTGAATAGAGAGGGAGAATAGACCCTTTTGTCTTTTTAATTGGCACTATAAAACAATAAATGAATGCATTATGTCCTTCTCAGTCTAGAAGTAAATTCAGACCATATATTCATCTGCCTTTTCCTCTTCTTCTTCATTTTTTTTTTTGAAAATGGAGGATACTATGAATTTCCTGGTTGGACACCAGCTAGGAATCAGCTCCATAAAAAAGCACCTCAGGATGAAAGGGATAATAGCTAATTTAGTTCTATGAGAAGTTGATGCTACTAAGTGTGTCTGCAAAGCATTGAGCAGAATACTAAGCAAAAGGACCCAGTGAAGATGAAGCAATCTCAACGACAATTTAATGGAGGACAAGAAAGCAATTAACAGTGTAAAGTCGTTGATGCAAAGGATAGAGCTAGAGATTAGAATCTTATTAAAACAAAGGCTGGTACAACTTGATTATAATGAGTTAAGTTGAAAGATCTCCAAAACAATCTCAGTGTAGAGATGTGGAAATGAAAACATAATTTATCCCACTGTTAAAGATTTTAGCTAATAAACCATTTTTTAACTTGGATTTTTCACAAACCAATAACAAAAAAATTAGACAGAACTTTCTATAGGATTAAAAACCTTTTAAATTTTAAAAAGTTTTATTGATGCCTCTGTTTACCTCTCCCTTAGTTTCTCTCTTCCTTTCAGATTCAGCTTAAACAACATATTCTCCACAAAGTTTCCTGATCCTAGTACCTAGCTCCAGTGTCCTTCATTCCACACACACACACACACACACACACACACACTACTATATGTATACATATACTATATTTATATTTATTCTGAATGTATTTAGTATGAAAGGTATGTGCATGACACATACATATCACATACATGTTGCACATATATATTACATGTGGTGGGTTTTCTGATGTTTGCACATGTGTGTGTGTGTGTGTGTGTGTGTGTGTGTGTGTGTGTGTGTGTATATATATATATATATATATATATATATAAATACTCTCCTTTGTGGATGTGAAGATTATATATACCATAGAGGTAAGGATTGTTGAATTCTCTGGCAGAGTTTCTGCTACATAGTGGGCACTTAAAAACACAATGATTTATTTATTTATTTATTTTACAAAGCAGAGTCATTTGTCTTCCATTTGAACTTCCCTTGTAATAGAAAACAATTTAATTAACAGTGAAAACCTACAAAACCAAAAATATTGTATTCGATAGCATGTGCTAAACTCCATACTCATAAATCCACATCTCTCTATTGAAACAAAGATTGTTCATTATAATTAATCAGTTTGGCTACTTCTTACTGTTGTTTTTATTTATATTATTGTGTATATGTTCTTACAAATCTTCTCGTGATTTCCTGAATTCCTCATATATTATTTCATATGATGTAGTAGGATCCCATTACATTCACATATGTCAAAATTTGTTTGGTTATTCACCAAATCAGTAGTAATCACTTTATCCGCTAATATTTAATTTTATTGGATGGTATGGAGGGAAGCATGTCTATCAGTAGAACTATATTTATATATAATTTAGATATATTTATATATAAATATAGATATATATGTAAATATATATCTATATTTATATATATCTATATATTTATAGATAGATATATTTATATATAGATAGATAGATAGATATATTTATATATATATAATTTAGATATATTTATATATAATTTATATAATTATATATAAATATAGTAGAACTATATTTATATATAATTATAGTGCATGATATTTGAACAAACTCTAATCACTACAATGAAGAATATATGGATAGTCTCTAAAAGTAGGTCTAAGTTTATTAAACAATTCATATGTTGAAAAATATTCACTCTTATTCCAAATGAAACTATTCTGTATTTCCATGTTAAATGAAAAGTTTTATTAAATAAAAATTGAATGAATGAGATCAAGACTAGCAAGACAAAAATTTTCTAAAAAAACAAGAAGTTAGGTTATATCCCCAAATATCGACTAGTGAATTCATATGAGAATTATTTAAGATAATAAAGTAAATGTGATTTCTATTCATATTTTTAAAATCTACATAATTTCAAGTGTCTTCACTGGATATTGCTAATTCACTGAATATATTACATATATAAAATATTTACCTGATAAAGAATTATTTTTATGTTTTTTTTCTATTATGTTAAATTTCCTAATTTTTATCTCATTGTTTTGCATTGTGAAGAAACTATTATCTTTAATACCAATAGAACACATAATTTACTAGGCAGTTTTACAGATTGAGGGCTGAAAGGACATTGAAAGATCATCTAATACAGGGGTTTTTATCTTTTGTATCCTAGACCCCTGTGATAGCACCTAAGGACTCTTTTCAGAAATGAATTTTTAAAAGCGCACAAAACACAAAGGAAAATGATTATGTTAAAATACAATTATGAAAATATTTTTTAAAGTTGAGTTCACAGATTCCAGGTTTCCTAACATTTTTAAAAAACTATTTGAAATAGTTCAATAGCATCATTTTACAGCTGGGAAAACTTGGACCTGGAAAAGTTGAGCAACTTGTCCAAGGTCACACAGGTCTCAAGTGGAGGTCTAGATCTTTAACTCAGATCCTAAGACACAAAATCTAGCTCTTTTGTACCATGCTACCACCAAGAAACAGAGCAGTGTCCTCAATCCTAGAGAGCCAGGGAAATCTCAGGATTAGTAACTTAATAGCCTGTGCAACATCTCCATTCTCCTCCACTTCTGCAAAGAGAATAAGGGAAAATATGCTTCATTGATGCTATTCAGTCATTTCAGTCATATCTTTGTGACCCCATTTGGGGTTTTCTTGGCAAAGATACTAGAGTATTTTGCCTTTTCCTTCTCCAGCTCCTTTTGCAGATAAGAAAACTGAGGCAAACAGAGTTAAATGATTTGCCCAGGGTCACACAGGTAAGCAGTATCTCAGGCGAGATTCAGGAGTCTTCCTACTTCAGATCCAGAGCTCTATCCATTGTGCCATATATCTGTTTCCTCTATCGGAATTATGTTGCCATTATCTCTTGGGCCCCTGAGTTTTGCATCTTTTATTCTATAAACTTCAAATTTCAGCCCAATACATACAAACTTTCCTATTCTCTCTGAACAGGACCAGGAATCTGGCTTTTCATTCATTATTAGTGACATCTAAGCACATTCATGTCCTTCATACAAATAATTAAAGATAGCCAGGTGATGAAAACATAGGTCATCAGTCACAAAGGTCAAAGTGACAAAAAGGGACAGAGTCCTTGAAGGTATTAAAGTTGGCAAAACAGCACTAACTTTTAAGATCTGGAGCTGGAGAAAGTGGAACTTATGATAAGTTTTTATAGAAGATTGAATTCTTCTGGGAACCATGCCTTCACATTAATATAGATACATAGATATAAAGCTTGCCAAAAACGCTATTGAGTGAATAATATTGAGGCAGTTGGGATAGAGATACTAAATGTCTCTAAATTATTTAAGTATATCTGTGAATGGTCTGGTTAGCATTGGCTGGACAATATAGGCAATCACTTTGAGGTTTGTTTGTGATCATTTAAATTTGATCATGTAAATAAATAATTAGCTGTGCTAAGGATATACATATAAAATTGTTCTTATTTAGCAAAAAAAATTTTTTGTAGGAAATGGCAGAGCATTAAGTGTATAACACTAAATTTAAAATAAGCTTTCAATGAAATAAGAGTTTTAATTATACAGCACACTTTAGTGCGCTTGCAACAAACACTTGTGATCATTACCCTGAAACTTATGCACACAGCTCTCCAAATTAAGAAAACAAATGAACACATAGAAAAGATTATGAGGGAAACTACAGAAACAATAGCATGATTTGGAAGCATCTAATTGACTTAGCGGTATCATGATTAACTAGCAGGAGATAAACTAAAAGCTCAAATCAAATACCAGATATGTTTCTACGCTTGCCTCACATTACTTCAAATTACCAAAAGTGAAAGCCATCATATTTGCCTTGATTCTTGAAGAATTAAAATTCAGAATTGTGAAATATTTTTAAAAATCAGTGTTTTCACTATCAAGGTGGAAAATGGTGTGATATAATGGAATGGGCACTGGGCTCAAATATTGCTTTTGATGCTAACTTTGTGACTCTGGACAAGTGCCTTAATTTCTCTGGATCTCAGTTTCCTCATCTCTAAAATAAGAATTAGACTGGATAACCTTTTAAGTATTTTCTTGCTCTAAATTCTGTATTAGCTACAGAAAGAACATCTGACTAAGCACAATATTCCTTTCTTTTTGAGGCTTCTGTAAACACTAATTATCCCAGACACTTTGGGAGGATTCTAACTTGGCAATCCTTTGAAATATTATTGATTCCTTTCCCTACATGAGCTTGCCAAATTAAAATGATAGAAACATAGGAAGGAAAATCACCTTAGATCACAAAGATTGTGGTAGGCAAGATAAAAAAATCAGTCATGTTTTGATATGCATGCTAGGTTTTGGGAGAAAGAATAAAGAATAGAGCTAAGATTTGAAGGGACCATTGCATTTTGGGGACCATTAGATATAAAGACAAAAGCAGAAATGGATCCAATTATAAGCAAAAGGGATAGTGCCTAAAGAGACTGATGTTGTTGCATAGGGCACTCATCAACCAACTCAGACTTTTTAAAAATGTGTACAGAAGATAGAAGAGGCAGTTTCATAGTCTCTTTCTTCCATGGCTTTTTTTGATATTAGATCATTGGATTGAAAATATCATAGCTGAATTGATATTTTATGTGGATCCTAGACCCAGTAGAAAGCCATGTTGAAAGATGCCTAGAATTTTTTAAAAAAGCATTGGCAGTTCCTGAACTATGAAGCTAGAGCTCCCTCAACCTGATTCTTTGGGAGGAAAGTGGTTGATGGAATAATGTGCTTAGTTGGAGTTAAGGAATCAGAATTAAGAGAAGGGATGGTAGGTAGTCATTGCCACACAAATACCATCATCATCACTACTGACTGATATTTGTCAGGTACTTGTTATGTGTCAAGCATCATGGTAGGGGCTAGGGATACAAAATAGCTTCAAGGAGCTCATGCACTAATTCTCTATTTTTTAATGTGCTTTATATAAGACATTTTCTTAACTTCTGATTATGATAGACATAAGAGAGGGAAAAGAAACTAATTTTTACACCTCAATATTTTCATTTTATTTCATTATACTGCCATTTCCTCCACAAAAATGCCTTTTCTGGAGTTTGGTATTAGGTGAATCAAGGCTCCAATTTTCTGCCATTTCTCCAAAATTATTCTTTCCCTTCTATTTCTAGAGTTCTTCTATCTGTAGCTAAATCTTTTCAGTATGAATCCCAATTCTTGTAGAACACTCTATTTTGTACATCATATTTCTCACAGAAAATGCTCTGGAGGAGCAAGCATTTATAGCTATCTCCTCTTGTAAGAAAGCAAAATGCAAGATTTTACCCATTACAACTTTTTTAAAGTGAGACAATAAGTCACATTCTGTCTACTCCAATACTTCCATTTGTAGGCTATCCAGTTCAAACTTGGCTTTTCCATTGGCTCAATCTAAGGGAAGAAGAATCTAAGCCACAAATAGCCAGGGGAAAGATGCTTAAAACATGTGACTCCCCTAGCTGTACTATTACTTATGCAGTACAATCTATTGCAGATAAATGGCCTCAGCTCTTATACTTTCCCTGATGTTTTGCAGCAATGTCTTAGTTGTGTTTGTTAGTTCTTAAAAAAATAATATAACAAACTGTTTCTTTTTTTTTTTCCTGGGCAAAGAGCTATAATAGAGTGGGAGAAATGCAGCATACACAATCATTAAGAAAGGGTTCAAACCTTCAATATGTCTTTTTGTAAATATCTAATAAGGGAGCCATGCTTTATAAAAAGTGAAAGAAAGCCTCTCTCTTCCCCTTCTCACTTATATTTCAGGCGCATAGCTATAATGACATTTACTAGCATGCAACACAGCCAAGCTCAGAGCACATCTTCCCATAGGAAAAAGGGAACCACTTTACATAATTCTACTTTACAGGAAAAAGTTTTCAGAAATGCATTTATTGTTAAATCCAATAGGATGGAAAGTATGTTTCCAAGATGTAGAAATGAAAAGGAGGAGTTAAAATTTTTGCAAATTATTGAGAAGTTGTAAATGCTTCTGTTGCTCAAATATTCTTGTAAACAGCAGTATTAATTTGTACTCTTCTAACAGAGACAGAAACAGCCAACAATGATCTCCCTCACCAGCAGATTCCATAGCCAAATGCCTGTCTATTCTTAATCCATTGAAAGCTACCTTTTATTTTCTTGAAATTTCAAAAATATCCTTCCTACAGAACTGAGGTGGTGATAGTTTGTACCGGCGTGTGTGGAAAGGAATAGGATGTGGGGTATGAGTTCGAGAGGAAGAGGACCCTCTTGTGTACTGAACAACTCCCACTGAAAACTCCCTAAACTACTTGCCAGGCTTGAGTCTTCCCTTATCTCAACAGTAAATTCACACCGACTATAAACCTTAGTTCACAAATAACATATTGTTGTGAGTGCTGTTTTTTTTTTTTTCCATAACTTGTATCTGCCATTCAGTTGGAGGAAAAGTTGATATCTGCACTATAGATCTGAGATGAACTAATCGGCTGAACTCATATTATCCCACTTAAATTGGGAAGCATTCAGAAAACCAAATTTATTATCTGATTCACCTCCCTGCCTGAGTAGCCAAGTAGTCCTCAGAGAATACCTGAACTTAAATACTGAATTATCAGTATTACTGAGAGGTGGGAAAGAGACTTCTTACTAGTTTTAGACTTCCCAAATCAATTGAGCCCTATTCAAAGAACCTTACTTCCAAAACAAAAGAAAATTAAAACCATTCTTTCCTGTCAGTTATCCATAACCACCTTACCTGACCTCAGGAAAGTGCAGTACTTTGTAAGCAGAAACTCCTCAGTAATCCTCTAATACTTAGGTGAGACAGCTACTGCAGGCAACCAGCCATCTATTAAATGGTGACTTGAGGAAGATCACAATGACTTGGGTGAAGGGCACAGGAAAAACAAATGGAAGAGCCCCAAGAAACAGTTCTGAACCTCACTCCTTTTTGCAAATGATGTAACACATATTGCCCATATTAATTATCTTTATTCCAATGAGCAATCCAGAACAATAATATCATTTTTCATTGGCTAAGTAATAAACTTCAAAGTTTAAAAAAAAAAAAAAGGAAAATAACAAGTCTGTCCCCAGACTTGTCAGTTGGGCAGTATTTCACAAGCTTGTTGTTTAAAAAGGATAATTAGCATTGGTTTTCATATCTCTGCTGCACTATTGGGATATCTTATTGTGTTTTCTTTGCTTCCAAGCATCTATACAGGCTTTTTCTCACAATAAATACTCTGCCCACTCCATTTTTCACTTTGGCAACCAAGGTGTGGAACAGGAATGTTGGCTACTATTATGCAGATTGTAACTTTTCATTAGAAAATTGAAATAATACATTTCAAATGAAATCAAAATGATGTGTCTTCAGCTAAGCCTTGGAAAAAAAAAGAATGCCTTACTGTTCTACCTTGAAATTCTCTGTAAAGATGTAGATAAGAGGTAATTCACATTGGCTTGTGCATACCCACATGTTTTGGGTTGCACTTTTAAAGGAAAACGAGAATTTTTATTTTACTGTGTCATGTGGCAGGAGCTGCCAAAGAAATTTAGCAGCCAAAGGGGTGTTTCTAAGATAAGCCATATTGACCTATGGCACGATCATAACTTTAGGATTGAAATTGAGCATTCAATTTATCAGAAAAGCTTCCCTGCTCCTCCTTCTCTCCTTCAGCACTGTAGCAAACGTGTAAACCAAAGGTGTCAGACAATAAAAGGTGCTATTAAACTGATAAAAGATCTTTGCATACAAGCATGCATCATTATGGATCTATGTTTCCTTTTACTAAGAATTTATTAGCTCCATATTTAACATCAACAATGTTCTTCATGTACTTTCATGAATATATTTCAGCATAAACTATTATTAAATAGGATAAAAATTCTAAGTGTAAATTTTAGTTATCTTTTCCTGAAACAGATATACATCTCCCTTTTGAAAAATGAGGTCAGATTCCAAAGAACAGCATTTTAAAATGTTTTAAGTCATAGGGAAAAAGTCCACCCAGTAAGTCTTTGGCTGAAGGTCATAAAAGTCCTTTAACTGGTATAATTACCAAAACGATGAGTATAAAAAGTCATCATTAGATGATTAATAAGAGTATCAGTAAAGGATGGTAGTAGCAAAGGCTCAATCAAAGGCCTTTGTGTTTAATAAACAGTTTTGAAAGTTAACCCTATTAGAGCTGGTAAAAAATTGAGTCTTTCACCTTCTCATTCTGCATTTAATAGGTTACACATTTTTAACTTAACACCTGCTGCCAGCTCACCTGTTAGTATGATATAACTGGCTACTAGAAAGCTCCAGAGCAGAGACAAGTGTTGACATGAGGGTGGCAGTAAAATGGCTGACTATATAGTTTCTCCAATTTTCCAATGAAATGCAACTCAGTGAATTATGGGGTTCACTGGTTACAAACCACTAAATGCAACATTCAGAACAAACTTTCTTCTTACAAAGACTGATGATTCTGGTGTCAGTAAAATAAACGCAAACACATATTCTGGCTTTGATTGTCAACTTTGCCAGTAAAGTCCAAAAAAAGTATATGTCATCTCAAATAGTCTATTTTCTCTCTCAACATATCATTTGTAAAGAGACTATCTGTTCTCAAATTGACCTTCAGGTTAACTTCAGCCTAGGTTATTTCATTAAACATAATATCTATATTCTTTGGAGATTGGTATTGTAGTTCTGCTTCCTCTATTTTCTCAAGGAAAGATTATAGGGATTAAATGGATTTATCTTGATGGGTATTAAGCAAGTGGGATAATTTTATCTCTATGTATCTATTGATAATGATGGCAAATACTTAAGGGACAAATTAAAAAGTAGAATAAATGCTGTCATTGGACAAAGGAAAACCCAAGTTCCAAATCTGCCTTGGACCCTTACTAGTTATCTGACCCCGGGCAAGTAACTTCTCTCTGCGGCAGTGTTTTCATCTGTAAAATAGTAGGACCTATATTACAAAGTGATTATGAGGATCAAGTGAGAAAATCTGTCACATTCTTTGAAAACGTGAAAGCATAATATAAATGTTAATTATGACTACAACAGTTATTATGATCATTTTTAAGATAATGAAATAGAGATCTAGACCTAGAGCCAGGAAACCCAAGTTCAAATCTAGTCTCAGGTGCTTACTACTTCTGTGAGCCAGGGCAAATCACTTGATCATTTGCCTGCCTCAGTTTCCTCAACTGTAAAATCAACTAATGAGAGCACTTACCTCCCAGTATTGTTACAGGGAACAAATGAAATATGTGTAATGTACTTAGCACAATGCCTACCATACAAAAGACACTTAATAAATGTTTGTTTTCTTTCCTTACTTATGTTTATGATTACTTCTTGTTTTCTTCAGTTGGTTTCAATTAGTAAATAGTTGTTGAACAATTCCCATGTATGAGGTACTGAGCTGGGCACATAAAAATGAACAAGACTTTTGTTTCTGTTATCTATTAGATTACAACCTAAGTAATATATTATTTATGTTTGAATTAAGTATCCTAGTGCCCTACTATCAGTTCAATGGTGTAAGGACCCATGCTTTTGTTGGTGTTAGAATGCCATTCATTTAATACTATGTTAATTATACTGTTGGAGAGTTGCTGGACTCCAAGAGTGGTTAAGTGATTAGCCCTTGGCCACATAGTAAATACCAGAGGCAGGATTTGAACTCAGACTTTTTGATGGAAGCCTAGAATATCATTATATATTATACTGTAGTCCAACACTGCCCTATTATTAAGTTGACATAAAATAAAGCTTTATCATGTATCAAATATATTTTTGTGAAAGACTTGGGTGTCATATAATATGAGCTTCATGTTCAGACATCAAATTTATTCTCATAGGATTGAATGACATTGGTGAATATTTTTATTTAGTATTTTGAAGGAAACATTTTAAAGATTGAATTATACCATTATTTTCAGCCAGTGTTGCCAGAGAGTCACCTTGGTTTGGGAGCCATGTCTCTGAGAGGAACAATTTATATAAACAGTTCTTAGGTTCAGACAGTTGTACACTAAGTTTGGGCACTGCAGAACTTTTCATATCAATCTTTGTGAGTATCTGAGACTAAACAATAATAAACACCAATAAGTCACAAAAGGAATAGTCTTCATTTTGACCAAGGAAGACCATTGCAGGGGTCATGGAGAAAATGTCATATTATTTAGTAAAATTGTAATTTAAATGAAGAACAAACACACACATGTACATGCATGCAAACATACAGGGGATATAGTTCAAATAGCTGTTGAACAAAAATGAATGTTTTTGTTGCAAAAAAGCCACATAGTTGGACTTTAGGAGAACTAAAAATAACAGATACCTTTACAGAAGAAGTGAACTTATGCTGGCTGAATAGATAAAATTTGAAATAAATAAACATAAAACTAAATAAATAAATATACAAATGAAAATTTGAAATATATATATATATATATATATATATACATATGCAACATTATATTACACACACTTTGATGCTATAAGAAATGTTAAAAACATGAAGTAACAGTACTAGAATAAAAAATTTAAGTGGTCCATAAATAGAGAAGGATGACAAGAATTTTCGCATAAAATTTTTATATGACAAAAATAATACTAGATTAGCTCATTAGCTTACTGCTAAAGTCTTGATTTTAATCCCGATATAATTGATTTGCTTTTTTCTTAAGATTGGTCATCTTGCTAATATATCCTATTGGGCCTGAGCAGAGGCAGGAAAATAAAGATGAGTCAGTCCAGCTCATCACCCATACTGGAAAATCATCCAAAAGTAAATATTTCATTGATTGTAAGTCAGAATCATGATTTTTATACTTTATACTGTTTCATATTATCATAAAAGGTCACAGCTTCCAGTACTAGAGAGAGATTTCTCATTTAACCACAGCTGAGCTAAAGCTCAAAGAGGCAAATTAATTTGACACAGTCTACACGCAGCAAAGTTGGAGTTCAAACTCACATCCTTTGACTTCAAGGGACAGAAGACTTTTACTAGCATTTTCAAAGGATGAACAATTCCCCTTTAAACTATGGGTTCTAAATTGAAAAGTGGCACTTTTAATTTGTTTATTTTTTTGCATGGGGCACAAATTCTTTATAAGTGCTCTTTCTACTTACACAGTCATTGTTCATTGCTTAATTACATGGTTAATGCTATGGAATACAATAGTGAATGCATGAAGATGTAATTATAGGATAAGTACTTGGTAATTTCAATTCTCTAAAGTGAAGACTGAATGTTAATTACCTTTGAGCATATTACTGTAAGTGCAATTATCAGGTAATCTTGGAGAATGTGTATTATTTGGATCTGAATTTCTTAAGGAAATCCCCTATAGCTAGGGGAAGAATGGTGTAGGATGCTACATATTCTTTTGTGCACTGACAGAAACAAAGACTAATCAGAAAAGCCGATTCAGCTGTCACCTACAAGCACCCCTCAGATAACCTGGCCTCATATTTAATTTTTCCCCTTTAAAAGCTCAACTCTCAATAACCCAGACTAGCTGGAAAATGTGGGAAAGGTGCACATGGAATGCATATTGAGTTCCTTCTTTTTATTTGAATCTGTAGAATGCTTGAAGAAGCCAAGTCCATCAAATATAACCTCTCATCAGCAGTTTTTGCATTTAAATATGAAATCATAATGAAGTGTCCAGGTGGCAAAATTTTTTGCTCTAGCAGCTGCAGCACCAACTGAAAAATTCAAAAGCAGAAGCCCAACAGATTAACGGTTCCCCATAATATTATCTCTGTAACATGCAATTTGTTCTCAGTGATAATTAGATATTTAGAGAGAGACATAATTAGAGAGAACCAGCTTAATGCTTTTATTTTTTGTTTGCTGAGAATCTACTGACAGGCCAGAAGATCTAGTCAGGGAGGAATGTGATTCTGCTATCCAAATTAGCAGGCAGTGAGCCATGCAAAGACCTGGTTTTGAAAGCACCCTCACAAAGGCAGACCTTTTACATGGTTAGTTGCTCTCTGACATCCCTCTCCACCTTCTTCTTCCCTACACAATTGGGACAGGGCTCCTTTTATAAATATGGGTACATACTTATAGGTTCCCTTACTATAAACCCAAATACATACTCTCATTCTTTTTACAAAAATGGAGAAAACATTCATGGAAACATCACATGGTACCAGTTCTCCTCATTTGCCTCTGATTCCTTCCATGTACTGGTTCCTTATTTGACTTGCCTTTCTCCACTCTGTTAGCAATATGGTCTGCCATATATTTTCTCTCCATTAGTATTTATTTCCTATGTCAATCATCAGCTTCTTGCCTACAAACAGAGAATACACCAAGTGCTACTGGAAGATGACATTCTCTAAATTCGTATTATACTAGGCACTGAGGAAGGTGATTATCCAAAGACTAGCTGCTCTGTGGAATCGGGCTTATTTTTTCATCCAGGATCAGAAATGGTAACCCCAAGTAGAATGATTAAGTTTATGCCACAGTATTCTGCTCCTGGCAATTCGTGGTTCTTTCTGTTCAGAAATTCCTGCTTGGCTATATAAACTAAATCACTAAACACCCCAGCTAAGATTTGGAGCTAGCAAACATAAGGATGTGTACAGACTGACAAATACAAGGAAATGCTATTTGTCCCTGTTGTGGTGGGGACTCTCTTAGTTTACTTAAATAGGAATATTGTCAGAGCTATGTCCTTTGTAAATTTGTGGTGTGCATACACATACACACACAGAGAAACACAAACATTACTATGATTAGCTTTGTCATGAGGCTTGTCTACATCACTTATTTGCTATCTTTGAGAGAATGGTAATGAGAAAAGTCTGACTATTGCTCATGCACTAGAATAAGCACTAGTCAGAAGAAAGTAGCCCAAGGTCTGCCTTGAAGCAGTGTTGGGGTGAGAGATGAGGAAGGAAGTGTCTGACAGATACTTGGGGAAAAGAGAGTGAGAATACCATGATTTTTGCATGTGCTCAATCCAAGCACCCCTAGAATAAAGAGGGAGAGAAAAGGAATATGGGTGTAGGGTGGAACAAAGTCCTCTGTGGAGTCTTTCAGAGTCCACTCCATAAGCTTTTCTTTCAAAAATAAAACCTTAGTAGGAGGGACTTATGAGTGCTTCCATGTCCAATATTAGCTTCGCTCAGTTCCCAAAACAAAGCCCAAACAACTCATAAATATGAAAGTTAAACTTACTGCAATCCAACTGCTTAGGTCATATGAAGAAAATGGAAGACACAAAAGATGTGAAAGCCATTGTTTATGGGGAACCAACAGATGAAAATTTCTTTTGAGTCAGGGAACAGATTAAAGCAAAATTAGAAGCAACACCAACATCAATAGCATAGGACTGAAAAGTGCAGACAGAACATACTAAAGGGAAGTAATCAGAGACTGGGAGACCCAAGCCGTGATTTCAGCTGAAGCACTATTTTGAAAAACAAGCTGAAAAGTATGTGAAAAGAGAACACCCATTACTCCTAATTCAATACAGTTGTGATGAAAAAAGCACTAGGTGATCTGCACTGAAAGAGGCAAAGCTTATAGGCATAAAAACATAGTCCTATTCTATCTCATTCTGAACATACATCATTTGAAATGAATTGAAACCATATGTTTGGTTCTAGGAACTACAGATTATGAAGGGCACTGATTAGTTAGAAAGCTTCCATAGGAGGACAACCATTGTGTGAATAGGAATTGAGTCCAGTTGAAGAAATGGGGCATATTAAGCCAGGACAAGAGAAGATCTATAGGAGTGGGGAGATAGTTGTTTTTAAGTATTTTAAGGCTTATCACAGAGAAAAGAGATTAGTTTTATCTATATTGCTCCATAGAAAGATCTAGGAGCAATTTAGCTTTGTTTGGTTTCTTTTTAGTGGGAAAATTATTTTTTTAATAATTAATTTTATCCATAAATTAAATGGCATATCCTGAAAGTTAGGAGTCTTCTCTTATTGGAGGATTTCAAGAAGTCAGAAAGTCATTTTTTAAACATTTATTAAAAATCTAAAATGCTAAGATTACATGTAGATTCTCTTCCAAAATAGGTACCATTTGGACTCCATATATTTCTGCTTTCTTGTCAGGTAGTATTCTTTCTCCAAGGTTGACTATGCCCTGGAAAGTGAGTCCTTGAATCCTGTTACAATAGGGTTAAAGTAAAGAGTAAAAAGCTTCCTTCCAAGGTATACTTCAGGTTGGGTTCAAGGTTTCACCTGTGAGGTTTCTAACTGGTCGGTATCTCTTGCCCTCCACCCAATTAAATCCACTAAAAAGCCTCTCCTCTGTTCTGAATACATAGCCCCTTCATAGCTTATTTGAGATGAGGCTCTATTCTTCTTGATTGTCCCACCCTTTGTTCTCCCCAGCTGTCTATTCTCTTCTCTCTGTGTGTATCCATTCTGAACTTATACAAACTCCCAGTTTCTTCTAACTATGCCCTCCAGTGTCACCATCTGGGACTCTCTACCTCCTGTAAGGAACAGCTTGCTCCTCTGCCTCATAGAGCTCATATATTATCCGACATGTAGCAATTAAAGACATTCTCATTCCACAATGCATCCTGTTCTAAGAGGTCCAAGCATCATCCTTTCCTGTATGATATTTACATACATAAAACCCTAAATTTACATCTGATTATATTTCCTTTGGTTTTCCAACAATGATTTTTTTGGGGGGGGAGAGAAAAATGGCTATAATCTACGTGGTCATCAGGATCTCGACTTGTCTTTCTTCTTTGTCTTTTTTCCTCAAATCACCAACTGATATCAAGAGGCTTTGACCAATGCAGATAGGACATATGGAAAAGGATATTGTATACATCATTGGCTTGAGGTGGGGTGAAAGGGCACACAACTGGGGAGGAATTGGACTATGACTGATAGCTGATTATGGCCCAATGAGTCAAAAGGAAAAACCTAAAATAGTGTCTTGATCCTATACTATCCTCTCGCATTGAGTCCACAGAGAACAAAAGCAGCTCTGAAAGTATTCCTCACATCCAAGAAAACTTTGACTTAATGAGCAGCCTGAAGTAAGACTTCTTGGTAGAATGACAGAGAAGGATGATGAGGAATTCTCCCAAGTGGTAGGGAACTGGAAATTGGAGAAAACCATAAGGGACTCTCTTCTTGAAGGGAGAGAAAGTTGCAAAGGCAGGAGGAGAGAAGAGAAGGTGAAGAAACCCAGAGTTTCCATAGGAGTCCTCTACTGAGGAGCCCCATGAGATAAGCAGAGAAGAAGATATTCAACATGTGCTGAAAGTGGCTGAAGGAAGACATGGGTATGGGGAGGGCTCGTGGCTTCTCTGCCTTCTTGTAGAGATGCCATTTGCATTCACTTCAATTTGACAAACACTTAGGAAATGCTCACTATATCCTAGGCACCATTGTAGATTCCAGAAATAAAAAGATGAAATCAAAATAGTCCTTAACCTCTACTTGAGGGAAACAACATATACACTGATAAACAAATAAAATATGTATTAAAATAAAATGTAAAGTAATTTTGGCTTGGGGAGCACTAAAAATTGGTGGTGGAGATCAGGAAAGGCCACATGTATGAGGGGCACATACATTAAACTTCGAAAGTTTACAGAGATTCCAAAAGGATGTGAATAGAGAGTATTCCAAACATGGGAAAGACCCTGGTCAAAAGTTCAGATATGGACAAAGATCTGGGAGTCATCAAAGATGAAGAGATGATAATTTAACTCAGAGAGTTGACAAGATAACCAAGAGGTCATAGAGATAAATAATAGAGAGTCATGGGGTATAACAGTGCAGGAGAGGGGGTACAATATGAATAATAATGCTGTAAATGACACTGAGAAATGGGGGGTCAGGCAGGTAGGAGGAAACCAGAAAAGGGAATATATATATATGTATGCACACACATATACATGTATTTATATACATATATATGCATGTGTATATAGACACAGAAAAAGACTAGTTGGTAGAAACTATCTAACTATATATTAGTTTTCATGTATTTATATTTTTCTGTATGTCCTTTGATCAGACTCTTTCTTCATTCTTAGAGATTTCAAGTATCAAGTTCCCAGGTACTACTAAAAGTGCACTCAGGAGGAAAGTGACACCTTGAGAGGTAAAGACAGTATACTGAGGATACACTAGTAGGCAGTGGTGAAGTATGAGTTCAAAGAGCTTAATTGAAATATATCTAATTGTAGTGCTTTGTTAATTCATTGAGGTCTTTGTTTTCCATCCTTTTTCCCCTTTCCTCCTTCTTTCCCTCTTTCCTTCCCTTCTTTTCTCCTTCTTTTCCCTTCTTCCTTCCTTTCCCTTCTTCTTCCTTCCTTCTTCCTTTCTCCTTCCTTCCTTTCTCCTTCCTTCCTTTCTTCATCTTTTCTTTCCTCCTTCACTCCCTCTTTCCTTTCTTCTCCTCTTCTTTCTTTCTTTCTTTCTTTCTTTCTTTCTTTCTTTCTTTCTTTCTTCTTTCCTTTCTTCTTTCTTTCTTTCTTTCTTTCTTTCTTTCTTTCTTCTTTCTTTCTTTCTTCTTTCTTTCTTCTTTCTTTCTTTCTTTCTTTCTTCTTTCTTTCTTTCTTTCTTCTTTCTTTCTTTCTTCCTTCCTTCCTTCCTTTCTTCTTTCTTCCTTCCTTTCTTCTTCCTTCCTTCCTTCCTTCTTTCTTTCTCTTTCTTCCTTCCTTCCTCCTTCCTTCCTTCCTTTCTTTCTTTCTTCCTTCCTTCCTTCCTTCCTTCCTTCCTTCCTTCCTTCCTTCCTTCCTTCCTTCCTTCCTTCTTCCTTCCTTCTTCTTTCTTCTTCCTTCCTTCCTTCCTTCCTTCCTTCCTTCCTTCCTTCCTTCCTTCCTTCCTTCCTTCCTTCCTTCCTTCCTTCCTTCTTTCTTTCTCTCTTTCTTCCTTCCTTCCTTCCTTCCTTTCCTTCCTTCCTTTTTTCTTCCTTCCTTCCTTCTTCCTTCCTTCCTTCCTTCCTTCCTTCCTTCCTTCCTTCCTTCCTTCCTTCCTTCCTTCCTTCCTTCTTTCTTTCTTTCTTTCTTTCTTTCTTTCTTTCTTTCTTTCTTTCTTTCTTTTCTTTCTTTCTTTCTTTCTTTCTTTCTTTCTTTCTTTCTCTCTCTCTCTCTCATCTCTCTCTCTCTCTCTCTCTCTTTCTTTCTTTCTTTCTTTCTTTCTTTCTTTCTTTCTTTCTTTCTTTCTCTTCTTTCTTCCTTCCTTCCTTCCTTCCTTCCTTCCTTCCTTCCTTCCTTCCTTCCTTTCTTTCTTTCTTTCTTCCTTCCTTCCTACCTTCCTTCCTCTGTTTTGTTTTCTTTTTCTCTGTTTGTGGGAGGCTACCTATCTGAATACTACTGATCATGTTTTCAACATGACAGTTGATGGAAATCTTCATTCTTGAAACGTCTAATTTTGCATCTTCCATGTGCTATGAAAATAGCATACAAATATATGTGACTATTAATCTTGGCAGCCCTCTAGACAGATAGAGCACCAGGCCTGAAGTCAGAAAAAACTCATCTTCCTGAGTTCAAATATGGCCTAAGACACTTATTGGTTATGTGATCCTAGGCAAGTTACTCAACCTTATTTCCTCAGTTCCTCATGTGTAAAATAAGCTGAGAAGGAAATGGAAAAGATAAAAACAAAACCAAAAACAAAACCCAAATGAGGACACAAAGAGTCGGACACAACTGAAACCACTGAACAGCCATAAAAACTGATCTTGGCTGTGTGTTGCTGAAGTGATCTTTCCAGACTAAATAATCTGTGTAGAAGAAAGATCACATGATTCAGGGCCAGAGTTCCTGGTACTCCAGCCCGGGTGCTCTGTTCTAACTGTGTGGGCTTAGAAAAGTTCCTTAAATTCTCTGCATCTGTTTTCTTATCTATAAATAAAAGTTGGTTTAGATGATATTGAATAGGCCAATTTAGTTGCAACAATCTATGATTCCATGATAGCATCTAAAAATAGTACACATAATTTCAATATGTTTGATTTATGTATATAGGTATATAAGTGCATGTATATATATATATATATTATATACATATATAGTTATGTTTATAGACATAAACATAAAAGAGAATAGGAGATGAAAAGTTATGATACATCATGACAGTATACTAGAAATTCCAGGTTAGATTTTTAATTGGTTAGGAATTATAATATTTGCTGTATGGAATTCCTGATGTGACTTTTTAAAACCCAAATTCTATTCCTGCATTTCTAAAAAATGCAGATCCATGAGGCTGACACTATTCTTTTAAGTTGAAAATTATTTCAGATAAATTATTTCACCTGAAGTGTTAGGAATGTTTTGAAAACTTTTAAAAAAGATTTTCCTCTCTAGGAAATGACAGAATGGGTTTCTAATTAAAGAGCAGTAAGCTTGTGACTCAGATTTATTTAGATCATAGGAAATTAGAATTCAACTTACTAAACACTTAAAAGTATTATAAAGGAAATTTATTTTAAAATTTACTTTTACCTGGGTAACCTGGGGATCTCTGGGTATGCCCATTTCTAACAAGGAGGTAATTTTTTTTATATAGAAAATAAAGAAAAAAATAAGAATAACTAAAAGAAAAGCAAAAAAGGAAAATAGAAACAAAACAAAACAGAACATTGTCTTGTGCCCAGCAGAACATCAGGAAGGATTCAAAATACATAACAATAAATTTCCTTTTCAAGATATTATGTTCATGAATGTCCATTTTTTTCTTTGCTTCTAAGGTTGTTCTCTTGTTATCTATTGCCCACTTTAAAAAAAACTTTTATTCTTTTTGTATATATACACAGACATGTATATGTACATATATAAATATAAACATAAACATATTCACACCCACTGACAGACCCACACACATATACATATATCTACATGCATCATACATAGATAGAGCTACATGAATACATAGGTGCTATATTCACCTACATATATACACATATTTATCCATGTGTAAACAAGAATTTAAGCAACTTTAGTATAGCTGACATATAATGTAGATTTCCCTCTTGATTGAATCTTGAAGTTTGATTTAGTCTAAGATCAATGATTACTAGCCCTACTTTTTTTTTTCTAATACATTCCACTCCTGATCCTTATTATAGTGTTTGTATATATATCTACTTTCCTACCCTTACTAATTCTTTTACTCTAATTATACTCATCAACTTGCCTTGCTAGTATTTAACCTGCCCCTACACATGGATTCCTCCCTTGTCTTCTTCTCCCCATTCTTTGTTTCGCTCTCTCCCTACCATTCCTCCCCCATTATTTCTTTATAGATTTTGGAGGGGTGCCCAGATTATCCTTCATGGTAGATATATGTATGTGTGTTGATGTGTTTGTCTATCTTCTTCATAGGAACTCACAGTTAAACCCTTCCTTGCTCTCCTAATGTGCTGATAATATCATTCTTTATGTGTAAATCATTTCTGTATTTTGATCTTATCTTGGTATAGATTGTGAGTGGTCTACTGTTATGAGCCAGAACTTGAAACAAGGTGCTAAGTCACTGGAATTGATAGAGACAATGATTATTTAGCATGGTATTTAACAGTTCTTTAGTTCAGTTCATGTACTTAGTACTTACTATAGTCCCACAAGATTCATACCTTTAAGAGAGCCTATATAAGCTAGGAGCCTCAACCAGGATTCAGTTGGGGAGATTCAGAAGCCAGAGAAGGCAGGTGGGAGCAAAAGCTCTTGGAACCAAGAGATAGGCCTCCAGAAAAACTAGCTGAGCCCTAAGTGAAGGAAACAAGACTTTGAAGGAGACAATAAAGGGTTTAGAGTTTACAAATGCCTACCTGGATACATTTGGGGGTGATTACTGCCTCCCAAGAAATTATCTTTTAGAGAAGAATATTACAGTCTACACTTAGTTTCTGCTATATTATTTTGAGTTTTCCCAACAGTTTTTTCAAATAGTGAATTCTTTGGATTTATCAAACAATTAGATTATAATAGTCATTGACTATTGTATCTTCTGCATCTAAACTGTTCCACCGTCCACTATTTCTTAGCCAGTACTGAATGGTTTTGATGATTGCTGCTTTATATTATAGTTTTAGATCTTGTATAGCTTGGTTGCTTTCCTTTGTATTCTTTTTAAAGTTAATTCCCTTGAGATTTTTGATCTTTTATACTTCCAGAAAAATTTTGTTATTCATTTTTTTAGCTCTATATAATACATTTTTGGTAGTTTGATTGGCATGGCACTGAACAAATTTAAATGGAATTGTCATTTTAATTATATTAGCTTGGTTTACATAGAAACAATTGATATTTTTTCCATTTGTTTAGATCTAACTTTATTTTTGTGAAAAATGTTTTGTAATTATGTTTATATATGTCCTGGGTTTGTCTTGGCAGGTAGACTCCTAAATATTTTATATTGCCTACAGTTGTCCTAAATGCAATTTCTTTTTATATGTCTTGTTGCTGAGATTTGTTGGTAATATATACAAATGTTGATGATGATTTATGTGGGTTTATTTTATATCCTGCAACTTTGCTAAAGTTGTTAATTATTTCAAGTAGTTTTTTTTCTTTAATTTTCTAAGATTCTAAGTATACAATCATATCATCCGCAAAGAGTAATAGTTTTTTTTTTTTCTTAATTTTTGCCAGAGGTTTTTTTGGATCTAAACTTTTTGAAATTGTATTTATGTTCTTAATTTCTTTCTTATTTATTTTGTGGTCAGAAGTATCTAGTTGAGATGAGGTGGTTGATTTCCCCCATTCAAGGAGTTGTTTATTTCTTCCTATAACTTTCTTAACTTCTTCTCGAGGCATATATGCTTAGTATTGATATTTTTATTGATTTATGATGAGATGTAATTTCTTTCCTTTTCTCTTTTAATTTGACCTATTTTTGCTTTTGTTTTGTCTGAGATCAGGATTGCTATCCCTGCTCTTTATTTTTTACTTCAGCTACAGCATAAACAATTATATTCTAGACTTTTATCTTTACTCAGTTATATCTCTCTGTTTCATAAGTATTTTTATAAACCATAGATTGTAGAATTCTTTTTAAATCCAATTTGCTATCCATTTCTACCATATTTATGATTAATATCCATCTTATTCCCCCCCATTTATACTTTTCTCTCTCCTTTCATCCTGTCCCTCCTCACCAATGTTTTACTTCTGCCTATCATCTTCTCAATCTGCCTTCCTTTCTATTATCTTTCCTTTTATTTTTCCTTTCCTCTATTACTTCTCTCTCTACAGGGTAAGATAAACATCTATACCCAGATTATTGTATTTATTATTCCTTTTTTGAGCCAAATCAGATGAAAATAAGGGTCAATGTTCATCTCCCTTCTTTCCCGCTTTTGTAATCTCTCTTTTGTGCCTCTTCATGTGATATAATTTATGGTATGCTACTTCCCTCTTTTCTTTTAGTACAGCAATTTTTACCCCTTTTAAAAAATGATCACACCAAAATCAATTTATACCCACATCTTTTGTATATGTATACTCCTTCTAAGTGCCCTAATAGAGATACAGTTCCCAAGAGTTTCAACTATTTTCTCTTGCAGAGATGTAAGGACTTTAATCTTTTTGAATAATACTTCCCCCCTTTCCTGTTTACCTTTTCATGCATCTCTTGAATCTTATATTTGAAGATCAAATTTTCTGTTTATTTCCAATCTTTCCATCAGGAAAGTTTGAAAGTCCCCTAATTCATTGAATATCCATCTTTTCCCCTGAATGGTTAGGCTCAGTTTTGCTGGGTAGTTGATTCTTTATTGTAATGCAAGCTTCTTTGCCTTCTGGAATGTCATATTTTGAGCCCTCTGATATTTAAATCTAAAAGCTACTAAATCCTACGTAACCTTGACTGTGGTTCCTTGATATTTAGTATTTTTTTCCTAACTGCTTACTGTATTTTCAAGGAGATACTCTTGAGAGGGGCCTTTTGAGTGTGTCCAGTTTGCCTACTATGGAACTGCTGTATCCATCACTACATGGGTAGCGTAGTCTCCTTTACTGGCTACCTGAATCTTTAAAATTTACCAGACTGAGCAGTTTCCCTTTTTTATCTTCTTTGTTTTTCTACTGCTTACCTATCTGTTGAACCTACTAGAAACAGTTTTGATAAGACACTTTAGTTTTCTAATCAACAAAATAGACAGTAGTTAATCCTACAGGTACTAACAGTACTTCTATCATTAGAAATTGCTCTCAATCATTGGGTACCATAGTAAACTCATATTATTGCTTAGGAAGAAAGGCATGAAATACCTTTCATATATTCGAGAAGATAATTATATAGAAGAGAGGAATTATGACATAGATAATAGAATGCCTTCTATAGAATCAAGACCTGTGTTCAAAGTCTTTCACTCATACATATTAGCTGTATGATTTTAAGACAGTAGCATAACTTTTCAATGCAGGACCCAAAGCACCTTAAAGAAGGAGTTGCTGAATTACATTTAAGGATGGAGTTTCAACTCCAGTCAATCTCTACACCAGTGACATTATAGGTCTAGGCCCTTCCATCTACCACTTATCATTATCATCAACAACAACATCAACCTGGAATATAAAATAAAGACAAACTTAAAAGTAATGAAGTCACACTACCAGCAAGATATTGTAACTGATTTCAAAAGAATACAACTTCAAAAGTATAGCATTCCTGGATTCATTTAGTGTAAAGGCAAAAAAACAAAACAAAACAGTATATACTTTAGTAGCCCTAACATAACTTAGTGGCACAATGGGTAGGGTGGTGGGCCTGGAGTCACAAAGATTTGAATTACAATGTGGCCTCTGTTACATACTAGCTGTGTCATCTTGGAGAAGTCATTTATCTTCTGTCTGCCTCAGTTTTCTCAATTGTAAAGCAGGATAATAATAGTATGTTCTTCAGATAGTTGCTGTGAGCATCAAAACTTATATTGATAAATATAGTAGGCATATAGTAGACACTTAATAAGTGCTTGTTAACTTCATTTTTGTAATTTTGGAAATATATAAAATGGATGATAAATAAGAATTTTAAGATAATCATTACATAAATTGGGCTCACATTTTGAGCCTTTTTTAGTCATAAATGTGGAGGTAGTGAGGTTGGTGGGAGGAGACAGTAGCAAAGAATGGAGAAAAAGGATTTGAAAGAAGTATTTCTTAATTGGATGAAGATAGGAGGATTGGACCTGACAGGCTTTAGGAGGAAGCATCTGCCAAGTAGTTATGGAGCCTATCTCTAGGTTCCAGCTTCCTGACTCTTCAACAATTCATCTGTAAGTGCTGCTTATATCCAAGATTTATGAACAACTAGGTAAAATCATTTACGTTCCTTCCACACCATTTCTTTCAAGCATTTTGCTGCTTGTGTGTTAATGGTATCTGAAAGGAAATGAAAATGAGATAGAAATAGAGAAAGTGATTCCTTCAGCAAGCATGTGTACAGAAGATGTTAGGAAAAGAATGAATGAATGAATGAATGAATGAATGAATGAAATGGATGAATTTTCCTGACATAATTCCCTTTGCCATTTGTAGAGTTTGCCTTTGGAATAAGAATGGGGAATCAATAATGTTTGCCTTCCATTATTAAATCTTCTCTTTTTGTATCCTTTTCCCTTCTTACTGAGACTCTCCCTCAATGTCACTGATTCTTTGCTGTTATTTTCCCCATAAAAATCTATTTTAATAAAAGCTTTGACACATATCTACATTGAGCTATTGATGAGTAATAATGGCTTAACACATTACCTGCTCTCTCCCTAAGCATTTTAACATTCTGACAGAGCCTTAAGTTAACAAAATGAATCTCTGATGATAAAATTTTAGCTACTTTTCAGTTGACATATTTTGGGAAAGGAGAAATGCCTTGGGATCTTTTCACATAAAGTGGTTATATAAAGTTGGTTATGACTACAAATAGAATAGATATTTCATGATATTTTGCTTTGGGAGTGGAGCAAAGGAAATACATATTTGGAAATGGAGTCAGAAAATCATGGAATCATAGAGTTAGATCTTCATCATGAAGTATGACCCTATTTTTTTATAGGTAAGGAAACTTTAAAATGAGATTAAGATTGTTATCCTCCAATGATTGAGATGGTTGGACACTAGGAAATTCCATAACTTAAGATTTTGTGTTCCTTCTCTCTGACAAATTTTATTCTATACAATGATACCAGTGATCTCCAGGAATAATAATAAAAATAACAATTACTAAATTTCTATTGGACTTTAATATTTCCAAGGAGTTTTGCATGCATTATCCTATTTGATCATTGCAGAATCTACCCTATGAGGTAATTTTTACAGTTATTATTATTCTAATTTAAGGAAAGTGAGTCTCAAATAGTTTAAGTGATTTGTCCATGCTGTTTTAGGAGCAGGTCCCAAAGCCTCTCTAAGGGTTTGGATAACAATCCAAACTAACAAGTATATGCTGATGTAAGGATCAAGAATGAAGCTAAAAATGTAGAGGATACAATGACCTTCTGTTATAGACTTGGCTTGGTGCACTTTTATCTATTTATCCACATGAAAGACTAGAGAAATTTAGGATTTGAAAACAAGAAAATTTCAGAATGAGGACCTTAATTCCATCTCAGAAATACTTAGTAGTTATTGTGCAAATTTCCTTTAGTTGGTCTATACTTTAGATATTAGATTTGGGAAGTAGATGGAATATTTACCACAAGCTATCAGGGATTTTAGATAAAGTAATCCAAGTCCCTAGACTAGGAAGAAGTATAAAAAGAAAAGACTAAGCCTAAGAATATTGGCTAAATGGGAAGTTTGTTTTCTTTATCCTACAGAGTTTGGTACTAGCTATGAGAATCTCCTGCTGGGGTGTAATGCTTTATTTTCTAAGACCCTGAGGGAACTAGAAAGGAAAACACAAGGGAAGATGCTTTGTTGGCACCAGGTTAGGATTTCTGCTTTTTTCCAAAGGGGATGGAAGAGACCTGTTGGTTTTAAGCTAAAAGAGTATAGCTGTACCTTTTCTTTTCCTGAGAAAGAACAAATGAAAGATTTAAACAGGGACCAAGCTGGAGTCAGAAAAGTCACATCCAAGGGAAATTATAGAATAACATCTAGTCAGTCCAGAGAAAGTGCAAAATCACCAGGAAACAGAGCTAGTAGGAGGCAGATGATGATAACTTATTCTTAAGTGTTTCTTATGCATATATATTATATATATTTATGGGAGAATGTTTTTTATTGTGATAGGGAAATGTTTTATTGATACTTTTCTTATTATGCCATTTTCTTAAGTGGATTTGGAGTAATTGTGTCTTCTGTCTGATCATTGAAGGCAAACACCTCAGAGATAGTTAGAAGGTATGGTATTCAGAGATGTGAAATTACTGAGAAGGCTGAACCTGTAATAACCATTTTTTGGGGGGGAAATCATGTGATTTGGTGGGTGCCTATTCTACTGACACATGTAGTAAATATGGGAAGTAGGATTAGAACTCGAGGATCTCCTTGCTCAGAATCTAACAATTGTTTGACTGTACTGAGCTGCCTCACAACAGAAACTGGATCCTTGCCAACTAGAAAGGACATAAAGTCAAGTCAGCAGGCAAAAGACAATTTGACACCTGTCCAATGAGTCTTTCGCATCCGGCGTGTGAGTCTTCATCAATTTTCTCCAGTTGTAACAGCATTATTGTTCAATTTCAGGTTACTTATCTTAGAGAGTGAGAAACAATGAAAAGCTACTATGAAATGTGATCAGAAAATACTTCCTAAATGAACCAATAAAGAGATCATAGTGCAGAATTTGAAGAGAAAGTCTTGATGCTAAATAACTCCAGCAATTCCCAGAAATCAAGGCTTCCCAGAAATTCTTCCTGATATATAGCGCATTTCTGATTTACATAAACAGATAGAGCAGAGATTTTACCCAATAAGCTCTTTGAGATTTATCTCTGTCAAATGTTAGGAAGAAAGCTGGCAAAGTGCAGCATCTGTGTGATTCAGGACCACTTTTTCATCGAGGCCCCTGCAGTCCCAATATAACAATATCTCCAGGAAACTGCAAATATTCACTTGATTTCAATTAGCTGCCTCCACACAGTCCATTGGCTCTTCAGCCAGCCCAGAAAACATGATTTTTAACATTGCTTAAGCTGCATGACTTGACAGATAAGCACTGAACTCCTACCTAGTCATTACTGAGCAAGAGCCTTTTGTGTTTTATCAGTTTACCTGCTGGTAGTTATTTAACATGATTTGCGATGGACTTTTAACTTTTTTTGTCAGTTTGAATTTCAACTTGATATTAATTTATCTCTATCTTCTGATTAATACAATTCTCCATCTATGGCCCAGCACTGAATTTGTCTTTGAAAAGGTACAAATCTGGGAATTAAATAATCTCCACTCCCCAGTGCTACTTTTAAGTTAGCACAGTCCCCAGCAAGCTTTTGAACCTTGACAAGAGAAAGCACTGACATCTTTCTGTCAACATTTTCCTGAACCACAAATTGCTCATGTATTAGGATTTTTCTAGAAATGGCACAAAAAGGTTATGAAGCAAATGTATTCCTGAAATGCAAGGCTGCAAGTCAGGGTAATTTTAAAGTATAGCATATAGGCTGAAAAGATGGCCAATGCAAGAATTGCATTTAACTATAGATGATAACCCAATTTTCTACATAGCCTTGTAACTCAATAAGTCTTTAATGGCTTCATAGATAAACAGATGGATGTCATCAAAAGGCACAGGATGATATATCTGATTGGTGTCTGAATGATTTTGCACTACTTTATCCCCAAAACAAGTAGCAAGAGAAATATGCAAAAGGAAAAAGCAACAAAAGACTCAGCATGGGAATTTAAATTGTTTGATTAGAAACAGTTGTATTTTCCCAGTGGCATAATCCTAAAAGCAACCAGGATGTCAAGGGACAGGAAATTCAATATATCTTTTTAATGAGGGTTCTTCATTTGAAGATTTACATTTTGGGGGGTTTGGGTTTATTTGTTCTATTTATTTGATTCTCTTTTGTTTTATACACTTTTCCAAATATTCAATTAGAGTTTGTTGGAAGATTATGACTTTTAATTTTCTGTAATAGTGCAGAATTATAGAATTAAACTTCACTGCCCCATTTTTGTTGGTCAAAGAAATCATTAATTACTTGACTTTATTTTCCATACAATTTTTTTAATATGGGGGTTTTGGGAAAAGCTTTGGAATAGATCTTAAAAACCATACAAAAAATGTATGTAGCATCATAGGATATTTTATAATTTGCAAGGTGGTTGTTATTGGTTAATTGGCTGTTACATCCTCACTGACTAACCTGATGTTAATGACACCTCAGCTAGCTCCTGAAAGATCACTAGAAGACATGTATCTCTTTCCTCTTCTTTCTCTGCTATAAATTCGCAGTAGGAGAGAGCTCTAGCAAAAGTCTGATGTTGCAAAATAGGGGTGGCTGTTCAGGGAAAACCAAAGCAATAAGGAACATTTTAGAATGACAGCTTGCTGTTTTGATTTCTTCTTTGCCTTACTATAAGCATCTGGCTGGATAGAAAGACTTCCGCT